>NW_006789022.1:1731175-1733311 GCF_000442215.2 Lipotes vexillifer | reverse complement strand
CCCCCCCCCCCCCCCGTGTACCCTGGGCCCTGGGATCTGAGGTCCCTGGGGTTCGCAGACTTGGTGGCACCCAAGGGCCAGAGGGGTGGGCAGACTGCCCCAAAGGTCTCTGATGCCAGGAGTGCTGGCAGCCAGGTGGAGCCCTGTCCTGACCCCAGACCAGCCTCTGAAGAGGGGGCCTTTCACCCAGGGCCCTGGCCAGCTAGGGAGCTGGGGAGGAGGCAAGGGGTGCGGGCTGGTCCCCGGGAGAGTGGTCACACCTTAGTGCACCCCACTGGCCCTCCTGAACCCCCTTATGGCCGGGAGAGGACTCCCCCACAGCCTGTAAAACCCCAACCAGGCCACAAGCTCCGGGGCTGCACGGGGGGCAGATGCCTGCCCTCGGCCCTTCTTCCAGCCTCAGACCAGCAGTCACTTTCTGGGGCAGCCTTAGGGGGTTCACCGCCCCCCTGCCACCTCACGCTGGGACATGCGGGGGTGGGGGGACCAGAAGCACGGTCCTGTGTTCTCTTTGTGTTCTAACAGCTTCAACAAGCATCTCCCTGTCTCGGGTGACCCTGGAAATTGAGGGGCTGCCCCAAGCTTTCAGGGCCCCGGGCTGGAGTGACGGCATTTAAGCTTCAAGGTGCGTTTCTCAAACCTGAGTCTACAGCTGCAGACTTTGGGGGACGAAGTGAGCCAGCAGCTTTGTTTTTCCTTTGAAAGGGTATTTCCCATTAGAAGCACAGCGAGCGCCCCATCTGGGGTCGAGCCGACCCAGGTTTGAATCTCCTCCCGCTCTTCAAGCTCTCCTGAGTTCTTGGCTGTGACATGGAGAGAACGCTGACCTCCTGGGTCACGAGGATCAGGGTGAACCATGTTAGTGGTGCCGGGAGGATGGGGAGCCTCTGTGGCCATCAGACCGGACGCCTGCCACCTGGGCTAGAGCACTCAGCCTGGCCCCCGACACCCGCAGGCAGCTGTTCACGTCCTGCCTTTTGCCACAAGTGTGCCTGGAGCAGTCTCCCCCGCCGACTGCACCTCAAATCCGCACCCTTCCACGGCATAGGCTCCCAACTTGTCGCCCTCCGCTCTGTGGGTACGAACAGTCCCCTATCTGCCACGTCGGCTGGCCCCACCCTTTGTAGTTTTGTTGCTGGTGTGACTTTACCTGCTTGGTCCGCCTTCAAAGTACTGGCTTCTCTAAATGACCCTGGGGCCAGCACGGAGCCCAGGATGTACCCTGTCCGCCTGACCCCTCCCAGTGCCCTAAGCCCCATGGGCGCCCACCTGTCCGTCCACAGCTAGGGCGGAGCCCAGGTTGAAGGAGAGGCTGTGAAGATCACAGCGGGGGGCGCCTGCTCCCCCAGCCCCTGGGGGGCACAGCCTAGTCCTTAGTCATCAGAGGCTCTCCCAACTTCTTCACCCCATCCTCCCCTCAAACTATTCCTGCTCAGCCCCCAACTAGCACAAGGAAAGGGGCTCATCAGCCCCATTTGCAGGCCTCACTCTGCCAGGCTTGCCAACCTGTCTCCGCTGGAATCTTGGCCCCCGGGGTGCTCTGCCAGTGCCCCCGCAGGCACCGAGGGGAGCAGGCCGCGGGAAGAGACATCTCAGCACCAGAAGCCAGCTTCAGCAGTTAAACTTTTTTTAATGCAAGAAAAAAAGTCCGGCCTTCAGTTTGCTTTTCCTTCCCACAGGCAAGTGTGGTTAAGCCACTGCACCGTAAACAGTGAATTCCCATCGGGGACACGGTGTGGGATGGTGGGCCGAGGCTGCAGGTAACATGGCCAGTTCCTGAAGACTCGGGCCCAGCAGAGGCCTAGCGAGCAGCACTAGGAGGGTGGGCCGGGGTCAGAGGTCAGAGTGGAGGGGTCCCTGAGACCCCCGAGGGCGTGCCTGCTGGGAAGCCTGCTCCTGCCCCCCCCCCCCCCCCCCCCGGCCCACCCGGGGGGGGGACAGAAAAAGCCTCTCGGGCTGGTGAGCGCCGGTCGGCACCGATCCTCTTTGCGGGACTCTCTCCGCTCTGCCCCCCGCACCCCTGTTGCTTTACTCTCCTCCGCACCTCCAAAGCTTCCCCCTCCGCCACCCGCAGTCTCCGCCCACTAAGGGGCTTCCTAGTGTGTGGAAACCTTTCCTCCTTCACAGCTCCCTCCC
>NW_006789022.1:1723535-1730579 GCF_000442215.2 Lipotes vexillifer | reverse complement strand
CCCCCCGCCACAGTGGCTCTGTGATGACGGCTCCATGCCCTGGCGGCTGACCACTGGCCGACAGGTATGTCCAGGCCCCCGACAGCCCAGCGGAGGCAAAGCAGAGTGGCCACTGGCTGGCTCGGGTTTCGAGCTGCTCAGCCTGGGGGCCACTATACTTAGGACATCCACGTGGAGAGCCACCCTCCTTTGCTCAACTGGATGAAGTCAGGTGGGAGAGGGAAGGGGCTGGGCTGTCCCTGGTCCCTCTGTCTGACCACCAGGCCCGGGCTGGAGCACCAAGCCACACCAGGTTCGTGAGGACCCACCGCCCACCAATGGTGGGACAGAGAGGTATACCAGAATGTCCTAGGAAAGTGAGAGGGTGAAGCAGGAAACACCGCCTCTGGGCTCTCCGGCAGGGTGTGCTCTGCACGCACCCCACATCTAATGGCTCCTGAGTGGAGCTGTCCCCTGGCTGGAGCGTGGGGAAGGAGACAAAAATCACAGCTTCTGAACAAGTGGTTGGGAACTTACTGGAAAATTCAGTCAAGTATGAAAGGTGTCACTTTACAGAACCAAAAGTAGCTTATGTATTTCTCTGGAAGATGTTCTCTCACACCCACCCGTCCCCCGGACTCCCCACAAACAGGCAGCTGGGCCTGGCTTCTGTGACTGCCGAGCCAGGGGACACGAGAGCGAAGGCAGGGCCTGTGGACAGGGGCCGCTGCGAACGGAAGGAGGAAGGCACAAGAAGAACCAACTGAATCTGGGAGCAGGGGCAGGGCAGGGCCGGGTGGAGAAGGGAGCCACTGGCAGAGCGACTCAGCCTGAAACAGACAGGACCCGCGTCCCTGTCTACACGCGGGCCGCAGCTGCAGGAGGGGCGAGCCAGGCGACTTCCCAGCCGGGCAGGAGGTACAGAGGCTGTGCGTGCATGGGGCTGCTGGCCAGAGGAGGAGGCAAGAAAGAATGCTGCCTCTAATGTTATATATTAAAAATATCCATGGTTCTTATGCACAAAATTCCATCGTTCACCTACGAGTATCACCCCTGCCTCCCCAGGAGCAGCCTTAAGATAAAGGTGGTGGTTTTCCTTTGCGAGCTGAGGAAATATTGCTGTCTTTATGGTCTTGGGAACTGCTGACCCCCCCATCCCCTGCAGCCTCTGCCTGGCCGGCCGGTAGGAGTAGGGGTCGCTCACTCGTGCCTCCGCTTGGAGGGCGGGATCAGGTGCGGGGGCAGGTCGGCGGGCAGCTCGTGGCCCTCCAGCTTGACTTTGATGAGGTGGTTGGCCAGGGCGAACTCCTCGTCGTCCAGCAGCCCGTCCCGATCCACGTCGGCCAGCTTCCAGATCTTCCCCAGCACCGTGTTGGGCAGCTTGGACTTCACCATCTCCTTCTTGGCGCTGGCGCCCGTGATCTTGCCATTGACAGGTGACAGTGTATAGAAGATCTCGTCGTAGGTGGGCTTGTCCTTGCCCACCACCCACTCGACGTCGTCGATGCCCTCGCCGGCCCCCTCGCCGTAGCCGTGCCCGAAGGGCCCGTTCATGGTGCCGTCGAAAGCACCGCCCTTCACAACCTGGGCAGGCATCAGGGACTCCTCCTGGCGCACAATCACCATCAGCCGGGCGATGTCGTTGGCCAGCATGTCGTCCACCGTGTCCAGCAGCTTGGGCTTAAGGGCCTGGAACTTGCTGAAGTCCTGGGTCTGCAGGAGCTCCTGTGGTGGGAGTGGAGGAAGGACAGGGTTGGGTCGGCCCCTCCTGGGCTTCCAGCACGGAGGGTGCAGCAAGGGTTCCCGAGCAGAAAGATCTGGCTCCGCGTCACGGCCCCAACCACTTAACATCTTGGCTCCCCCTTCTCTAAGCTGGAGGTAAAAATAGTCCCCTCCGTGCAGGACTGTGGTGAGGATTAACTGGGAGGAGGCTGGGGTGCCTGGCACAGCCCTGCCCTCCCCCTCCCCCTCCCCCTCAGTGTGAGTCACCACATTCCCCTGTGAGGTGTCATTCCCCTGTGAGAAGTTGACTGGGTCAACTTCTCCGATTGGGTGGGGCGCTGGTGATTAATTGGGAGCTTCCATGTTGGCAGGCCCCGCCCCATGGAGCCGGGGTTCCCTCCAGAACCACCGCCCCAGTGCCCCAGCCGTCCCTACTCCCATCCAAGGGGCAGCCGTACCTGCATCTTGCGGAGGCTAGGGAAGTCGCCGGGGGAGATCTGATGCTCCCGCTCAACCTTCTGGTAGATCTCGCCCAGGTTGTTCACCAGCTCTTTCTTTTTGCTTTCTTTACCGAAGACATTGGGCATCTCCTTCTTGAGGGAGCTGATGATGTAGGCGTGGACCTGTGAAGACAGAGAAGGGGTGGGTGTCAGGTGCTTCCTGGACACCTTGTTGGGAGCATGGCCTGCACCTGTGCTGCCCTGCAAAGCTGGATTGTAACCCGGGACAGCTAACCACAGCCGCAGCCCAAAGCCTGTGTTCTTTCCACTTCTCGGCACGCACAGCCCTCCCCGGTGACTCCTCTGCACATCAGAGACACCGAGCGCATTCCTACCAAGCCAAGCAGAGCTGTGCCATCCTGCTTACACAAGTCTGTGGATGCTGGTGCCATGAACTCCAACACAGCCTGAGTTATGCCCCACTTTATCATCCTGACAGCCTCGGGGACGACTAAGGATTAGGAAAATCCCACAAGGCTTTCCCCAGATGTTTCAGGCTTTACGCAGTACCTTGGGTAGACATCTGCCAATGAAGGGTGGCACATCCTTCCCTTCCCCACAGCGGGCCAGTAACTCTGGCAACCTTGCAAAGGCACAGCCCTCAAATCCCTCTGCCTTGCCAAGCAACGTCCTGCCTAGGAGGGCTGCAGCCAGCCAGCCTCACACCCCCTTCTCCTAGACTGCCAGCTCCACCCCCAAAAAAACCTCTCCACTGGCCTGACCTTGTCTGCCGGGGGCTGAGACCTGGCTGAGAACTGCCCCAGGGAAGCAGGCTGGTCACAGAGTCACAGTCACAGCTCTGCCCATCACAGGCCAGCAGAGACAGCGACTCAGTCCAGGAAAAGGAAACAGTCTCAAAACAGCAGGTGCAGGACAAGATTGGAGAGGCTGGGGCTTTCCAGGCAGGGTGACTCAATGTGCCCGAGGGCCACGCGATTACACACCATCTCTGTAAATGAGCAGGCAGGGCCTGAAGTCTGCCCATTGTTCCGTCCTGGAGGGAGGCTGAGCGATGAGAGCACTGGAAGCCCTGCCGGGAGAGGGGCTGGAGGGAAAGGAGGGGGGCTGCCCTGCCCTGAGGCTGAGCAGAGGCTGGACTGGAAAACAGGAGGCCAGTCTCTCCTCCATTCACCCCTCTTCCCCTTCAGCTCAGGACATCATCGCTTGGCCCTTCGAGGCCAGGAGCCAAGTATGTGGATTTTCTCATGGGCTCCTTTCTCAGAACCAGTTCCACTCATCAGGAAGCTTCCAGAAGTGAGATATCTACAGAAATGTGCAGCCCTGTGCCCTCCAGAGCAGGGTGCAGGCATCTTTACTTTGCATACAGGTCACCAGGGGACCGTGTCCAAATACAGATTATGGTTCAGTAGGGCAGGGGCCTCAGAACCTATGTTTCTAGTGAGTTCCAATCTGCTGGTCCTGGAGCACTTTGGGTAACCACAGAGGAGACACAGCCGGGGGTAAAGGATGCAGGGTCGCTTCTCATTATTCAAGCCAGGGAGCACCCAAAACTACCTGACTCCAGCCCTCTAGACAGTGTAGGGCGCCCTGGGCCACTGTGTTTGGCCCATGGCAGAGTGCCAGAGCCTCTGGGCTACACAGAAGGGAGCCTCAAAATGCGGTACCATTCAAAATCGTGTCCTAAGGGGACGTGCTCTGCTCCTCAGTGTCTGAAGGGCCCACTGGTGGCATTATCCTTCCTTCCCCAGCCCCAGCCACCCCGGGGTCCTGTTGAAGTGCTCGGCCAGGCACTGAGACTCCAAACTCCTGAGCAATTCAGATGCTGTCCACAGGTGCCAGCAGGCCTTGTGCTTCCATGGAAGAGTAGGGATGGTTTGCAAGGCCTCTGGGCCAGAGGCCATCAGCGCTCTCCCTGGGCCCGCAGGTTTGCGCCCCATCTCTCCACTAACTACCTCCTGTCTCGGCCTAAGCATCGTCTCCCGCCCGAGGCCCCCCGGGCTAGCCCGCCCTCCCAGGACAGCTCATCCCAGGCTGACCCCGAGACAATACAAATAAATCGTACTTTCTTTTTCTTTATGTGTTCTGCTTTTCCCTGTACGGCTGACAAGTGCTAGGAGGGTGGGGACCTGTCAGTCCCCACTGCATCCCCAGCACCCAGCACATGCTGCGTGCATTCCAGTGCTCAGCAGACCTGGGGGGAAACTGATGAGCCCTCGAGAAGCATCCCCACTCACTCTCCACCCCCCAGGCTGCCCCCGGCACAGTGGTACCTTCTTATCTGATGCTTATGTGTGTTAAAAAAAATCTCAGGAAAAGGCTGCTCCCACGGGGGCACAAGAGGATGGGTTCAGACAAGGCGTGGCACAGTGCAGCCATGGGTCTGCAGGGCTGGGTCTTGGGCATCCAATCCCGGGGCCCCGAGTGGCCATCCCAGAGCCCCCTGGGGCTGCGTCCCCAGCCTGGGTTTACCTTGGCCAGCCGCGCCCGCTTGATCAGGTCATTGAGCTTCCTGAGGGCGGCGTTGCGGGGCAGAGACTGGATGTCTTTGAAGAGGTCCTGCTCCTCGGCCTCAAAGAGCTTACGGTTGTCGGGGATGAGGAGCGGGTGGGACCAGAAGGAGCCGATGTATACCCTGACCACCTCGGGGGTGTTGATGATCTTCCCCAGGGACCACATGAGGGCCCCGTAGACCCGCATCAGCTGCTGGGTCTCGATCTGGTCGGCCTTGTTCAGCACCACGCGGATCTTGTCCTCGTGGTTCTTGAGTGCCTTGATGACTTCTGAGAACTCATCGGAGATGTCCAGCTTGTGGGCATCAAAGAGCAGGATGATGCGGTCCACGCGCTCAGCAAACCACTCGAGGACGGCCGCAAAGTCGTAACCTGCGGGAAGAGAAGGGCGAGTTGGGGGCGCCAGGGGCCAGGTGGTCCGATGGCTCTCGTGCCTGACTTGGCCTGGTACTTCTCAGCCTGGGGTCATTTAAATTTCCAGAATGTACTTATGTGGACAGCCCAGTGCCCTGAGGGCAGGTTCATCAGGCCTCCCCTACTTCCGTACCCACCGTGGTGACACCCTCACCCACGCAGCACCTGGCACGACGAGGCACTTGACAAATAAATAATGCAAGGGAAGTCACAAAGTCTAAGCTCTAAAGTGGGTCGAACTATGGCAAGAGTGAGGAGGAGACCCCAGCAGCACAGCTCAACACTGGGCGGGAAGAACAGATTTGGGGGCTGTTGGCTGGGTGCCCCTGCACAGCAGCGACAATTAACAGCAGTAAGACGACCTACAGCTGCTGCTTGTCCGGTGCTATGTGCTGGGCTCCCTGTTCTGCAGGACTCATTCATTCCCTACAAGTTACAGCTCGGGGGCCAGATCTGGCTCACTACCTGTTTTCATAAATAAAGCTTTACTGGAACACAGCCGGCTCACCTGTACTCTCTGGCTGCTTCTGAGCTACAAGAGCAGAGCTCAGTTGTGGCAGAGAGCACGAGGCCCCCAAAGCCGAAAATTTAACACTCTGACCCTTAGAGAAAACGTTTGCTGACCCCTGCTCTACAGGCCTATTAAGTGCTGCAAACCACCTCCCCTTTCTAGGTCTTAAACGCTTCTCTAAAATGAAGCGACTAGACTAAGCTCCAGCTCCCAACTCTATTCTGTGCTGTTTCCTGCCAACAATTAAGGCCGTTGGTGAACCGGCCGTCTGCAGCAGGACTGCTGACAGAACTGTCTAGTTTTAGCTCGATTCACGGCCCCCCAGCTTAAAACTGCATTTCCCAGCCGCTCTGCAGCAGAAATGCAGCAGCAAAGGTGCACCGGCCCTTTGTCCTCTTCTCCCTTCCCAAGGACTGGAATGCAGGTGTGAGGGCAGGAGCTGGAATAACCACCCTGGGTTCAGGATGGCCTTGGACCATTGTATTTCACACAAACTATCAAATACCTGATTTAAAAGCCCATGGATTTGTGGGTCTCTGCAACAGCGGTTTAATTTGTAGCCTATTTTACAGTTATGCCACCTCAAAAGTGTTTCCACTTCTTGCACTGTCCCCAGAGGAAGAGAAAATTGTGCTTCTCATCTTTTGAGGCTACTAAGGAATAGTAGACCATGTGGAAACAATGGCCCAAGAGTCTTTGGGAAGCTTGGGTCCCAGCCCCCGAACCGCCATCTCTCTGGGTGACTCCGGGCAAGTCCCCTTTTTCCTCACCGGCAGGCCACAGGACACCCCCAATGCAGGCTGGCCCTCTTAGGAACCACTGCGTCCTTCCCAGAGCACAGTCACGCCCCTGAGAAGGAGCCAGAGAGCCACTCCTATAGAGAAGAGCCTGGGACGCTGCCCAGAAACAGGCCAAAACCAACCCCCCACCGCCACCAGGCTGGGATTTAGACATGCCTCCTCTAGATGGCAGGAAACAGAAAAGCAGCAGGTAGAGGGCAGACCAAAGAAAAGGACCAAGTGTCAACAAAAGGCCCAGAGTGACTCAAGGAGCCATGGGGAGGGCAGCCCTCACCGCTCCTCTTGTAAGGCGTGGGCTGAGCCATCCCGCCAAGCCTCCGGGGCTGAACGGGAGTCCACAGACAGCCCACGAGGCCACCTCCACTCCGGCCGGAACACCCCCTGGGGGTGGGGGGTACTTTAAGAGAGCCGTGTGGGGCGTGCCTGGGGTGAAGCTGTGCCTGGTTAGACAAACCTTCCAGCCGCCCCGTCCCCACGTTCAAGTGGGCTCCAGAGCTGTCTGCGCACCTGAAGCCGCAGCCTTGCAGGCCTCTCCCTGCACCCAAGCACTCAGAAACAACACAGGGTTTTAGTAAGAAAGCCCTGGATTTAACTCCCGGCTCCAGCCACTGACTCTGTGACCCCAAATTCTTAACTTCGGAGTTAAC
>NW_006789022.1:1721066-1722056 GCF_000442215.2 Lipotes vexillifer | reverse complement strand
CACTCTTTCTTCTGTAAAAGTCAAATAATAATTCCTCCTCCTAAGATCACAGGGAGGATTAAATGAGGTGACATGTTCCCAGCACAGGCCCCAGCACCAGAGCGACACCCGTGGGTCGGGCAGGCCCAGGATGGGGAGAAGAGGCAGGGCCCCCTGGAACGAGGGCTGAGGGGCTGGGGCTGCATCACTGATCAGAAACTAAGGTGACAAATGATCAGCCTGGCTCTGAGTCTGGAGGCCAGTGTTGTCCTCATGGTAAGACACCGAACCTCAAGGAAAACCCCGAATGCATGGCTTCTGTGGATCTAGCTTGCGGCCTCGCCAGGGCAACCTGTTCCCGCCGCAGCACAGGGAGAAACGCCTGCTTTTTAAAAAATATTTATGAATTTTGGCTGCATTGGGTCTTCGTTGCTGTCTGCGGGCTTTCTCTAGTTGTGGCGAGTAGGGGCTACTCTTCCTTGCTGTGCCTTGTCTTGTTGCAGAGCACGGGCTCTAAGCGCGTGGGCTTCAGTAGTTGTGGCACACGGGCCTAGTTGCTCCGCAGCATGTGGGATCTTCCCGGACCAGGGCTCGAACCCATGTCCCCTGCATTGACAGGCGGATTCTTAACCACTGCGCCACCAGGGAAGTCCCTAGCTTCTTAACAGCATAGCAGTGGAGTTGGTGGCAGCAAAGCCCCCGTGAACCTGAACTTGAGCCTGGGCAGGGGAGCCATCAGTCTTCCAGAGGCCCATGCAGACAAGGGAAACGGCCGGGCTACCAGATTCCCCACACTCAGAGGACGTGGGAAGGCAAAGAGCAAAGGCCAGGTTACTCCTACACCCACCACCAGCCACCACCAGGCTGCTGGTTCCAAAGTACAAGGTCCCTATGTCCCTGGACACAAGGAGCAGGCCGAGGGACACGGGCAGGGAGCAGGGCCAGCCCAGCCTCGCCACCACTGCCTTTTATGGCTGGCTCTGGGATCGGCAGCTCTGGGAACGGCAGGTC
>NW_006789022.1:1703414-1721046 GCF_000442215.2 Lipotes vexillifer | reverse complement strand
CCGCTGCTCTCAGCAACAACGAGTCTCCACTTCTCCCCTCGTCAGACTGTTTGTCCTCAGACCACCGCAAGTTCAAACCACAGATTCACACAGCTGGGGAGGCGGCAATGCTGAAACCGAGGGACTGGGAACAGGGGCACCCTGATGGGCTGGGCTCGAGGCCAAGTTAGCTTTGGCCAGGGAGTGAGGAAGGCATGCAGGGAGCTGAGGTCACCCCCTGACTCCACCCAGTGTGGCTTCACTCCTCCCATCCCCCAGTGGCGGCGGGAGGGGGGGTGCATATGATGGGGGGAGAGGAGGGGGAGGCGGAGGAGGAGAGAGAGGAGGAGCCTATGAATGAGGCACCGGGTCCACGAGCCCCCAGCCAGAGCGAGCGCCCTGCACGGCCCTGCCTGCAAACCCAGTTACTCACCAACACCTCAAGTTGGAGCCAACAGAGCTAAGCCCATTTTTTTATAGGTGAATGAAATTTCCTGTTTATATGGAAAATGCTCACACTTTTGGTGAGAGAGAGCCAGTGGCTGGCCAAGCACGCCCACAGGTCATGCAGAGGGTCACAAGGCTCAGGCTTGTGCGATGTCATCACAGGTGGAGGACCATGTCCTACCACATGGCCGCGGCCTCCCCAGGCCCACCTGACACCCCTCAGCCCGCCAACCCCTCACTCAGCCCGCATGTCTCCACAGGCAACAAGCGCTGGACTGACCCACATCTGCAGCGCCGAGAGCATCGACCGAGTCCCCACACTGGCCAGGCAGCCCAGCGGCCACCATCAGCCTGGGGCTCGGCGGCAGGTGACGAGTGCAGGGACCAGGGACACATCCGGAGAGGAGCATCCCGCCCCCAGCACTGCCCCAGGCACTGGGCCTTCAGGCTCTGGGACAACCTAGAGGTCGGCCTCGGCGGCAGGACCAGGCATCAGACATCACCTGATGCACGGCAACTCCTCGGCAGAAGCAGGAAGGCACGAGCGCCCGGTTATGAGGACACCACGGCCACGCACCAGGTGCGAACACAATGCTGCAGCTTCATCCGCCTCAGGAGGGGCAGTTGTGAGGTGCTGACACCCACAAAGGACACAGACAACACAGCCGGAGGGGGTGAACTGGAAAGGGCTGACCCTGTGATGTGAGTAAAAGCCAGCACTGATAAGAGACAAGCTCTGGCTCGGAAAGTTCTGGGACCTTGAAGACATTATGAAATGATGAAATAAGCCAGTCACAGGGTATGATTCCACTGGTATGACATGCCTAGAGTCAAATCCAGAGACAGAAAGTAGAAATGGTGGGGGCCAGGGGCTGGGGATGGGGAGAGGAGTTGCAGTTTAATGGGGACAGATTTTCAGTTTGAGAAGACAAAAAAAGTCTGGAGGTGATGGTGGTGATGTTTGTACAACAATAAGAATGTACTTAATGCCACTGAACTGTGCACTTAAGAATGGTTAAAATGGGGCTTCCCTGGTGGCGCAACGGTTGAGAGTCCGCCTGCCGATGCAGGGGACACGGGTTCGTGCCCCAGTCCGGGAAGACCCCACATGCCGCGGAGCGGCTGGGCCTGTGAGCCATGGCCGCTGAGCCTGCGTGTCCGGAGCCTGTGCTCCGCAACGGGAGAGGCCACGGCGGTGAGAGGCCCGCGTACCGCAAAAAAAAAAAAAAAGGTTAAAATGGTAAATCTTACGTTATGCATATTTTACACGGGCTGTGTAGACAGGAGGCCCAAGCCTGCCTCTCACGTTGGCTCTGTTCCCACCAAGCCTCCTGCAGGGCCCGGGTGCTCCAGGGGTCCTGCCTCTGCAGTGCTGGCTGCCCTCCTCACCGGGTCTGCCTTCCCACCCTCTGACACCGAGGTGAAGGGGGAGCAGTTGTGATGTGTCCTCGCCCTAGCCCGGCACCCTCCAAACACAGGTAGTTGCGGTAGCTGGGGGAAACGCTGCTTCAGACATTCCAGAAGTTTCTAGAATGCAAACAATAGAGGGTTTGTCTCCAATCGACTTTTGTTTCCTGCCATTCAACCTGCGTGGGCCTCCACGTTTCTTGCCATGGCTCCCATCACCACGCTTAACCCGTGCCGGGGCCGGGAGGAAGGGGTGCAGGAGCACAAGAGAGATTAAAGAGCTAAGAATCTACACCGTGAGGACTTGTTCTGAGCTTCCTTAAGCTAAAGTTCTTAAGGGAAGGACCCTTCCAGTGGCACAGAGGTTGGGAGAAAGGGGCCTCCCACGTCTAGGCATTTACCCGAAACTGAGAAATTGGGACTTTCCTGGTGGTCCAGTGGTTAAGACTCCGCACTTCTAGTGCGGGGGAGCGGGTTCAAGCCTTGGTCAGGGAACTAAGGTCCCACATGCCACGAGGCGTGGCCAAAAAAAAAGAAGAAAAAGAAACAGAAATTAAAATTTGTACTCTACACGAATGTTTATAGCAGCTTTATTCAAAACTGCCCCAAACTGGAAACCCAGATGCCCCTCAATAGGAGGATGGATGACAACTTATGGTACATCCGTATACAGGGTACAACAGCTACAAAAAGGAATGAACTGCAGACTCTCAAAGAAATGATGAACCTCAAAAGCACATGCTAAGTGCAAGACAGACACAAAAGGCTTCACACTGTATGATTCCACTTCTGACATTCTGGAAAGGCACAACTTTAGGGGCAAAGATCAGTGGTTGCCTGATGAGGGACTACAGAGGGGTGAAGGGGGCTTCCTGGGCTGATGGAAACTCTGTATCTTGGTTGTCGTGGTGGTTACATGACTGGTGCATTGGGTGAATTTTACCGTATATGACACAGATCTCAATGACCCTGGCCTAGAAACCAGCAACAAAGGACGGGGTGGTGGGGGGCAGCGGCAGGGGAGACCAGGGGGAAGGGCAGAAGGACTCTGGAATCAGGCCTGAACCTTCTACTCTCCGAGCCTCTGTTTCTTCAACTGCAACGTGAAGCCAGCAGGTTTCCACTGTGTGAGCGAGTGAGCGCCTGGCCCGCTGTAACGCTTTGTAAATGTTTGCGGTCCTTTACTCACAGGATTTGTATTTGGGCCCCAGAAGCTCAGATTCCGATGGATGTGTAGGCAACGACTGCTTCTAACGCGTGAAGAATGCCTCGTACCCCAAATATAAACCGAGCATTTGCAGGCGCTCAGGCAGCTGCCAGGGAACAGGTGGGGCGCCAGCAGGGGCTGATCCACTCCCCCGCGGGCAGAGCGGCCAAAAGCTGGACAGGGGCAGTGAGGGGGGCTGGACGGGCTGGTGGGGAGGCGACGAGAGGAAGGCCCTGAGGAGGGTAGCTGTGTGGAGGCTGGGCCCCCACCAGAGGAGGTCCTGGAGTCTGAAGGGA
The DNA here is from genome assembly GCF_000442215.2 of Lipotes vexillifer. Taxonomy (NCBI): domain Eukaryota; kingdom Metazoa; phylum Chordata; class Mammalia; order Artiodactyla; family Lipotidae; genus Lipotes; species Lipotes vexillifer. Next base: position 1,717,710 of record NW_006789022.1, on the reverse strand, counting down.
AACCCCTGCTGAGTCAATGCTTCCCCCTCTTCCAGCCTCCATGGGCTGTTATTCAGAGAAAGGTCTTCCTCATCAAAGTCTGAGAATCGCTGGGTTTTTCAGTGTACTTTTATTCAGCTGACATTTGTTGGACACTGAACTGGGCAGCGGGCACTAGGGTAGGAGCTTATTAACACACGTAAATTCGTGCAATCATTGACAAGAACTAAGAGGCTGGTAGTGCTATTCCTGTTCTATTGATGCGGCTCCCAGGGGTGCAGCAACTCCCTAGGGCCCCCAGCTCCTAAGTACTGATCTGGGACTCGAACCTCTGTCATCATCTGTGCTGAGGGTGCTGGGAACCCAGGAGGGACGCAGGGCTCAGCCTTGTGCTTGGCCTTGCACAACGCTTTTGAGGCAGCCTCATGGAGCCATTCTCTGGGGCGCAGAAAACCCTCGTGAAACGCTGGCATGGAGGGCGTTTAGGACTGGGGCATCTCAGGAGGTGGCCAGCAGGAAGGGACACCTGTGGGTCAGAGGGCTCCAGGTTTGGGCCAGGGAGCCCCTACCTGACTGTTGAGCCAGATGGCTCCTGAGCTTGGATGGAGCCTGGGATCCAGGGATAGTCAGCCGGGGCGACAAGTGAGAACCCAGGGGACAAGTGAGAACCCAGGGGAACAGCCAGCCATAGCCAGGGCTCCTAAGGTCTGTCCATGGATGGCTGGGGGGGCAGGGGTGGGAATTTCCAGCTGGAGGCAGAGAATAGGGAGAAAAAAAGCAGGTCTCAGCACTGCTGTTCAAAGCCCTGAACCTCAGGCCCATTTCTGGACTGGGAGTCTGATCTCGGGTGGGGAGAGAAGCAGTGAGGCCTCTGGGCATTCCGGGAAGAGCTGAGCCCGGCCCAGCACCGGCCTGACAGGGCTAAGGGCGCTTCCGAGCCAAGTTCTCGGAGCTCCTTAGCCCAGAGCACCGGTCTTCAGCACACTGCGGCGTGAGCACGGACTCTGCTGGGTTCAAATCCCACCACCAACTCGTGCTAGCCTATGTCCTCTTGGGCTACTTAACTTTGCTAAGCCTCCGTTTCCTCATCTGAAGAGCAGCAGCTTCCTCACAGATGCAGCCGCTGCAATAATCGAGTAGGGCTGGTTCCCATGGCAGAGGCCAGCAGAGAGCCAGGCATGAGGTTGGCCGGGCTCTGTCTCCTAGTCCAAGCTGAAACAACTTGACCTTGCTGACTCAACTCCCATGGGGGAAAATGAGGCCCAAAAGTTACAGCTCAGCTCACAGCCTCGCAGTGACAATGGCGGGGGTGCTTTGGCCAGGCCCCTGCCCCCGGGCTGAAGCTTCCATCAAAGCGCCTCCGGCCGCTGCCCACAGAGGACCCACACGGGAAGACCTGCTCCCTCCCAGGTCCTGCCACGACTGTGCCGGCGGCCAGCAGCCTGGGAGCCCAAGGCACCAGCTCCGCCGGGCCCCAGATGCCCTCTGGAATGCCTTTTATCAGTCACACGGGCAGCACCCAAGAATGAACACTGTCCCCGCAGGTCACCTTTCTCTGCTGACACAAGAGAACTTTATCTTTAAAGGCACTCAGGAGATGAGCACAACGGGGAGGCGCAGCCCAGGACCCCACAGAGGCTCCTACTCTTCCCTGGAGCAATTCTCAGGGGTCTCTTGCAGAGCCTTGGGTGTATCCCGACAGCTTTGGGCCTGCTCAGGCCTTACCTTATCTTTCCACACAGTATTTCCTGCACACATTAAGCACCATGGGGAAACGGGAAAAAGTCAGGAGGGGCTAGGCAGAGAGGGTGGGAACTGGAAGTAAATGTAATTAGTGACACTAACGTCTACGCAGCCTCCAGAAGGATGCTCTGCTTCCAGGGGATGAGGTCGACAGACCACGGAAATGCATGCCGCTTGCCCAGGACACACGTTTTCTGTTGGCCCAATCTTTTTGGGAGGGAAACACCTGCCTTCCACACCGTCAGCAAAGGGAGCAGAGAGGTGGCCGCCAGGGAGCCTGGAACACATTGTCCTACTCCGACTTCCTCTGCCAGGTGACGTGGGACCTTTGCAATGACAGATGAATGGGGTCTCCAAGAAGGAGAAACCTACCCCTTCTGTGTCCACCTGGAGAACACCACTCCGGAGGCCACACCCAGCACGTCTAAGAGGTACCGCCCCATGGTCTTTCTTCTCCACTGATAAAACGCTGACTCCAAACACATCCCACGGGAAATCCCAACTTGGTAACTGTTAGTAGAATACTTTAAACCAAGACCTCTAGGGTTATGGAGGGAAAGATCTCTATTGCACAGGAGGAAAGCCCTCCTCCAATGAGAGTGACGCACTTGTCTTTAAGCCAACCTCCTTCTTCCTACCCATGATGGGTGGGGGAGGGTCCCTGGCTGCCAGGGACCCAGAGGGGCCACACTGTAAGCGAGCAGGGTTGCGGGGGAATTCAGGCAGTCTCCTGCTGGCTTCCTCCTCCAAGTGTCTGCCATCTACATGGGTAACTTGCGGGCCAGGACTGTCTGGTCCCCACCAGTGAGATGCACCCTGTGCCTGACTGGAGAGCACGCTGAGGCACTGCTCTGGTGCCTGTCCCACAGAGAGCAAGTTTGGACACCACTGCCTGCCTTTCTACTAACGCGGTAAGGAAGCAGAGGGAAGGGGAGGCAGGGGAGGGAAACACCCCAGCAGGCAGGGCCAGGATACTCTTTGCAGCAAGACAGTGTTAGACACTCTGAACTCCTCAGTCTGCTGAGACTAAGGCCCCAGGCTGAAGTGTCAAAGACAGCCCAGCAGGGGAACTTCACAGCACTGGTGGAAAACTGCTGTTTCTGAGTTCAACAGGGGCCATAAGGACCCTAAGGCTTTCCCTCAAGTACCTTTATTTATTTATTTATTTTTAAAATTTATTTTTGGCTGCGTTGGGTCTTCGTTGCTGTGCACGGGCTTTCTCCAGTTGCGGCAAGCGGGGGCTACTCCTCGTGGTGGTGCGTGGGCTTCTCATTGCGGTGTCTTCTCTTGTGTGGAGCACGGGCTATAGGTGCACGGGTTTCAGTAGTTGTGGTGCACGGGCTCTGCAGTTGTGGCTCGCGGGCTCTAGAGCGCAGGCTCAAGTAGTCGTGGTGCACGGGCTTAGATGCTCCGCAGCTTATGGGATCTTCCCAGACCAGGGCTCGAACCCGTGTCCCCTGCACTGGTGGACGGATTCTTAACCACTGTGCCACCAGGGAAGACCTCCCTCAAACACCTTAACTGCCAGCTCTGAAGGATATAAGGAGTGTGGCATTTGGGGGAGGATAAGCCTCTTTTTTTTTTTTTTTTTTGCGGTACGCGGGCCTCTCACTGTTGTGGCCTCTCCCGTTGCGGAGCACAGGCTCCGGACACGCAGGCTCAGCGGCCATGGCTCACGGGCCCACCCCCTCCGTGTCATGTGGGATCCTCCCAGACCGGGGCATGAACCCGGGTCCCCTGCATCAGCAGGCAGACTCTCAACCACTGCGCCACCAGGGAAGCCCGATAAGCCTCTTTTTATGAGCTATTATTGTCCCTTATCCAAAGATGCGTTCACATCAACTGACCTATCTGATCTGATAGCTCCCAGTTGGGAGAACTCCTCCCCAGCGTATTCCCCCAGGTCATTAAAGACATAACTCTACAGAGCCTCAAAGAAAGTCCCTCCAGGATAGCTCAATCCTGGAGGTAGATGGAGAATAAATTCCCTTTTGTGGTCTTTCTCTTTAAGAGTAACTAATTCAGGGACTTCCCTTGTGGCGCAGTGGGTAAGAATCCGCCTGCCAATGCAGGGGACATGGGTTCGATCCCTGGTCCGGGAAGACCCCACATGCCGTGGAGCAACTAAGCCCGTGCGCCACAAATACTGAGCCCATGCGCCACAACTACTGAATCCCATGCATCTAGAGCCCACGCTCCGCAACAAGAGTAGCCACCGCAATGAGAAGCCCGCGCACCGCAACGAAGAGTAGCCCCCGCTTGCCACAACTAGAGAAAGCCTGCGCGCAGCAATGAAGACCCAATGCATCCAAAAATAAATAAATAAAATAAACAAATTTATTAAAAGAAAAGAGTAACTTGTTCAGATTTTCTAGCCTTGCTCTGGCAAATGACAAGGCAAAAGCCTTGTTTATCAGGCATTTTCTTAAAACCAGGTTAGAACAATAACAGCAGTAAGAAAGAAAAAACTGGCCCTTGCCTCCCCTAGAAGTGTCATTATCATCAGGGTGGAGAACATAAAAGTTTAAACCAGATTGAGAGACAGAGAGCAGTTTCAGTATGTTCTGATGAAACCCCCTATTGGCAGGGGCCCACAAGCCGGGGGGAAAAAAAGAGAAGCAGGGTTTCTCAGCACTGAAAATGGGGCCCCCACCCCCTCACAGCCTCAGCAGAGACACACTGCCTCCCAAATCTCAGGCTGCTGGCTTCAACTGCAAAGCTCACTAATGCTGGGCGGCCCGGAGGGAAAGGGGGTACAGGAGAGATTTGCAAGTTAATGATAAACAAATCTGGCCACTTGTCCTCAACCCCCTCTGAGTCTGATCTTGTTTCATTTTTACATTTGCAGCTGCAGGCTCCACTCTTAGGCGGCCCCCATGCTCCTCCCAGAGAGCATTCAGGTGCGAGGCTCCCCTCCCTTCTACAAAAAGGGGCAGCGGCAGAAATATAACCCAGTTCAGGTGCATCCTGAACCAGATTTTTAGAAAAGCTTGGCACACTCAAGACAGGAGTTTACACAACTAGAATGGGCCTGATGCACTAATACTCCGCATGAAAACCTTACGCCACGCACGGCACCCAGGAAGGCTACTGATGACCAACATTTAAGCAAATTTAAACACATTTCCAAGGCCCAACATGTTTAACAAATTCCTGCTAGCTTCTCCTTTTGGCTGTGGCTCTTTCAAGTCAAACTGTTCTCTCACAGTCCTGCTGGACCCACTAGGAATTTATACAGCTCTGGGAGGCAAAGCTTTTAAACACAAACTAAGGTGAATGAGCCCCAGGGGAGCCAGGGGCTCATTCAGAACAGCAATGCTGGCTAAGGTATCTGGAGCCCAGACACGGGGCAATCTCCTGGGACCTCACAGCCAGCCAGGATCCTGCCTTCCTTTCCAGAAGGCCCCAGGGGCTGGGAAGCTTGAAAACCACATAAAACTGGCTGTTGTCTCACCCTGACGGCTCTTGTAACCTCAGCAAAGGGAACCAAGGAAAAAGCAAGCTCCGGCCCCCACTGGGCTCAGCGTACCATGCAGATACAAGGCTGATGTAAAATGGGTTTTCACTTGGGCTGGGAGAGACTTGGGCAGCATTTGGTCCGTGTCACAGATGTCAGATGGAAGTCGTCTGACTACACCAGGTGCCCTGGGCTGTGTCAGAGCCTGTTTACCTCTGCTGATGCGCTGTTTCTCTCCAGACAGGATCCCGGGAGTGTCGATGATGCTTATGCTGTCCAAGACCGGGTTGGGCAGCTGGGCGCACATGAACCTGCACGAGAGCAAGAGCCCAGAAGAGAGATGTCAAGACTCGGGTATCGCTGCTCGAGATGGGACAGCAGTGATTTCTGTACTCCTTCGTCTCCACCTCTGGCTTCCTTTCCAGAAGAAAGGAACGGAAAGGAGGCTTTCTATTGTCTTAAGTTTCCAGGGGTGGGAATTCCCTGTGGTCCAGTGGTTAGGATTCTGCACTTCCACTGCAGGGGGCACGGGTTCCATCCCTGGTCAGGAAACTAAGATCCCGCAAGCCACAAGGCCAAAAAAAAAAAAAAGTTTCCAGGGGTGACCAGCAAATTGCACATATTGTCTTAACTGGGAATCCAACCAGCAGGCTCCAACTGACTCACATCAGCACTTCCCTCACTTAGCTTTTCTCCCAGAGCTCGAGAATTCAACTTTCAAGTTGCTGACGTGTTAGTGAAAACTGCACAAGCATAGGGTCACCATTCAATTCCGGAAGGAATAGAGAAGAGTGACAACTGAGACCTTGGAATTCCATATTAAAATTTTCAACCACTTGGCTAAATTTCCACGCTGCAAGAGATGGTCCTGTCCTACTGCTGCTGGGGCCAGCCCTCCCTTCAACCCAGCTGCTCAGGTGAAGGGACTGCAGTGGGCGGCCGCTGACAGGCAGGGGACCACGCAGGCTGGTACATGGTGGGGCAGGGAAGTGCAGACACCATTCTCTCAACGTCAAGGCAGAAGGAGGAAGAACAGAGAGGCTGGCAACTCACGGACCACGGCTCAGCTGTGTGTGCCTGAGTTCCCACTGAGTTTAGAACAGCCCAGAACAGCAAGGGCTGTCCCAACCGATAGCAGAGATTCTTGACTGGACACAGAAAAGGCTCCTTTAAACACTTCTCTGGAAAAGGTATTGTGAGCAAAGAAAATACTGGCCCATTGTCTAGGAATCTGCCATGATTAGCTTCCCCTTTTGGTCCCACCCCACAAGTGACCCGCGGCCCAGAGGCGGGGGCAGCTGGCCAGGGTGAGAGGTACTGCCTGCAAGCACAACAGAGAAGCAGCTGACCCGCAGGATGAAGAAACCTTGGACCTCATCCTCACCGTGCCAGCAGCAGAGCACACGTGCTGTAAAGGACTGCTCGAACTGGGGCTCCTGCTGGGGAAGGAGTCAGCCGAGAGAAAACCAAAACAAGAGGACTTGGCTCTGAGAAGCAACATACATAAAAATGCCTTGTGAAGGGCCTTGTAAGTTAACATCTCTGCGGATCGGGCGCTCTGCAAAGCCTGGGGAGTGAGGCCGAAAATACGAGAGGGAGCAGGCAGTACAGATGCATCCTATCCTGTTTCCTCACCAACAAGGACGCACAGATTTCATCTTGAGCTACAAGTTACCAGTTACACAATGAGTTTACTCAGGATACTCTTAGGATACCGTGGCTGCACCTTGCCGCCTGCTCTCTCTGATTTTAGCCTTAGAGCAGCCACTTAGGGGGAAGAGGCTGGGAAGTCCAGTCCATGATTCAATGAGTCTCTTTAAGAGTGCGAGAGAGGCTGTGTCAGCCACTGAAAAGCCCCCTTTGTGTGCCCCGGCTGGCTGGGCGGCGCTGGTGTACTACACAGGCTGACACAGCTGGAGGCCTCAGCTCCAGTGCAAACCCACACCCCAACCCTTGGCTGATGAGGCCCCTTCCGGCAGGGCCATTCATTACTAGTGTTCTGGGACCCTCTGGAGATGAAGTGGGGCAGAAGGAAATAAAAGTGTGGCTCTCGGATCCTGTGGCACTGGTATCATCAGGATGCCTCTCTTCGACCCGGCACCCCTGAAATGCTCTTTTTTTCAGGGAGAAGCAGCAGGAGGTGGTAACTGGCTGCACAAAGGCAGACAGTTGGCACTGCATTCACCGGCTCGTGAACTCGACAAATCAGCTAGGCTCTGAGAGCCGCGGTTTCCTGAATGAGGTGGGGGTTGCCTAGCTGATGTCTAAGATCCCTCCCAGCTCTGAAACTTTAGATCTCTAAATTCAGAAAACAGGTCGTACGCCCATTTCTCCTTACAAAAAAGGTCACCTCTCACAATCAAAAGTGGACACCTAAGGACAGCAGGAGGTGTAGCTCCTTCCTTCAAGCTTCCCAAATTTCTCCAGGAAAGCAGACCTAATAATGCTTGGAATTCCCAGCACAGCAGCCAGACTTTCCACTGGACCGTATGGCCCCCACCAGCTGACAGCCAGCCAATCGCCTACCTACAGGCACAATTCTCAAACCCCAGTATCCCCGGAGGCGGGCTCCTGGCTAGGAGAGCCCTGCCTCTTCAGGAGTCTCAGCCAAAGGGCTTTACTCTGGCCCTGACTCACAAACGCCATCAGCCTTGAAACAGGAAGACAGGTTTAAATGCCTGAGAGAGGCAAAAAGACAACAGAAGACTGCCTGTCTTCTCCGTTAAAGGTCAACTCTGCGCACAGAGGTAGGCCTGGCCTCTGGCCTGGATCGAGGGCACGCTGGTCTACCCTGTGCGGCTGGACAGTGTCTGGAAAGGAATGTGATCATACAGGGTGGAGACCTTCTGGAAGACAAGAGTCAAGGATTCTTTCCTAAGCTCTTCCCCAGACGAGACTTTGAAAGGCGTGTGGAGTCACTCCTTGAATGGGGTTTGGCAGAAATGACAAATTTGTGAAGTCCTTTGGTATGTCCCCTGGGGGTGGGGGGAGGGATTTTAGAATCCCCATTGAGCAGGACCTTGGAGTTAGTTCCTTTAGAGAAAAGTGAACTTGGCTGTAGCACTCCTGAGACAGGAGGCCAATGCATTTCATTCATAGCATCGTGAAGGTTAGAACCTCGGAGAATTACCCTCATCAGAGTTTTACCCATTTAACTGGGGAAACTGAGGCCCAAGTAGGTTAGGGAACATCCTAGTGAGTCTAAGCAGCCGGAATCTCATTCCAGGGCTCCAGGGCCCACCGCCTGGCAGCACAGACCCTTACCCCTGAAACCCCTAAAGCAGCGCAGGACCTTCAGAACTGCCCCTGGGAGAAGTGCTGGTCCTCGCCCTGTCTGCTGCTTCTGCAGGCCGCCCCAAACTCAGCAGGCCACAGCAGATCCTCTCCCACCGGTCCCTGGGGAGGCACAGCACAGCACACCAGCAAAGGGAACGGCTAAAAGTTTCACCGTAGTTTTCCGTGACACTTAAGAAACAGACCCGTGAAGGGAGGGGTGAAGGGGTTCGTTTGAATGAATTAGGTGCATCCAGGGGTAGTGAGTAGTAGTGAGTCTGGGATCTGCCAGGGGGGTTGGGAGTTAAACCGATAACCTGGAAAATTCTGGGGAGCCAGGGGAGCCGGCGACGCCCACTCGCAGACCCCCTCGTAAGGGTTTTCTGTGGGAAGCGGCAGGGGACCCAGTCCCAGGGAGTGGTCGCTAAGGGTCTCGCGGGGGCCTCGGAGACAAAGAACAGCGGGGGCGGCGGTCACAGGACGGTCGGGACCCCGGCCACTCCCTCTGCCCCCCGGGTCAAAGGGTTGGGTACCTGTTGAGGAAGGCGTTGCCGAAGGCGTTGAGCTTGCGGAAAGGGCGCCGCGGGTCGACGACGAGAGCGTTGCCCGGCACCACGCCCTCGGTGGGGCCATGCATGACCGCGATAAAGGAGTCGGTGGTGGGCTCGGGCCCGATGCGCATCCCGGGGAAGTCCTGCTCGATCAGGTGCCGGATGAAGGTGGTCTTGCCCGTGCTGTACTGGCCCACGAGGAGCACCATAGGCTTGTTGTCGAAGTCAGCGTCCTCCAGCGCGGGCGAGTGGAACTCGTGGAAGCGGTAATGCTCCTCCAGGGGCAGCAGCTTCTGCGCGTATAGTTGCCGCAACCCCTCGGCCACCGTCTGGAAGAGCTCCGGCTCCTTCTTGCGGCGGGCATCCTTGCTGACCCAGCTGAACATGCTGCCGGAGGCCGGGCTGGCTGCTGCAGGGCAGAGCGGCAGCTGTGAGCCGGGCGAGGGCGAGTAGCCGAAGCTGGGCCGGGCCTGCCGGCTGAGGAGCGGCGGGGCAGGGGGCGGGGAGCGGCCCGCACTGCGCAGGCGTACGGCACGGCCCACGGAGCACCCTCTGCGCAGTGGAGCGCGCGCCTCGCCGTGCTCCCTTTATAAGGCCGGGCCGCGCGTTCGGGCGCGCGCACCGCAGCCACGCGGGGCCGCGGGGAGTTGGGAAGGGGTGAAGGAGGAGCCCCGCCCACGCGCTTTGCGCCACGTCTTCCCCTCCCCCACCTCCCATTGGCCGATTCCAAATCTCGCGAGCGCCGGTTGTTCCGCTTGCCCCGGCCCGGGTGCCTTGGCAACCGCACCTGTTTCGCCCCGCCCCTTGTGGGACGGCTCGCGGGAGTGCTGCGGTTGGGAAGGCTGGAAGTGGGAGTCCGGAGCGAGGAGGTCCCAGTGTCTGCGCACCTTCCATACCCGGCGAGACCCCCCAGTTAGACCCCCCCCAGTACCCTGAATACGCGCCCCACCCGCAGTTCCCCCAGGTACGGTCCTCCTCCTCCCACTCGCTCAGAATCCCCAGCGCCTCCTGTCTGCACCGCCCTTCCTTGCCTCCTCCACTCGCCCCTGCTTCTCTGACACGCCTTCTCATCCCCTCATCTTTTATCTGCTTTGGGAGAGGGAGAGACAGGAGTGAAGTAATGGAGGAAGCTGAGGGAGTAGAACATCCAAGGCGGGGTGGTGATTGGGGAAAGAAAAATGGGAAGGGAGGAGGCCGATGGGGAAAGACCAACCAGCAGCAAGAGGCCTGTGCTCCCCTCAGGCCAAGAATTGGGAGATGGACACTAGCAGTGGAGGACACATATGACATATAACATGTGGGGGAAAAGAGATGGCCTCCCTAAAGAGGCTGCATCTGTGCGGGGGATGTTAAGAGGAAGCCGAGGCCCGCCAGCGCTTGAGTTTTGAGGAAGTGAAATCGGAAATTCCCTATGTGGGGTGGAGGGGAAACATGGGGCAACAGTGAAATCTTGTGGGAACTTAGGGGGAATTAAAAAACCCAAATACTTCCGCTTTCCTCTCTGGGTCACCACCAGTTACCATGCTTTACTCTGACCTGTTCCTCCTGCCCTTAACCAGTTCCTGGCTGTTCCATTAGGCTCATTCCCCCACCATCATCCCCGGCCACATGTAGGGCCCCTTGGCTGTCCAGGCTGGTGAGAATCTTCAGTGGGTGATGTCAAAGCTTTGGAGACTGGGATTGTTATGTAACCAGTATCAGGACACCAGAGTGCCAGAGGTGGGGGTGGTGGGTGCTCCTGGACAGATCTAAGGTGCACCTGGGAACTTGGAGGCCTCATGTCCAACTTTCTGGCTTCTGGGAAATGTGGGAGCCTTGAAGGCTGGTGCCTGTTATCAGGGAAGAAAGCAGGCTGGTAGTCTAAGAGGACAGAGGCAGGAACTCAAAACTGAGAATAAGCAGAATATTAGGGGAGCTGAGTCAAGAGGGGGCGAGATGAGAGTTTTGTTCCCGTTGTTTTAATATTTTTTTGGCCGCGCCACTCAGCATGTGGGATCTTAGTTCTTGGACCAGGGATCAAACCCGCGCCCCCTTCAGTGGAAGCATGGAGTCTTAACCGCTGGACCGCCAGGGAACTCCCAGATGGGAGGTCTGATCGCCCACTCCTTGTAGGATCAGGTCTCAGTGCCTTCTGAGGGAATAAATCACATTAAACCGATTGCCTTCCCTCCCCCTCCCTGACCATTGGAGAGCAGCTGAGTAATTCCAGCCCTGTCTGCAGTCTTAGGTCCCTGACTTACTGCTTTTATTTGGGATTTCATTAGTATTCTTTTCATCAATCACAGTAAAACACAGAAGCCATGAGACTCTTTCTTTGGCTTTCTCCTTAAACGGGGATATTGAGACCCCTAGGCAGGGCTGTCACCAGAGTCTCTGTGCCAGCTGATGACCAGGAGCCTCTGGCAGGCCCAGTCGAGACTTCCAGGGCCAGCCTTAGAAGCCAAAGGACTTACCTCCTACATGGCACTTTGAAGGGTCCACCCCGGAGATGTGATTTCTGGGATGTTCCAGAGAAGGGCCCGAGGCTGAGGATACTGAAAGAGGTGGTTGTCTAGTGGCCTGAATGAGGGTTCCACAAGTTTGTCCCAGCAGCTCTCATGTTGACCTGCCATGGTTTTCACATCTCCCTAGAGCCTTGTGTGCTGGGAAAACCCAGCCCTAAAAAATTGAAAACAACAAAATGTTCTTGGGTTATTTATAAATGAAACCCAGCCCCTGTTGGTTATGTATGGCTGCTTGAGTTTCTCCAAGGACTCAAGGATTGGAAGAAGGGATTTCTCTCCCTTCTGAGACTCCAGTGGGTGGAAATTCGTTTCCCCAATTTCGCAGAGTTGGCACCTAGGTCCTGGGCAGCTTCCATATCTAGTAATGCCCCAGCTTGTGAAAATGTCCTAACTTACTTTCTTTTTTGTTTTTCTGTGTAGGATAGATTCTGTTGGGTGGGAAAGTTTCATAAAACATGAATGAACCATTTCAGTTTTGGTGTCTCCTCCTTGTTTTTGGCTGGTTCCCTGGCAAAAGGTTGAAGAAGGGTTCAAATATTTTCTTTCTCCTCAGAAATGATGCGCATTCTCCCACTCCCAGTGTTTTCTTCCCTTAAATTCACATACATACACTGCCAAACCCTGCCTTGGGTGCCACTAAGTCTCCTTGGAGACTGCTCCCAGCTAGCAGGAGGGGGTCACCTGCTTGACCTCAAAGCAGTCTGCTCAGCCCCATAATGGCCTGGTCTAGAGAAGTGTCTGCATGCCCCCTGAAAACAACTTAAAAAGAAAAACAGAGTTTTCCTCTAAATACGGCAGAAATACCAGGCTGGGAAAAGCCGATAACACATAGGTTTGTCCCTGGGATGAGGAGTGGTTCATTCTTTCCACTGAGAAAGTTTTCATATAAGCACAGCTTTCGTTCTTTACAGTCATGAGTAAGAGATTTGGCCAACAGGTCACTTTTGCCAGAACAAGGTAAAGAACCAGGGAGTTCTGTTCCTTTGCAGCCCAGGGGCTCCAGCACCAGCCGGAGGGCATCCTTCCACCCCATGGGGCCTCTCTCCGGAAGATGCACAGTTGCTGGGCTCCAGAGGCCTCTGCAGGTGTCCAGCTTGGAGGTGACTGAGTGTCAGGGCTGCTCAGGATCTCTGCCTTCAGATCCCAATAAGAAAAAGCCCAAGGCCTGGGGATGTTCAGTGGCTTGCTTGAAGTCACCCAGGTTGAATGAGAAGCTGAAAGCAAGAGGGTTTGAAGAGCCTCTTTCCCAGGTACTGGCTGGGGTGAACTCTGCCCTGGAGTAGCAGCTCTAACTCTGTAGCCATGGGGGGGCGCCCTGCCAGGGAGCTGTGTACGTAGAACCACATGGTGATTTGCAGAGCTGAGCTACAGAGGCCTCCGAGCACTTTTTTTTTTTTTAACCAGGTTTTTTTTTGTTTGTTTTTTTGCGGTACGCGGGCCTCTCACTGTTGCGGCCTCTCCCGTTGCGGAGCACAGGCTCCGGACGCGCAGGCTCAGCGGCCATGGCTCACGGGCCCAGCCGCTCCACAGCATGTGGGATCTTCCCTGACCGGGGCACGAACCCGTGTCCCCTGCAGCGGCAGGCGGACTCTCAATCACTGCGCCACCAGGGAAGCCCCCCAAGCACTTTTGATAGAAACTATGCTGCAGGGCTGGAGGAGGCCACCCCCTGCTGGGCTTCTAAATGGTCTCAGTCCTGGTGGCCTCTGGCCCCACCTTGCAGGAGCTGCTGAGGCAGGAGCTGCAGCTGAACTCAGGGTACAGTCTTTACCTAAACTCCCTGGAGAGCGCAGGCACCATTCCAAGCCTGCCCTCCAGGCCTTTGCTGTGGACACATCACATCTGGGGACTTCCGGGGAAATGGTTTATCATTTTCATGTGAGAATTCTGCCTTCTACAGCAATACCATTAGGGGTCCCTTGGCAGAGTCTTGGGATCCCCTTACTCCACACTGATGGAAATAGTGGGTGTAACCCCGATGTCCCCATGGTCTCAGAAGTCTGGGAGTACACACGAGGCATGTGGATGTTGCTGCCTGAGTGACCACAATCCTAGCCCCCTGTGGGGGAGTGCAGCCACTTGCCTTCTCACATATTCTCCAAGCATGTTCTTGGAGCTCCAGCTTCCTCTCCTTCCCCATAGCCTCTCTCCTGTGTTCCCCGATGACAGGCGGCTGCCCTGAGCCTCACCATGGGCCTCACAGGCTGGGGGCTGGAAAGTAAGTCTGGGGCTGGAGAGTAAGTCTATCTCCAGTCGTGTGTCACACTCAGCCACCAGGGCACAGAGGGATCTTAGTTCCCCACCCAGGGACTGAACCCGGGCCCTCAGCAGTGAGAGCATGGAGACCTAACCACTGGACTGCCAGGGAATTCCTGAGACCAGTTCATCTTTAACAAGCCCAGCCCCTCTGGTCCCTGGCCCAGACCCTCACACCCACACCTCATCGGGGGTCAGACGTTGTGTCCAAGGCCACCCTCCAGTCCCTTCTGCTGACCTAACACCTTTCTCCTCCTTCCCGCAAATCAGTCTCCACCCAGGTCGCTCGGAGCTGGGTGGTCTATACAGCTGCCCCAGCCCACCTACCCTGCCAATAGTCAGTGTCTCACCTCCCTTTTGGCCCAGCTAGAACATTCCCTTGACCTATCCTTCATCCTGACCTTCAGTACAGGTGATGGGGATGGGTCATCTGAAAAGGGACCAGAAGTAGGGGAGATGGGAGGGCCCATGGCTGCCCAAGCTCCACGCTCACTCCCAGAGGTACGTGTTGGGGCTTCTCGAAGGGCAGGAAT
>NW_006789022.1:1653679-1703404 GCF_000442215.2 Lipotes vexillifer | reverse complement strand
AGGAATGCAACGGGACCCTTCCCAGAGTTGCTCATCCAGCCTGGCCTGCTACCCTTTACCTCCCAATACCTCCCCCTGAAAGACCCCCAGCTTGCCCTTTGGTAATTGTGGTAGGCAGGACCCTGAGATGTTCCCAAGATTCCCCAGCCTGGTGTACACACCCTGTATAATGCCTGGGACTGTGAATATGATGAATATGACTCGTGATAAGTCATGTTTGATGGTACAGTTGACTTCAGATAGGAGATTATCTGAGTGGCCTGAGCTCTTTATTTTTATTATTTATTTATTTTTGGCTGCACCACACAGCATGCAGGATCTTAGTTCCCCAACCAGGGACTGAACCTGTGCCCCCTGCAGTGGAAGCCCAGAGTCTTAACCACTGGACCACCAGGGAAGTGCTGCCCGAGCTCTTTAAAAGCAGAGTTTTCTCTGGCTGCTGGCAGAGGAAGTCAGAGATTCGAAGTGCAAGAAGGATTTGATGTGCCATTGTTGGCTTGAAGTTGGAGGGGAACCATGTGGAGAAGAATGTGGGTGGCCTCTAGGAGCCTAGAACAGCCCCCAGCTGACAACAAGCAAGGAAATGGGACCTCACTCCTATGGCTGCAAGGACGGAATCCTGCCAATGCCTGCCCACCAATAAGGATGAGCATGGAAGCAGATGGCTCCCAGAGCCCCCAGAAGAGAACTCAGCTTGGCCAATACCTGATTTCAGCATTCGAGACTCTGGACTTCTGACCTACAGACCCATGAGCTAATAAGTGATTATTGTTTTAAGCCACTTAGTTTGCGGTCATTTGTTGTGCGGCAATAGAAGACTCCTACAGCAATGGATTTGTCTTTTTGTCAATCAACAATTTATTTGATTGGCAACTCCTGGCAACAGGAGATGAGAAGAAAATGAAAGGAAACTAAAGTGATCGTGGACTACCAATAACCGGGAAAGCAGATTTCAGACCGAATACGATGTCACGTGGCTTGATACACACACACACACACACACACACACACACACGGGATTCTCAACTGGAGGTGACTCTGCTCCCCAGGGGACACTTGGCAATGTCTGGAGACAATCCTGGTTGTCACAACTTGAGGGATCTGCTGGCATCTAGTGGGTAGAGCCTAGGGATGCTGCTAAGATCCTTCAAGGCACAGGACAGCCTCCCACAGCCAAGAAATATCTGGCCCTGGCCCAAAATGTCAGTAGGGCAGAGGTTCGCACATGCACACACACGTACACTACCAGCCACTATGGAGAGACAGTGTAGCATAAGAGCCAAGTGCACCGTCAGGTTCCAGTCCTACCTGTGTGATCTTTAGCAAGACTCTTTAGCAAGGCTCAGGGTCTCTGGGACCAGCTGTGAAACGGGGCTAAGGTAAGCACCTACCTCCTGGAAGTAAATGTTAATGTACGGAGTGCACAGAACAGCAAAGTCGACTAACTCCAGTGGCTATGAAACAGGAGGGAAGGGGGCAGGGCACCCTTTGAAAGAATGACGTAGCCCAAGGACATGACATAACCTGATTAGAACCAAATGGTTCAAGATGGAGGACAAGTCGACTTCCACTAGACCTTGAACCTCAGTATACCTCACTGTAACACATCAGCACGCTAAATGACACACCTGCAGGCACCATGACAATTCCAATGAGGACCATAAGGATCAAAAAGTGGGCGGTGGCCCAATTCCTGGAAATCCCCGCCCCTTCCTGAAATAGTTGGAATACTCCTCCCACTCATTAACCTATGAAATTACCCAGTCCTATAAAAACTGACAACCTCATTCCCTGGTGCCTTTTCTCACCTTCTGAGGTGGCCCACACTCTGTCTGTGGCATGTTTCTCTCTAAATAAATCCACTTCTTACCTCTCACTTTGTCTCTCATTGAATTCTTTCTGCATTGAGATGTCAAGAACCTGAGCCTCATTAAGTCCTGAAACCGGGTGTATGGCCTCAGTTGGAAGACTGTGGGTTTTGGCGGGGTTTGAGTTCCAGCCTCATGGGTTCAAGTCCCAATCTGAGGTGCACGGTTTCAGTTACAGGAAATGTCTAAAGGGTTATCCTTATGTCAAAGGAGCTGGGGTAACTTTGGTTTACTTCTCTATTGTCCAAATTTTACATAATGGACATATTTGACTTTCTTAATTTGGGGGAAGAGGGGAAAAAGAAACTGAGGGACATTCTACAAAGCGAGTGGCCTGTACTCTTCAAAAACATTAAGGTCTTAAAACACAAAGTAAGGCCGAGGTTGGTTCCAGATTAAAGACTGAAGAGCCCTAACAACCAAATATGAGGCGTGATCCCAGTTCGCTGGGACAATCAGAGACACTGGAAAGGGGACAGCGTATCAGATCCCAGGGTTGCATCAGTGTTGGCATCACTGTTGCCAGGCCTAAATTTGGTAACTCTACCACGGTTGTGTAAGAAATGTCATTTTTCTTAGGAGATACATGTTGAAATACTTAAGAGTGAAGGGTCATGACCTATGTAACTTCCTGTCAGATGGTTCAGAAAAAAATGCATGTGTGTGTATGTGTGAGAGACAGAGAGAGGGAGAGAGAGCAAATGGGGCAAAACGTTAACTACTGGTGAATCTGAGTGAAGGGTATGTGGGATTTTTTAAAATAAATTTACTTATTTTATTTTATTTTTATTTTTGGTGTGCATGCGGGCTTTCTCTAGTTGCGGTGAGCGGGGGCTACTCTTTGTTGCGGTGCGTGGGCTTCCCATTGCAGTGGCTTCTCTTGCTGCGGAGCACGGGCTCTAGGTGTATGGGCTTCAGTAGTTGAGGCTCGCAGGCTCTAGAGCACAGGCTCAGTAGCTGTGGTGCACGGGCTTAGTTGCTCCGTGGCATGTGGGATCTTCCCGGGCCAGGGCTCAAACCCATGTCCCCTGCATTGGCAGGCGGATTCTTAACCACTGCGTCACCAGGGAAGCCCCCTATATGGATGTTCATTATACTTTTCTTGCAGCTTTTCTGAAGTTTTCCTGATTGTCAAAAACAAAAAGAAGGGAATTGCCTCGCCGACAGCTGCAGGTTCAATCCCTGGTCGTCGGGGAACTAAGATCCCGCAAGCCAGCCGCCTGGTGAGGCCAAAAGAGAAAAAGAAGAAAAAGGCCTCTAACAAGGTACCCCTCCTTCAGGCACCAAGCGGCCTGGTCCAACGTTACATCTGCTGCAAATCAACTGGATTCTATTCATACAACGGAACATCGTGGGCAGTGAACGAATGGGAACAAACCGCAGCTCCAGCAACCACCGGGAGACCTCCGGACGCAGCTGCAAGATTCCATTGATGATTAAACAACAGCCCCAGGCAAAATGAACGCAAACTGTTTTGGGCTACGTACCTGGGGGGTAAACCGCAGAGAAAGGCAAGGAAGTGGTTACCGTAAAGGTCAGCATTGCGCTTACCTGGGGAGGGGTCACCTGCAAGGACACATTGTGGGACTCTGAAAGGCGGATTTTCTTACCTGGAGTGGTAGTTACGCGGGGACGCATTTTATACTTATTCAAATACACACATAACAGCTGTAAACGTCCCACCAGGAACCCCACTTCGTGTGAGGTGCGCGTTGAGCAACTGGGACCTGCCGCTGAGTGGAGGGCGCCTAACGTGTTCCGCCGGCCTGGAGGGGCCGGGGCGGGGCGGGGCCGGGGTAGGCGGTGGGGGATGGCTGCAGGAATCAGGGCCGGGCGGGGAGGAGGGTGGGCAGGATCGACCCCGCCCAACTCTGGCGGGATGCGGTCCGGGGCGTCCCCTGCTGGTGGCCACTGGGAGTAAGGCTTGCAGAAGAGCGGGCTCCCCGGCCCACCGAATGCCTACTTTCTGCACCTTTGTCCCTGTCACTCCTTCCCCCTCCAGTTCTCTGGACCTCTTCCTGGGCTTCACCTCAGCAAAAGCTGAACTCAAACTCGCCTTTCTCAGGGAGCCTTTCCCGATCCAGGCCACCCAACTCTGACCACTCCTTCCCCCATCGTCCTTTCTTTGAGGTTGGAACACATTTAATTTGCATGTACTTTCAGCGGCCTTGTCAGCATCGCCTTGTTTCACGGACGTTTGGTGATGGTGATGAAGACCACGGCTGGCATTTGCTGAGGGCCTCCTACCTGGGGGCACTGTGCTGACAGCTCCAGGCACCTGCTGCCCACCTCCCCCCAAGCATCTTCATTCATGGATGTGGTCAGTCCTTCGGCGTGCATTTATTAAGCACCTACTCTGTGCCACTCTCTGAGGCCACAGGAAACAAAGTCAGTGGCCACTGCTCCCAGGGGTTCACAGTCAGGGTGGGGCAGGGGAAATAGCCAGGTGTTGGTGAGGGGGTGTGATGGGCGTTCTAAGAGAGGCCACAGAGCATCATGGGGGCCGATGAGTGGGGAAGAGGGTGAAGCTGGCTCTGGTGGTGAGCAGGGAGGTGCCCTGGAGGGCTCCAGGCTAGGCAAGATGTGCACAGGCCCAGGGCCTGCCAGGAAAAGGCCACAGGTCAAGGAGCCAGTCAGAGAGTTGTGTCTGCCTTGCACGAGTTGTTACATGGTCTCTGAGAGCCGTCAGGGGATCTGTAGAGGCAGATGGAGGAGGAAACCCAGAGCAGGAGGCTGCCTGCCACCCGCTTTCACCCTAAGCCAGCACTCTAGGCCTGGGGCCTGACAGCCCCAAGAGGGTCAGAGTTCAGATCCCCTCCATTCGGCCAGAGTATGCTGAACACCTACTATGTTGGGCTGCCTGACCAGGGAGGATGAGTGAGTCCTAGACTTTGCCCTCAAGGAGTCTGGGATCAGCACAAGGATAAGATAAGCTTGCAGAGCTCTCAGCCCTGCACTGAATGAGATAAGGAAGCAGTGGGAGAGGCCCACGGAGCTGGTGCAGGTAGAGGAAGGGGAGCAGATCCTTCAGTCATGGGAGGGTCATCCCAGCTGGGCCTCAGCCGAGGGGATGGGGGCCCAGCTGCACATGGGAAGGGGTAAGGAAAAGAGCAGGGGGCTGAACGCTTGTCAGCCGCGCAGAGTCCTCGGAGGGAGACGAGGTCGACTTGCTCTGTGACTTTCACAAGATGCTCACCCTTTCTGAGCCTGAGTTCTCATCTCGCAAACAAGTTCACAACAGTTACCTCACAAGGTTGCCGAGATGATTCCAGGCGATTGATGTATGCAAGCGCGCAGCAAGCAGAAAGGGCTCAGGAACCAGTTCCTGTTACTAAGCAATTTGGACTTTATTCCTAGGTCTGTGTTTCCAGGGTTTAAATTCTAAATTTTTAGCAGCAGAAACCTTTTTATTCAAATGAAAATGTTCCCAGAACCCCATGTTATAAAAACCAGGCAGGAGTGAGGCTGTCGTGGGAAGCTGGAGCAGGGGTGGGGACCGCCGTTCCGTCCACGGCTGGGCCAGGGCAGCCTGGGGAGATGAGACTGGGAAGAGAGGAGAATGGGGGCGAGCGGAGGGGAAGGCTGGCTCCGGGTCCCTGTCCGGGGTGGCGGAGGGGCTCCAGCACAGACTGGAACCCAGGGTCCTTGGCTCCCCTTGGCCACACTGGACGTTGGTGGTGCTTCCTCAGGGTGCAAGATGGAGGCTCAGGGTCTGTTCAGACATTTATCAAGCACACACCTGCGCTCGGCTTGGGCTGGGGGCTGAGCCTAAGGTGGTAGGGAGAACGGAAACCCTGGGAGAATGCAGTGCTTGGGGGAAGCACAGGGTACTGGGGGTGCCCGGCCAGGCACTTACTATCAAGTGGGCTTTAAGAAGGCTTCCTGGAGGCAGCAGATGCTTGGGCAGAGCTTGGAATGGTTAGTAAGAGTGAGCCTGGCAAAAAAGCTGGGAAGGGTGTTCCAGGCAGAGGGAACTGCAGAGGCGCGCTGCAGCACAGTTGGCACAGGTGGAGACCTAAAGCAGTTCATGCTCACAAGAGGGAAAATGGAAAGGTGGGAATGGGACAGAAGGGAGCTGGGCCTTGAGTGTTGCACTGTGATAGCAAGTCTTCAGTGCCCATCAGACATCCCCAGCCCCACCCCTTCCCCCGCAGGTCCTGGAGGCTGGCATTGAGGCGAACATACCTGTGACCTATGGAATTGGCAGCCAGAGGGGAGACGAGAGCACTGGCTGTCAATTCATAGGTCAGAGCCCTGTGCACTCAGTCTTGGCAGCCTGCTGGCAGCCCACCACCCTTCGCCATCCTGGGCCTGGGAGCATGGCCATGGGGGCCTCTGTTGGTCTGTTGGGCAGCAGCCGCCTCTCCTCCTCTGTGGACACTGGCCCGCACCCCAGATAACAGCAGCCCCACTGGAACTTGTGGGCACTTCCACATGGAGTTGCTGTTACAGGGGGTGGGAACCGACCGGAGGCCTGGGCCCTGCCCGCCTGGCATCTCCCCTTGAGCAGAGGTCTGGGGAGCATAGCATGACCACCCCCCTGGGCCCCTCGGGTCCTCATGGCCCCAGGTCTGTGGTCTTTTTATTGAGGCCCCTTATCGCCCAGGCCCGCCCCTGGAGCCTCATGCCAGCACTGCTTCTCTGAGCGAAGTCCAGCCTCAACCCCAGATCTGCTCATAAAGCCGGGAGTGGCTCCCATTTACAGCTCCTGGGCAGCCGTTGCCCGCTCTGATACCCGCACACCCTCTCTCCCCAAGTTCCTTGTTTCCTCGTTTCTTTCCCAACCAGACCTGGGCCCCAGTTTCAGGTTTGGCCACTGTGGCCTCCATTCTCTGCCCTTTGCCCACCCTTCTTGCTGCAGCCGCAGGGCAGAGGGGCAGTGAAGGACAGCTGGGCACCTGTCCATCTCCAGGGACCTCTGAATGCCCAGATTCCTGGGGATCGCCCCAGATACGAAGCGGAGATGAGACAGAAAGGAGAAGGGTGGTGGGAGGAGAGACGTGAGACAGAGAGGCCAAGAGAGAGATGAGAGGGGCAGGCAGAGAACTGGAAAGGGACAGAGGAGAGAGTGGTACGGGGAAAAGGGCGAGAACAGGGAACTGGAAAAGATGCTGATACACAAACCTGCCACAGAATGCTAAGAACAGGGCTATAAGCAACTGCCAATCTGGAAGAGCACTTAGCACCTCAGGGGCCTGAGAGCCAGCAGGGTCCTGTGAGCTGGGTGACCTTGAGCAAGTGGCTTAACCTCTCTGAGCTGCTGCTGGTTCCTCATATGCAAATCAGGGCTTGTGAGGCCATCCTGGCCTGCGCTGTTGGGAAGCCACCTTCCCTTCAACCTTTGAGTCTGTCCCCTCAGTGGGGAGAGGAACGAGGTGTTGTCTGGGGTCCCTGAGCTGGCCCAGGACCCCTGGGGGAACAGACCTTTCTCCTGCAAAGTGTGTTCTCATCCCCACCGGACAGGCTCCGGCCCAAGACTGGCCCAAGTTACAATGCCAGTCCTGCTGAGGCCTAGGGGATACTTTGGAGACCCCAAATTGGGCTATGTTCCCCTTTCCCAGCAGTGGAAACCGGCCCTGACAGGCAAAAGAGGCTGCCCAAGGTCACAGATCAGTGCCTTGGGGGTCCATCCTGCCCGGCAACCTCCCTGAAGTGGTGTCCTCCCTTTTGGGATGCAGTCAAGGTGAGGTGAGGGCAGGAGTCCTCTGCCTGGGAGGGTGTGCCTGTGAATGAAGACACTTTAGTTGGTGGCCCCCAACCCCTACCCCAAAAGCCCAGCAGGCCCTTCTGAAGACCCCCAGGCAAGACTAAGTACCTGGTCTGGCAGAGGCAGTAGCAGCAGCAGAGATGCTGCCACTCAATCAGGAGTCCTGACCCCCTCACCCCACAGGTGGAAACTGAGGCCCAGGGGCTGGAAGGGACTTGCTTGGGTCACTCAGTGGTTGCCTAGGTCCCTTCCTTTCTTCCTCAGAAGGACTGGGCTCGGGAGCACCCCGGGGCAGAGAGGCTGCAGGGGTCTGACCACCGGCGGGAGGCTCTTACCTGGGTGCCTGGCTGGTCCTCGGGGCACGAGGAGGAAGTGGGGCCACCCTGAGCCCAGCGCCTTTTAAGCTGTCGGCCCAGCCCCTGGCTGCAGTTAATGATTATCCTGCCGCCTGTCAATACGGATCACAAGTGAGGTTCAAAGGGCATGAAGCCCTGGACTGTGCTCGGGCAGGTGGGGCGGTTCCAGGAAGAATCAAACTGGGCCCCTGCCTGCCCCTCCGTGTGGCATGAGACCTCAGCCATCAAAACCCCTCTCCCCCGTCACTGCGTGACCGTGGGCAGTGAGGACCCTGGGGTCCACCAGGACAAAACTTCTGCCCTGCTCACTTGGTGCCCAGATCTCCCTCACTGAGGAGGGGCCACCAGGCACACAAAGGGGGAGTTAGGGGGCTTTGCTGACACCCCAGCGCGGTGAGGGTTCTCTACGTCCATGCCTCTTAACCTGGGCCTCAGTTTCTTCACAGGCCCTCCCATCTCAGCCCAGTGCTACTGGGGAGCGGGGCGGGGAGGGGCATGATCAGAGCAGCCCTTTCTTCCTTGTTCACAAGAAACAAGGTACGGGGTGTTGGGGGAGGGGGTGGAAAATGGCAATTTCCCCATCCCATGTACATTTCTGTGCAAACATCACTGTCAGGACCCCTTCCAGCCAGAGTGCTGCCCCCAGCGCCCCTCCCCCTCCAGTGGCCTGGAGCTGGGACCCCAGGGCAGAGGCTCCAGTCACCTGAAGAGCCTCTGCTAGGGAAGGCAGCGGCAGCCTCCAGAGGGCCCAGCCTTCCAGGAACGGTGTCACTGACCCTCGTGGTCCCTGGGTCAGTGGGGCAGGGATTCCTGGGAGGGACCTGAGGCTCAGAGACCAAGGGCGTGGCCTCAGGTCACAAGGTCAAAGTCTGAGCCTCCCTGGGCCACTCCACAGCCCTACCCTTTACTCTGGTCCAGCGTCCCCCCAGCGCACCTCACACCTGGCCCCAGGTAGGGTAGGATCCTGAGCTCTTTCAGGCACAGGGCCAAGAAACGTGGTCTGGGTGAGGTGGGCTCCAAGGACCATTCCTCCTCCTCCCTCCACCCCGTGCCGGCCATGCCAGAAGTGGGGCCAGGGTGGTGGTCCCCCGGGAGAGTGGCAAGGAGCCCCCGGCGTAGCGGCAGGGTAGCCGAGGGAAGGAGCGCAGAGGTGGGCAGGTGACTGGGTAGGCAGGAGCGGTGGGTAGGGTGGTGGTGGACCGTTAACCTGCTGAGTGGGCGGAGAGGCTGAGGCAACCTCTGGTGGTGACAGGCGAGGTGCTGGGTGCAGAGATGGGGATGGGGCGAGTCAAGGTCAAGGTTGAGGCTGGGGCAGTGCAGGAACACAGGATGAGGGGGCTGGCGGTGGGCAGTTTATTCCACTGCATGCAGACACTGACCCACACACTCAAGGAGCTTAAAAATACATTGAACCACGAGGTGTCCATTCCCCCATCTCCCCCCCGAGACACAGAAAGACGCTTGGCTGATCCGAGAGCCTCCACCCTGGAACAAGGCAGCAGTGTGGGCCTGGGGGGTGGTGGGGGCGGCGTCCTTTCTCTCCAGAGGAAAAGCGCAGAGGCAGGGCCAAGGGCCCAGGCAGGGAGGCTCCACTCTCACGGCGATTGACAGTGGGTGCGCCAATCAGGGTCCTTCCCGGTCCCTCCCCTGAAGGCCTGGCCCGTCCAGCTGTGGGCCGCAGCTCTCGGGAGGTGCGGGAGCAAGTGCCACTGGGTGGGCTGGGCGGGGTGGGCAGGCCGCGCCCTGGGTTCCCGGGCGCCTGGGGCTCAGTCCCGGGCCTCGTCCAAACGCCACTTGAGTGCGTGGTCCTTGTGCGCATCAGGGAGGATCTGGTTGCGCATCCCCCCCAGGAGGCTGGACGTGGCCTCTGTGGCTAGGATGAGGGGCTTCACCACTGTTGGGGGCAGCTGGCGGATCACGCCCCCCACAGCACCTGTCAGCCCCTTCTGTTCATGGCCCCGAGACGCCACCTCGCAGATGGTCTGAGCTGTGTCCAGGATGCCCTGTGGAGGTTGGAGGTCAGTGCCGGGGTCTCTGGGGGAGGGCTGGGGGGGAGGACGGGGGAGGAATGGGAGCAGGGCTGGGCCTCGTTACCTCTCGAACTGTGTCGTAGGCCTTGGCCACACCCTCCCGAAGGTCGGCCGGCTGCTGGCCCTTCCGCAGCCTTCGCACAGAGCGCTTGTCCTGCAGGGAGCGCGAGATGGGCGCTGCCGGGGACAGGATGTCATACACCGTCTCGGCTGTGGCCTGGGGGAGCATGGCGGGCACCAGATGAGGAGAGGGGGCCTAAGCACCCACGACTGGGTAGGAGCCCACCCGTGGGAGCCCACCCCCCCAAACCCTGCCTCCCCCGCATCCATGCTTTACTGTGCTGCTCCTGGGGTCCTGCCAAGCTCCCACCACCCAGGCCAGGGGGCTGCAGGTGGACTGCATGCCTCCTGAGGGGACTCTCCTAATGTCCTCTGGATCCACACCCACCCCTCTCCTGTTGACCACCACACCCGGCACCCTGCCCGCCTGTGGGTGCCACAGATGCAGCCTGAGCTCAGCGCACAGCCTTCTGCCTCCTGCTCCTTGCCAGCTCCAGGGGCGGTCCTGGAGGAAGCCTGGGTTCCCCTGACCCATCCCCACAGATCATTAAGCCATCATTGAGTGTGACCCTCTGCCCGCTGGCTCCTCTGTTCTCTCACCCCCAGTGTCACTCCTTCCCCCCCAACCTCCTCACCTGGCTGTCCTACACCCTAGCTTAATGCCTTGGGGGTGGCCCTCAGATGCCTGCTTATCCCTCCAGCCTCCTCTCTAGAGACCCTGCCCCCACCCCCCAGTGCATCTGCAAGCTCACTCCTCACCACCGAGGACTGGCCACAAACGCCTTCACCTCCTAGGACTGACCACAAACACCTGCCTGTCGGCCCCCTCTACTCCAGAACCCAGGGCACTCAACTGCAACTGCTCACAGGATAACCCCCTGCCTTCCCGTCTGGGCCTGGCAAAGTGTGAGGCATGAATGAACCAGGGCCAGTCTCTGGGCCTCAGTTTCTTTGTCGGTAAACAGAGCCAGCCCCCTTCCCTCCCCTTCAGGACATAGCCATGACCAGAGACCCAGTGGGCTCTAAAGCCTGGGGGCACTCACCCTCCCACATGGGAGCCACCGTGGGCCCCAAGCCAGTCACTTGCCCTCTTTTCTCCGTGACTCTTCCTCAAAAGATACCACATTCCCAGATGGCCTACCCTCAGTAGAGCTTTGGGGATGGAATTGGGCACCATGGAGCAGACCCGCCCTGCCCTGCATGGCCTGGACGCTGGGGGCCCACTCACCTGGATAGCCTGCACCAGCCGGTTGCTGAGTTCTAAGGCGGCTGAAGCTGTGGATGAGCCGAAGGAGGCAGCCCCCCGCTGCAGCCCCCGCATGAGGCGCCCATCCTTCCTGTACTGCTCGATGGGCAGCCACAGCAGGTCCCGGAACCCTTGGACTGGGGGGACGGGGTGGTCAGAGATGCCCAAGGCTGCCCCCACCTGCCCCGCTGTGGGAACTCTTCCACCTATTTCCAATAGCGGTTTCTAGGCTGCCCAAGAGTATGGCATTTTCAAGAGCCCCCAAAGTCAGATACTCACAGAGCTGGACAACAGAGTGCATGGGGCCCACGCCCCCCAGCAAGCCAGGCAACTGGTTCTTTCGGATGTCCTGCAGCCACTCGTTGAGAGCATAGCCCAGCACCTTGTCCACACCCAGGAGCCTAGGCAGGGGAGAGAAGAGGAGGGTGGGGTGGGGCAGAGCCACACACTGAGGGGTCACAGGGCCAGAAGGACCCAAGGCACCCCAACACCCCCCATGGCTCCACCCAGCCCCGTATGGAGGGATTGACTGTGGCCATTTCACAGAGCACAAACTGAGGTCCCAGAGGGGTGATGTCTTGGCCAAGGCCACAGTCAGGAACAGAGAAAGGGCCCTGAGAGAGGCCTGGAGGCTCACCCATGCCGGCAACACAGCCGCTTTAGCTTCAGCTCGGAGCAGTTGAGCTGGGCCAGGCCTATGAGGAGGCCCGCGAAAGTGCCCTGGGGAAGGAGGAAGGGTTGGAGTTTACGTGATGGGACCCAGGGGCCCGCCCAGCTCACAGGAGCCGCTAGAGGCTGACAGTAGCCGATGGTGCCTGGACACAGCCCTGGCCCCCTGGCCTCCAAAGAGCAGGCCACACCTGGGCAGAATGGGGAGCTGACAGCCCTGCTTACCACCTGGTCCATGGTGATGTGCTTGCCGTGGTAATCCAGCCAAATGGGCACCTCGGACGTGAAGCGGAACTCCCTGGGTGGGGAGTGGGGAAAGGGGTCCTGGGGTCACTGGCCTGATCCCCTGCAGCCTGGCCCGGGGCCCCCAGCCCAAGGCCCTACCTGAAGTAGATGGGCTGCTGCTCAGCAGGGGAGGCGCCGTGTCTACCGCCTGCGGCCTCCTGGGAGCTGGTCGTCTCCACACCCTCGGGTTGCCCTTCCTGGGGGCCGCTAGGCTGGACTGGGGTCTCAGGGTGAGCTGGAGGAGAGGGGGGGGGGACAGACCAGGGATGGGCCCAGGCATGGCTGTGAGGCAGGAGGCCCGGGCCCTCCCCTCCCTGCCCAGCTGCTCACCTTCAGTGGAGGTCTCCGCCGGGACCACAGGGTTGATGCTGGCCGCCAGGCTGGTGAAGAAATCCCTAAGGAAGAGCAGAGCATCCTGCCGGGGGAAGGAGCAGGTCAGATTCAGAGGCCTGGAGGCAGTGGGCTCACCTCAGGCTCTGCCACCACGCAGCCCACTCACCTGATCCACGTTGAGCCGCAGGGGCAGCAGTGAGACGCGGAGACAGCACTCGGGCCCACCCAGGTTGGTCACGGGGGCCACGTGCAGCGCTTTGATCTTGAGCTGAAGGCAGAGGGTGAGCTCCGGGCACCCACTGGGCCTCAGGCCCCTGGCCCCCACTGCTCCCCCAGTTGGTCCTGCACATGCTGTTCCCTCAGCTAAGCCCGCCTGGGCCCCGCCCCCCTCCCAGGCTCACAGACAACTGGGGTCTGTATGTGTACATGCATGTGTGCGCGCGCGAGCATGCGTGTGTGCCCTGCTCAGGGTGGACTGTGAAGGCGGCCTGTACCATGTTGGAGTGGGTGCGCCGTGGCATCCGCTCACTCGTGTGTAAATACAGGAATTTGTTGATCGGGGAGGAGGCCAGCCGGTCTCGGACCTCGAGCTCCTGCACGATGAACACCTGGCGGGACAGCGGCTGCTCCTCGGGCTCCTCGCCGGGGGCTACGGGGCCTGGCTCTGCCGGGTACACCTCATGCTGGAAGCTTACCTGTGGGGCAGACGGAGGCCTGAGCGGCAGGCAGGGCTGCACAGCGAAGGGGGCTCACCCCAGGCCCCTCCTCTCCCAGCCCAATCTCAGTCCCACGGCGGCTGCCACCTGGACGCCTCCACACAGCTGTGCCACAGGCAGTTCAGATGCCCCACGGCCACGATGAAGCCGCCTGCCCCCAATCTCCCAGCATTCCCGCCACCCGAGTGCCACCTGTCCCCCTACCACCCTAAGTGCAAACGTTGGTTCGGTCCTCCCCCTGCAATCTCTCTATCACCACGGCTGTCAGTTTTGCTTCCTGAGAACATCTCTCCCGTCCCGCCGCACTTCTGTCACCGCCACAGCTGCACCTGGTCTCGGAGCTGCCGTCACCCATCCCCTGCCCGGCCCCCCTGCTCGTCCCCTCCAGCCCCTCTCCACCCACCCAGAGGGATCTTTGTAAAGTGTTTGCCCACCCACCTGGCGCCCTGCAAACTCCTCACTGTGGCCTGGCGAGGCCGTGCTTCCCCCTCCAAAGCCCGCTTTCGGCCCTTGCCCTTGACCTGGAGGACACTGGCCTCTCTCCTGCCCCTGACAGGTCAAAGCCTCCCTCACCGGCGGGTTCTCGCCCCAGCCTTGTCTCCCCCTCACCCAGCGCTGGCACTGGCTCCCCGGCCCGTCGGGTGTCCGAGGAGCCCCGGCCACCACTCTGAAGCACATCCCCGAGTCCTCTCGGCACAAGCACCCTTACCAGCTCAGGGAGTGGGTCTATGCGGGCTCACTCTCAGTAAGTGGCACTTGACCTGCACAATTTCTCAGGTCAGCCCGGCCTGTTCTTTCCCTCATACACATTCAGTCCAGCAGCCCAGCCCGTGGTTCCTTCCACCGTCCCTCTAGTAAAAACCAAAACCATCCGTGGTCTACAGGGCTTTACGCAGCCTGGTCTGGGTTGGATCTCTGGCTTCCTACTGCCCTCCTCCTTGCTCAGCTGCAGTCTCGCTGGCCTCCTTGCTGCTCCCGGAACACGCAAGGGATGCTCCCAGCTTGCGGCCTTCACGCTATGCCCTCTGCCTGTAAACCTCTCCCTGGCTCACTGTGGCCTCACATCTTTGTGCAAAATGGCACATTTTCACGAGGGCTTTCCGGCCCTCCCTAGCACTCCCTGCGCCCCGCCTCTGTTTACGTTCCCTGAGCGTTTATCACATTTGAGCGTCTGTATATATAGTCTTACTGGGCTCCCTCCACTATGATACAAGGGACAGGAAGGCAGGGTTTCTGTCTGCTTTGCTCATCACTGCATCCAGCATCTGGAACAGCATGGCAGCAGCTGACCTAGTGCAGGAGCAGGGGCCCGCAGGAGTTTCCGTGCACTGAGTGCTAGCTGAGCAGCAGGGACACAAGGGCCTGTCCCGGTGCCCCACCCCGGCTGGCCTCACCTTGCTGAGCTGGATCTCCATGAGGACGTGGTGCTGCCTGCCACTGCCCCCCTGCGCACGCCAGGAGTTCTGGGGCCGGTTGGGGCCGGAGCAGCGAGAAGGGGAGCTCCTGGGGCCTGTGAGGCCTGCTCTTGCCCTGGGAAGAGGAACAAGGGCCACGCTGACTCAGGGGAAGCCCCTTTCCTCATTCCCTCCCATCAGAGCAGGACTTTCAGCCTGGGGCAAGAGATTCTCTCCTGGGAGGTAGGCGGGGCAAGGGACGAGGAAGAGTTGTTAAGGCCAGAAGGTGAGGATCTGGCTCAAGGTTACCAGCTGCTGAGGGCCAGAACTGGACCCCAGCCCGGGCCTCATCTCCTGGGGGCCCCACTGCCACCGCTGCCACCTGCGCCCTCTCCTTCTCACCTGTGTCCGGGATGGGGGCCAAAGTCTCGGCCCCCATAGAGGTGCCAGACAAGGGAAACCTCACGCAGCACCACACGACTGCTGGGCACTGGGAAGTGGGCAGGTGCCCGCAGCAGGTCCGTGCTGCCCAGCGGCTGTGAGAAGTGCCCGTCCTGCACTATGATGGGGTCTGGATGCAGCTGTGTCACCACAGGCTCCCCATCTTGGGGCTGCAGGGAGGAGGCCAAGTGAACATATAGGGCACAGAAGCTTTCCCCAGTCCAGGCCACCTGTTTATCCCTCATCCTTGCATCTCTCTCCCTTTTTTCACAAAAGATGATTCTCACGGGCAATTATCCTGAGGAGCCTGAGTGCCCCTTGCTCCTGTTGGCCCTGTCAGGTCTTGCTTGCATGTGACAGTGAGTCTGGACGTCATTCCCACTGGCACTTGGGGGCCAGGAGGCCAGCACCGTTGCAGCCAGGTGGTTCTCCTCACTCTCCCGCTACCTACCCTGCTCCTGTCCCTCCCTACTCTTTTTTATTTATTTATTTATTTTTTGGTACGCGGGCCTCTCACTGTTGTGGCCTCTCCCGTTGGGGAGCACAGGCTCAGCGGCCATGGCTCACGGGCCCAGCCGCTCCACGGCATGTGGGATCTTCCCGGACCGGGGCACGAACCCATGTCCCCTGCATCGGCAGGTGGACTCTCAACCACTGTGCCACCAGGGAAGCCCCCTCCCTACTCTTGAACATCCCAGTCCCTCTGCCCAGGACTCCATGCCTTGTCACTTCCTCTGGAAATCTGTCAACTTCTTCAAAGCCCAGAGTGAGGGCTGCCTCCCCAGTGACCCAACCGATACTGACCACCTCCTGCCTCTCTCACAGTGGGAGCTCTAGAAGGGCCTAGAACTGAGCCACCCTCTTCCAGGCCCCTGCCCAGCCTGCCCACCACACACCAATATGCCCAGGCCAGGAGCGTCAAGGATGCAAAACTCATCGCTGTCCAGAGTGTCTCCATCCCCCTCTTCTTCCTTCTCCTCTTCTTTGGCCTCTGATTGGGACCCCAAGCTGCCAGTGGGGGCCCCAACCAGGGGTGAGGGGGCCTGGGTCCCACTCCGTTCGCCTGGGAATAGGTAGACCGACACTGGAGAGGCCTGAAAGAAGGGGCTCCCTGTGGGGGAGAAAGAGGCCGGTTTAGGGGGATGCCCAATGTGGGCGTCTGATTGTGTCTGCTGGCCCCAAAGCATCCTGAGCCCACCTGAAGCCTGGGCCAGCTCCCGCAGGCTACGCTCCGTGTCCAGGAGGGCGTCGGTCAGGTCCCGCTGGTTGATGAGGGCTGTCTCCACTGGGGGGCATGAGGGCAGGGAGGCAGGGCTCTCCGAGAGCTGCGCCAGGCAGGGGAGGACTAGTGAATGCGTGTCAGGAGGGGGGGGGTGCCCAGGGCTCCCTCATCACCAGGTCCCTGGCGGCCATGGCGGGGAGGGGGCTGGGCTGAGCTCTGGTGGCCTCTACGGCCAGGCCTCACCTGTACCTTCTGGCCGGCGATCTCCGTGGGGCTGGGGGGCCGGGGAGGGGGGTGCAGGTCGCCCTCACTCATCACGTACTGGAGCAGGTTGACCAGCAGGGCGCAGGAGTCGGCACAGCTATGCACATGCATCACATTGTTGGAGCAGCGCAGCTCGAAGAGTGGCTGGCTCTGCGGGGTTGGGGGCGGGTATCAGCCCGGGTTCTAGCCCCACTGGACTTAGACAGGACGGGGCCAGGTCTCCCCTGGGGCGGTCAGCCAACTACCCTTTGAACACATGGGCAAACTGAGCCTAGAGAGTAAAAGGGGCTTTGCCCAGGGCCGCCTGAGGAAGCAAGACTGCACTCACGCGTGAAGGACTTTGAGCGCCAGGCTCCGGTGAGGCGGGGCCTGGGATCTCCATTTTACAGATAAGGACACTGGAGACCCAGAAAGGCTGACTCCTGAGGCCCTGCTTTTTCGTGGCTACAACTGCCCTCTGCTGGCAGGGTTCATAGGGAGGGATGTCCACCAAAGGCCTGGCCCTTCCCAGGAGGAACAAGAACCACAGGGAAGGGCTGTCAGTGACTGGGACCTGAGCCCGGGCCCAGGGAGCAGAAACAAAGAGACGGTGCATGGGGAAAAGTGATCCCCCAAAGGCTCCCTTGCCCCAGTCTCTGCTCTGGCTCTGGGGGACCCTGGGTGAGAGCCACACTCACCAGTTTGTCCTCAGTGCTCCCCTTCCAGGTTTTGATCACGAGCTCCAGAAGGTCAACGTCCAAGACACAGACATAATCTGAGGGAGAAGGCAGGAGAGGCTCCCATTGCCTCCTCCTACCCAGCCCCTGGCCCCGCTGGGAGAATCTAGGGTTTGTCTGGGTGCAGCCCTTGTGTGCGTGCACATGCGCGTGGGCGCTGAGAACCTGTCCAGCAGCTGGGTGAGGACAGCGGGCTGCTCTGGGTATGGCCGGGGGCCACAGCCCCTCAGACGGGAGGGAGCCCAGTCCAGGCCCTGCCCACCTCGCCGCAGATCCAGGGTCTCCATGTCACACTTGTCGGACAGGTACAAGGCGGAGTCGTCGAGGATGAACCTGGGGGGGAACGGGGCTGAGAAGGGCCGGGAGCCACTGCAGGCGGCAGCTCCGAAGGAGCTGGCAGGGGTGGGGCTCGCTCATAGAGACGGGCAGCGGGGGCACCAACAGGGGGTCCCAAGCCCACAAGAGAAGACTAGTGCTGGGTCTTCTCTGGCCTCGGTGTTCTTATCTGTACAGTGGGGAGACTGGGCCTGGAGTCTTGTACCACAGGCCCAGACAACAGGCACTCGAGGCAACCGGGCAGCATTTCTCTTTCTCCAGAAACTTCCAGCATCTCCACCTCACCTGGGCCTCACAGCAGCCCTGGGAGGGAAATGTCCTGTTTTCCCCCTACAGCCTGCATTGTTCTTTTAAAGTAAGTCCTTATTTTAATGGCAACCTAACATAAGCTCCTTTCAAATATTTAAAAAATATAGCTAATCCCGAATTCTGAGAAAAGCACCTCATACGGTCAGCCCTCCATATCTGCAGGTTCTGCTTCTGAGGATTCAACCAACCGCGGATCAAAATATTTTTTTAAAAATCCAGAAAGTTCCCAAAAGCAAAACTTGAATTTGTCATGTGCTGGCAACTACTTACATAGCATATACATTGTGTTGGTATTGTTAAGCAATCTAGAGACGATTTAAAGTATGTGGGAGGGACTTCCCTGCTGGCGCAGTGGTTAAGAATCCGCCTGCCAATGCAGTGAACACGGGTTCGAGCCCTGGTCCAGGAAGATCCCACATGCTGCGGAGCAACTAAGCCCGTGCGCCACAGCTACTGAGCCTGCACTCTAGAGCCCGTGAGCCACAGCTACTGAGCCCACGTGCCAACAACTAATGAAGCCCGTGCGCCTAGAGCCCGTGCTCCGCAACAAGAGAAGTCACTGCAATGAGAAGCGCACCACAAAGAGTAGCCCCCTGCTCGCCACAACTAGCGAAAGCCCGCGTACAGCAACGAAGACCCAATGCAGCCAAAAATAAATAAATTAAATAAATAAAAAAAATATATATATATGGCAGGATGTGCATGGGTTATATGCAAATATTGCACCCTTTTATATGTGACTTGAGCACCCCTGGATTTTGGTATCCACGAGGGGTCCTGGAACCAATCCCCTGTGGGATACCAAGGGAAAAAAAAATATATATATATATATATATGTATATAGTTTTATATCTATATATAAATATTGTACTATGGCATTTCCCCATATTTTTCAATGTTATTCTTAAATTTGACTTTGATGGTTAAGTGGGCCACGCTTACTGACTGAGGTCGTAATTTGGGGGCATTTAAGTTGTTTACAAGTTTTGACTATTTTGAATTATACTACAGAGGCATTATATTCTACCTTTCTTATCCTTCTATCCTAAGGACAACCACCAGAAGTGAGGTGATCAGGTCAGAGAGCTCAAACACCTTTAAGGCTCTGATTTGAAGGTCTGACTGACTCTGGGAAGGTGAAACCCAATCTTGTTCCCTAGGGAGGGATCACCTAAATGTCCAGAAAGGCTCAGACTGACCTGAGGATATACAGCAGGTACACAGGACTCTGGGGGAGTGGCAGCTGCAGCCAACTTGGGTGGGATGGACGGGGCGCTCGGGTGCGGGAGCTGCATACCTGAGCAGGAAGGTAGAGGTGTCCATGACGATGTTGCTGGAGAGGGTGAAGGTCTCAGCAGTGACAAGGACACGTACAGGGAGGTAGAGGGGCCTGGAGGGGTGGGTCACATTTGGGTTGGGGCAGGCTCCTTACACAGGGGCCCTGGCCCCTGGCCCCCGCCCCCTGAGCCTGGATACCTGTAGTCCACGGCACAGGAGAGCAGATGTACATGTAGGATGGTAATGACCGTTGGAGGCAGGTAGCCCAGCACTGGGTCATCCAGGACATCTAAGAACTCCAACAGCTTTGGGGGCCAGAGTGAAAGGGACAGGGGAGGAGGGGGCCTCTTTCTTCCTCAACACCCCCAACCCCAGCACAGCTCTCCAGTTGCTGCCCATCAGCTGTCTGTCACACCCTTGCCCAGGGGCTCCACCCAGAAGTCGGCTCCAGTCCAAGGTCAGCTCTGGCCCAGCCCACGGCCCCCACGCTACCCTCCCTCACCTGGGAGTGCCAGCTCTGTTCTGGCAGGGCCATGTGGTGGCGCAGGGTGGCTCTGTGCAGCCGCAGTGTCACCAGGAACTCCTGGGGGTGGGGCACAGTCAGCATGGCGGCAGCCCAGCCCTCCAGGGACCAGGGAGGTGGTGGCCCTGGCCAAACAGGTGGGCCAGAAGCAGGCGCGGCTGTACCTTGACGTTCCTGTGAGGGTCCAGTTGGATGCGCACCGCGGTGGACAGCATGTGGGGGCCCCGGCCCTGGCCTTTGCGGCCCACGCCTCCTTGCTCAGTCATCCCTTCCTCCGACGGGTAGATGGTTCGGGCCAGCTGGGCCGGAGGAGCAAAGGTGGGCAGCTCCAGGTGACTGGGCAGCAGGTAGTCATCCACAGCCGCTGAGGAGGCATCTGGTGAGCCCCCTGCCAAGCTGGCTGATCACCCACTCCACCCAAGGCACACGTCCCTCCTGAAAGAGCACCCCTCCCCATGTACCCTAGAGACCCCACAGCGACTGGCTCCCAGCCCTCACACCTCGGTGGTACAGTGTCGCCTTTTCAGCTTCCAGGCAGAAGTAGCCGAGTCCCGGCTGGCCTCGGTACTGGCAGACGCTGAAGATGGTGCCTTGTTCCACGTCCAGCACCAGCTCCCCATGCGAGGCCTCCAGCCGCTTCCCGCACTCGTCCTGCAGGCAGCATGTGGCTCAGCCTCACCAGCTACACTCAGCAGCCTCCACACCCTCAGGGGTGAGGGCGCCTCTTGGAGCCCGGGCCTGACTAGCGTCGGCTCCAGCCCCTACCCAGAGCGCTGGAGGTCCGGAGCAGCACGTTCTCTTTTGCCAGAGGGGAAGGGCCATCCCTGCCCAGTCTACCTCCGAGCATCAGATGGTGTCCATTCGGACCCCTGGCATGGTACCGTACGTATAGCAGGTGCTAGTAAGTGGCTAACGGGGCGTGATGGGATGGGTGGGGGGGCCATGGGTGAGTCAGTGGGTGGCGGGTGGGTGCTGCTGGCTGGACAGGCCGCACTCGGCCCCCAGTGGGGCCTCTGTCTCCCACATTCCCCACTTGGAGCTGCTCACACCGGCCCTGTTCTCCTGCCAGTGGGGGCTCTGGAGTCAGGGGCTCACCTCCCCTGGGCTGTGCTCACCTTGGTCTCACAGTGGGCCGTGATCCGACCCTTTAGCACCGTCACCAGTGTAGAAAAGGTACTCTGGGAGTGAGGGCTCTGGGACTCAGGGGCAAGGCGCTGGGGGGTGCCTGATGCCCCCGCTGAGAAGTGGGTGTCCTCGTCGTCCGAGTCCGAGTCTGGGGGGTGAGCAAGGAGCCGAGTGGGAAGGAGACCTGGGAGGGCGGCCCCGGCCCCAGGGCCCCACCAGGGCACCCCTCCTACCCAGCTTGAAGGCAGACTTGCACATCTTGAAGCTGTCGTGCCAGAAGCCCGAGGCATCTGGGAAGCCAGTGGGGCGAGTGGCAGGGGTGGGGGTGGGAAGCAGGTCCGCGGGCTCCCACATGAGCAGGTCGTTGTTGATCCTGAGAGGGCAGTTGGACCACGGCGGTAAGGGAGGCCCGGCCCAGCCCCTTGCCACCCCCTGCCCTGCTCATGTCACCACCTGTTGTAGAGGCTCTCGTAGACCTCCTTGCTGGGCAGGAAGACGTGGGCGCCGGGCAGAACCACTTCCAGGCTGCAGCGGGACAGCGCCAGGGCCCTGCTCTGAAAGGTCCTCATTTCCTCAGGGTCTCCAGGAATCACCATCTAGGTGTGGGAGCAGGGAAGGGGATGCGAGAGATGTCAGGGCCTGCTGCCGGCCTTAGAATCTGACCCAGGTCTGCTTCCTGAACTCCTATCATTCATTCATTCATTCATTCATTCACTCACATGAGCCCTTCTCTGCTGGGATGTATGACAGCCATCTTGTCTGAGGCGCTGACTGCATGCAAACCCTGCTCCAAGGGCCTCGTTTATGTTAACCCCTTTATCCTCACGACAGGCCCATGAGACAGGTCATTATACCCACTTTCCAGATGAGGAAACTCATCTGTAGGCAACTCTCCAAGAGGTTAGACAACTTCCCCAGATGACGCAGCCACTGAGTGGCAGAGGCTGGATTCGAACCCAAGTCGTTTGGCCCAGAGGCCAGGCCCCTAACTACCTCTCACTCAACCCTCATCACCTTCAGAGAAGAGGATCCTGAGGCCCAAATGTACCCTGCTGATAAATGGCTGATGGGACGGGTCATGATCTTCCCCACCGAGGGCCCATGTCCCCCAGGCTCTGCCCTCACTCTTGGGCCCCCTGAGACTCCCCACTGACCAGAGACAACGGAAGAAATGAAATTCTCACTGGTGCTGGTTCACATTTTCTGGTGCCCCATGTGGTCTTGTCCCCCTGACCCAGAGCCACCAAGTGGCTCCCATGAGACCCAAATGGCCTTGGACCTCACCTCTTCCGTCTCGTACATGGTCCTTTTGGAGGAGAAAGGTGAGGGCTCAGGCTCCCGAAGCTCGCACAGATTCTCGGCCGACAACTCCAGCTCCTCTCCCTTCTCCGGGGTCACTTCCCACTGTGCGCCGAGCTGGGGGTTCAGGGTCACCACTACCCTGCCAGGGCACAGGCCTGTCACTGGCCTGCAGGGCCCCCCAGCCCCTGGTCCCCAGTGGCCTCCCACTGCCCTCAGTAGCAAAGCCCTCCCCTCCTGTCTGCCCCTCCCAGAGCCCCAACTTACTGGGGCAGGAAGCACTCGTGCCCAGGGCTCTTGGGATCCAGGGCTTTGGAGACCCGCAGGCAGGGGACAGGTGGCTTCTCTCCGTCTTCGTAGGTGACTGGACGGGATGGGGAGGGACGGGGGGTTGTCACTGCCACCTTTCCCCATTTCTTCCTCAAGGCCAGGTGGGTCAGTGGGGGCCTGGAGCCCCCCCATGACAACTGTGTTTTATTGTGTACAGACCCGTGCCCTCCCTCGCGCCCACAGTCTGCAGCGGCCCAGGGATAAGCGGCCCATTCTGCCCGCTGCCCAGAGGAGCCCTGGGATACCCAATGCTGGTGCCTCACGAAGCAGATGAGGTCTGGACCAGGGTCTGCCCCCATTGTGACCCAGCCCCTTCCATGGCCCCAAGCCCACAACTCCTAGAGGCCTGAGCCTCCTGCCCAAGGGGTTGTCTCCTGGGGGGGCTCTTACCATGGAGGTCGGAGCAGGTGAGTTCCAGGCGGGTGGGGGCTGGGGGGCCAGGCCCACTGCTCAGCTCTGACCGGAACTGGGGCTCAGTCAGCTCCAGGCGCAGCTGCTCGGCCCGCACGGCCCCGCCCACCCAGGGGTCCCGCTCAGGCCGCAGGTCAGCAATGGGGAAGCGCAGCTGCAGTGTGGCCCGGGGTGCCGAGAGCCGCACCACTGCATGCTGCTCAGCTGCTGGCGGGGGCTCTGTCTGTGGGAGGGGGGGAGTCAGAGCTGCTGCTAGCCCCCCTGCCCCCACCCAACTGTGGCCAAGAGCCAGAGGGCCCACGGCCTGCTCTCCACCCTGGCTGCGCATCTTACCAGCAGGCCAGCCGGCTGCTCGGGAGGGGGTGTGGTGGCCTGGTGCAGCAGGGCAGCGAGCCGGTCCAGGGCCCCCAGCTCCACATCTGCCTGGAAGTCGGCCAGGTCCAGGGCCAGTTCTGAGTGACAATGGCAGGCAGTTGGGCGCCGGGGCCGGCTCTGAGGGTGAGGGTGCTCAGGTCAGCGAGGGCTGTGGGGTGGGTGAGGGCAGGATGGGCAGGGTTCCCCTTGAGCAAAAACAGAAAGGACGCAGAGCCCTCCCAAGCTGTGAGAAGAGCTTGGGTGAGGAGCCCAGCAGGGAGGGGACGGGGAGACCTTCACCACCTGCTCGGGGCAGATGGCCGTGCTCGTTTAACGAAAACCACCCAATACTTACCACCCCCAGCCCTGGAGGCTGGCAGGGGTTTGCCAAGATGAGCCAGGAAAGGGGCGAATAGAATGGCATGTATATGGCTCGGAAGTACTCAAGGGCTCCAGGATGGGGCGGTGTGCTCTGGTTTGAGCACAGGTAAGGGGGGTGGAGGGTGGGAGCAGGGAGGCACCAGGGGAGGCTGGTGGGGGGCAATACACCATGGGAAACAGCCAAGGGCCCCTGGGCCTGGAGCAGGGTGGGTTACCTTGGGCAGCCGGCGCAGGGTCTGTGTGTAGTGCAGGTGAGCACAAGGCTGAGCCGAGGCCTGGGACCGCAGGCTGCTGGGGAAGCTCAGGACCTGGGACGGGACATGGAAGACGACAGGGTCAGGCTGAGCCCCCAAGCCCACCCTCACCTCTAGGCCCTGCCGTGCACACACTGGCTCTCAGCCCTCACCTCTGTGTACTCAGGCTCCGGAGTGCCCCTGGGCCATAGACACTCCAGCACCTCCAGCTGCCCGAAGTGCACTTCCGTGCTGGTAATCCGCCGGCCCCTGCTTGTCCTCAGCTCCCAGGAAAGCTGTACAGCGGCACCCGTTAGCCTATGGGAAGAAGCTGGGCATCAGAAGGTGGGCTTCAGGGGCTCAGGGAGTCCCCTCTAGTTCAGGCCCGCCTTGGGCTTGTACCGGACATGGCTACAGGGACAGGCCCTCTGGAAGCGCGGTCGGAGATGGTAGAAGTCATGGGAGCCGAAGGACCCATCCTTGGTGGCATCAAACTCCGCAAAAAAGTGGGTGGTGAGGTCAGGTGGTCCGGAAGACGGGGCAGATGTCTGAAGCAAGGTCAGGGTCACACCCCCCAGGGTCATCTTCAGCAGCGAGTCGGGGCGCAGGGTGTTCGAGGGGGGTGTAGGGGCTGTCTTGCCTGAGAGGACAAAGGCTTCACCAGAGGCTCCCCAGAGCTCATAGCCATCCCAGGTAAAGTGACAGTCAGACAGTGGGCTAGGGGCCAGGAGAAGCCCTGGCCTAGCTGGATCGTGACTCTGGCCAGGGGCTTGGCCAGGCATGGGTGACGTGAAGCCTTATTATGCCAGACACTGAGTCCAAACTCAATTCAACCCGCTCAAGGAAGCTGGAAGAACTGGAGGTGACGAAGCACCTACTCAGTACCTGACACATGCGATCTCTCAATAAACATCAGCCCAAACGTGCAGCCTGGCAGGGTCAGATCTTACCCCTTTTTTATGGAAGGGGAAACTGAGTTTAAGTGCTTGGCCCAAGGTCTCTAACTCCAAAACCCAGGTTCTGTCCATCGCACCGCCACCTCCCCTGAGCGTTCCCACGGAACCAAGTCACCAATGGTGGACCTCCAGGCAGCGCTGGAGGCCTCCCACATGCACGTAGCAAAGGTGACACCGGCACCAAGCCTTCTTCCAGCTCTTCCTGGCCCTGGAGGACTCACCGGCTGGGGGGCCCTGAGCAGAGAGCCGGCGGGAGGCCATGTTGCTGTGCACAGAGGTGCCCAGGTCTACGTCGGAGAGGGAGAGCTCAGACAGGGCTGAGGCCGCACTGCTTGTGAGGCCCGCCATGGAGAAGAAGAGGTCTGTGGGCCAGAGGAAGGGGGTCAGAGGCAGCCGGGCTCAGCCCCCTGACTCCTGCGCCCACAGCAGACACCCCGCCAACTGCTGGCTCTGGCTCCACACCCACCAGTGCTCTCCAAGTTGACAAGGGGGTTCGAAAGGGGGTCTGAGCTGAGGGGCTCAGCTACAGTCCCCGCCTGCAGCTGCTGATTCAGATCCTGTTCAATCAGCCACAGATCTTCAGCACCTAGTGGGCGGCTCTTGTTCAGCTTGTCGACCAGGCCCTCGGGGTCTACGGGGGAGGACACTTCCTTGTGTCAGTCCAGTCTGGCCGGTGCCTTCCCAGCCATCCCACTCCCTGGACCGCCCAGAGGCCTCACCTGCAAGGCTCAGTGTGCCAAGCAGTTCCTGAAGCTGCTGGAGCTGCCGTGGGGTCAGGAGCAGGTGCAGGGAGCCCAGCTGCCCACACACCTCCAGCTGGGGGTGGAGGAAGCAACCATGGAGGCTACACCAGCCACTGCCGCCACCCACGTGCCCTCACCCTGAGGAGGTAGGACGTCGGTCGCCAGGCTAAGCTCTGCCACCAACTAGCTGTGTGACCCTGGCTCCAACTTGACCACTCTGAGCCTCAGTTTCTCCACTTGCCTAGAAGGCAGTAATTTCCCCCACTCAACGACCCCGCTCCGTCCCAGGGAAGATCAGCATTGCTGAGGAGGATTCTGAGATGGGGCATACTCCCTCCTCCCCAGGGGCCTGGAGACCCACCTTGGGGCCTGGGAA
Organism: Lipotes vexillifer; assembly: GCF_000442215.2. Taxonomy (NCBI): domain Eukaryota; kingdom Metazoa; phylum Chordata; class Mammalia; order Artiodactyla; family Lipotidae; genus Lipotes; species Lipotes vexillifer. The sequence continues at coordinate 1,677,443 of NW_006789022.1, read as the reverse complement.
GGCCTCATTTTGCTTCAATTTCACTGTCAGCTCCAGGCACCCTGAGCAGCTGCCAATCTGCAAGGGAGGCTCTGGGGGTCCTTCCTGGGAGCCAAGAAGACATGAGAGGGGAGGGATTGAAAAGATGCAGCCAAAGATGGTCAGAAGGGATGGAGAGGGGCAGATGGGTCAAGGGCCAGAGAGGACAGGGATCAGAAGGAGAAGGGGATGGTCCAGACCAGAGTCGGCCCACCTGTGGGCGGAGCTCCTCGAAGTGCAGGCGGACCCCCGCCAGCTGCAGCAGCTTGTGGAGGAAGGCAGGGGGCTGGTGCACGTCCACGGGCGGTGCCTGGCTTGGGTCTCGCACGGCCTCGTCGCAGTACTCTAGTCTGGGGAGTGTAGGATCAGCTCCTGCCCAGGCCGCCCTCTCCCCACACAGCATTCTGTTCTAGGAGTCTGGGGTCAGTGAAGTCTGGCCTGCGGAGCTGTCCCATCATAGCCAGGCCATCCTGGACCTCCGCGGCCATTGCTCCCCAGACTCTCAGCGTGTCACCTGGTCCCGGGGGCCCAGCTACCCTAGGCCTCTACCACTTGGCCCCGGGACACCACTCCAGGCTCACAACACAGTTCGCCGCCCGCTGCCCCGGCCACAGCCCAGGCCCATCCAGACTTGCCCTGACACTTTCCAGAAGCCCAGGCTGGGGGTGCAGGCAGGGCCAGGGCCACTCAGCAGCCCCTCACTCCCCCTCTCCCTCATGCCAGCGCCCCCGCTCAGCCTGCCCCTACCTTTGCACGTGGGCTTCCACTGCCACGCCACGCTCCCCAGCACCGGGCGGGTGCTCTACCCTCACAACAGTATCCAGGAAGGTCACCTTGATCCTTCGCAGTACTGAGAGGTGGGGAGGGGTCTCAGGTCAGGCAGAGCAGCAAGGGCCAGACAGAGTTTCCCTGTCAGGCGGCAGGGTGCTGTCTGAGGCCTTTGCCCTGCGGGCCACGGAGGGGCGACAGTGGCTGGGCGGGGCCTGCTCACCAGTCTCGATGGTCTGGGCAAACATCTCCAGTCCTTCCAGGGGCTGTGGTGGCTCAGAGGGCTCGGGCAGCCCATCCCGCAGGCACTCCTGGGCCAGCTGCATGCTCGTGGTCATGCACGAGGCCCAGCTCTGTGAGTCGGCAGCCCCCGGCCCTGCAGGTAGGAAGAGGGTCTCAGGGCCGGTAGGCCCAGTCAGCTCCTGGGTGCCCAGGCCCACTCGCACCGCCTGCTCTCCCACCCCCACCCCCACCCCTACCCCCGCCCCAGCTTTGCTCTGTCCTCACCCGGGCCCTGGCGGGGCTGTAAGGTGAGCTGGAGGCCTGACACGTGCACGGTGCAGTGGTCGGTGAGCAGCGCAGCCCAGGGCACAGCCACCTCGATAGAGCCCACGAAGCCTTCCACCAGCTCCAGTGGCGACTCCATGGACTCCAGCACCTCATTCACAGACTAGGAGCAGGCAGGAGACAAAGCCAGCTCAGGGAAGCCCCAAACCCAGCCATCTCCCTGGCTCCTGCACTCCTTGCCTGGCTGTTCCACCTTGGAGAGCACCCTCACTCCCCCTGTCCGTCCACATGCTACCTACAAGATCCTACCTTTGCTCAACTGATCCCTACTCTTGGCTCAACTGATCCCTACCCTTGGCCCGCCCTATTACCGTACAGTCCAATGTGCCCAGTCTTTCAAACCAGAGGAGGGGAGAGCTGAAGGACAAAGAGGAGGGAGCCAGGCAGAGGGGATGGAAGGCAGGGTTTCAGGCATGGGCACAGCACATGCAAAGGCCTGGCAGAGACAGCAGCAGCCCACATTTATCTGGGCAAGCGTGGATTAAGGGGAGTGTCCAGGAGAGGCAGGCAGGGGGCTGACCTGAGCTGGAGGGGGCCCCCCAACTCCAAACACTTGGGGTAGCTGTACTCTCTCTGAGGCACAAGGCTAGAGCCCCTGGTGACAAATAGGGGAGCAGCCCCCCCACCAGTCTGGGAGCTCCCTGAGGGCAGGAGCCCACCTGCCTTCTCTGTGTGACTCCAGGTGCTCTGTGTGGCGCCACCCAGAGAGGGCCTCAGTAAACACTTGTTGGATCCATGAATGAAATACACGGCAGAGCTAGAAGGCCCACAGACATCACGTGCAAATTCCTCACCTACAGATCCACAGATGGGGAAACTTGAGGCCTAAAGAGAAGGGACTAGCCTAGTCACCCAGTGTACTATGGGAACTGAGACTGAGACCCAGGCACTTGGCTTCTTTGGGGGTCTGCAAGGGAGGGGCTGCAGGCGTGGCAGCCTGGAGAAGGGCGGGCATATTGGGAAAGCGCTTGCATTCCACCAGGGCCCAACTCCTCCCTGGAGGCCAGGCAGGAAAGCAGCCTAGCTAGGAGCCAATTCAAATCCCCAACCAGAGGGCAGGGCGGGTGGAAGTATAGAAAGGCAGCCTAGAGGTCTGGGCCAGCCTGAGGCTGAAGTTAGAGGTCAGAAAAGGTCTCCCGCACTGGGATTCACAGGCAACAGGTGCCACCAAGTCTGGGCTCAGCGGTCTCCGCCTACCCCACGTTTGCTCAGGAAGACCTGGTCTACCCTAAAACCCAGTTGCTCCTGCCCAGACTGCACTGAGGCCAGGAACCCTGTCTGCTCCCCCAGAAAACTGCAAAGCCCCTGTCCCCATGCCCACCCCTGTTGCTCTGGACTGGAGGGTTGACCCAGTGCCAGCCCTGGTCTGGCGCCTCTAACTGGTGGCTCCTTTGCAACTGCCCAGGTCAGCTGAACCGTGAGACACAGCCCCTCACTGCCCCCAGCCACAGGCCTCTGACCCAGAGCTCATTCCTCTCTGCTTCCCCAGCATCTCTCTCCTCTCTGCCTAAGGCCACACCTCTCCACCTTTCCTCAAGGGCTTTCCTCTAGGTGGGGATGCTGATGCCCAAGCTCCTCCCCAAACACCCATTCAGTCCATCCCACTCTCCTAAAAGCAGGAAGTAGGCAGCGGTGGCAGTCACACAACGTGTTGATCAACAGGGGTGCTGACGCGGTTGTTGACATCCATATCCGGAGCCGAACGCCACCCACCGAGCCAGGGTCGTGGGGTCAGGAGGTCAGGGCACCTTTCCCACAGGTGCCCAGAGCAGGGCCCTGGACCCCTGCCAGACTTCCCTAACCAGCTGTATGCCCCAACTCTGTCACTTCCCTGGCCTGGTCCCACCAGAGCCCCCCAGTTTCCGAGGTTCCTCCTCACCCTCTCCTTAGCCCCCTGGCACCACGCTCAACTCAGGCCCCCAATTTGATACACTAATTCTGGCATTCTCCAGACAAGTGACATCCTGCTCCCCAGCTTCAGTTTCTCCTCCTGTGAAGTGGATGACCCCTGGAAAGGGCCGGACGCCCTAGGCCTCTCCACTCCGGTGCCTGGTCCCCTAGTCCGACCCTTTCGCAGGGAGACTCAGGATGCTGCGCCCCCCAGTCCGACCCTTCCAGGGCTCGGGCCTGGATCCTCACCCAGATCTCCAGGTGTATATCCCGCAGGACAACGCTGCCCTTGTACAGATCGAGGCTGAGCTGGTCCAGGCTGAGGTGCTCCTGGAAGAAGTGACCCAAGTAGTGGTGCAGCAAGTAGCGGCAGACCCGCTCTTTCACACAGTTCGACCACGGCCATAGCCATCGTGACATCTCGGAGACCGCCGGGCCCGGGCCGCCTCCACTCGCCGGCCGCTGGCGTTCCCCGTCCGGTTGCGCTGTTCACTAGAACCCCCGGCTCACCCCGCCGCTTCTCTTAGCGCCAGGCCGCACCCCCGGACGCCTGACCACGCCCCCCACGCTCACTGCCATTGGTCACTGCAAAGGGCAAGGCCTACTGATTGGCCACGGGGGCGGAGCCTTCAGGCGCGAAAAAGGGACTGGGCTCTCGGTAAGATATAGGGCTCCCAATATTAATTTACGCTTGCGTATAAATTCTGTGTGGGAGGACCTTTAACCTCTCTCCTACGGGCTCCGGGACGGCTTTTGCTTGAGGTGCCAGCCCCTCAAAGGAATGCGCATGTGCTGACTCGTCCGACTAGTACTTGAGGTAGTTGGCGAGGATTTAAAGGGACAGTGTCCCATTAAACTTCGTAAAAAGCTTTTCAGAGGCATACTTAGTGTAAGCCCAGTACGCATCTCTAGAAACGATTAAGTGAAAACATTTGCATTTTACAAAACGCTTAACCTTCCGCTATCTCATTCAACCCCCATAGCAACCTCTAAGGTGGAGATTATTGTCACCATTTTACAGATAAGGAAACAGATTTATAAAGGTTGCCGTGAGTCCACCGTGAAGGAGGTCTCACCTGGAATGCTTGACCGGAGATTAACTGATCTTCCCTTCTCTCTGTACTTGGTCAGGGCTCCAGCCCCTCCCTGGAATAATAATAATAATGGTTTTTAATATCTCTAATCCTAGAATTCAATAAAGAATGGATTCAAACCCCCTTGAGCAGAGGTTTATTGTTTTGCACAGCCCTTGAGCTAAGAATTTTTTTAAAAATATTTATTTATTTTGGCTGCCCCGGGTCTTGGTAGTGGCACATGGGATCTTCATTGCGGCATGCGGACTTCTTAGTTGCAGCACGTGGACTCTTCAGTTGCGGCATGCGAACTCTTAGTTGTGGCATGCATGCAGGATCTTGTTCCCCAACCAGGGATCGAACCCCGGGCCCCCTGCATTGGGAGTGTGGAGTCTTATCCACTGGACCACCAGGGAAGCCCCCTAAGAATGGTTTTTACATATTCGAATAGTTGGAAAAAAATCAAAAGAAGAATATGATTTCATGACGTGAAAATCATATGAAATTCACAGTGTGTCCACAAATAAAGTTTTAGTAGAAGACAGCCATGCTCATTTGATTAAGTACTCTCTAGGGCTGCTTTCTTGCTATAGCAGAGTTGAGTACTTGAGACAGAGGCTTGCAAAGCCTAAAATATTTATTTTCTGGCCCTTTACAGGAAAAGTTGGCCCGCTCCTGCTCTACAGGTCACACAAGCTTCCTTACATCATGATGACTTAGGAGATACCCACAGGTAATTATAATTCCATTTTAGCCTTACTAGGGAGATGGACTCTACTGCAATCTAAAGCCAAAATTTGGCCGGAAGCAAGGGCAACCACCCTGGCCTGAGGGTCAGGGATCTGGATTCCAGTCCCAGCTCTGTGTGGCCTCAGGCAAATCACTGCTCCTATTGGTGAGACTGTTTTATTCCCCTTAGCCTGGGGTTGGGTTAGTAGGCCGGAAGGCTCATTACCTGGAAGGGACTGAAGAACAGCCTCTGAGAGAATTGTGGGGAACACTAAGAAGGTCCCATTCTAGGAGACTGGCTAATAAGATGGCTGCTCAGAAAATGCTTGTGGAATGAATCAAGAGGTCTGCCTGACCCCCATGACAGGCCAGGGGCAGAGCTGTGTTCATCGACTGTTCATTAAATTAATAATAAAAATTATAGACACCAGGAATTGAGCCCATGTGATGTCCTGGACCCTGGGCTTTGTCACTTTACATGCATGACTTCATCTGCTCTTTACCACACAGGCTCATGAGGGAGGCACTGTTGCAGCAGAAATAGAAATGAAGTTTTCCCTCTCCTGAGAACAAGGTAAATAAAGGGAACAGTGAACAGGCTAGAGAAGAAACATAACCTGGCCTGAAAGAGTGAGTCAATCCTAGTTTTTTTTTAACTGTTACTAAACTGTAATGTCTGTAGTTAGATTTGCCCTTCACAAAGCTAACCTGTCACCACTAATCCTGTGTAATTTACATTCTGCACCTGGTATTTGCTCTCCCTATAATCTCTAGTAGCAAATCACCCCTTGTAGCTGTTTGCATTTCAGAAAGGAGGTCCCAGACCAATAACCCAGAGACTAACGGACCCAATTACCAGGCTGCTGGACCCAATTACCAGCTTGCCTGACTCCAGCAGTGACTGTTTTGAAATAATGCAAGAAGAATGCAAGACATTCACCGTGTTGATCCTTATCACTTACTTCGGACTGCGAACTCCCCTATAAGGATCCCTGTAATTCCCCAGGAAGGGGGACACAGTTCTTGAGGTGATAGCCTAATGTGTCTTCCCTTTGCCTGGCAAAGAAAAATTTAAAAGTCTCTCTATTTCTTACCTTCTAAACCTCTGTCTCCGTATTTTTATTCAGCATTGGTGTACAGGGAGCCAAGATTTTGGCAACAGCACTATTAATACCCCCATTTTATGGAGAGGAAAACCGAGGCTGTGTGCCTAAGTGCCTGTGGAGCAAGTGAATGAACGAGCATCACTTCTCCTCCCAAAGGCAGTGGGAATAGAAGGGCAGATTCTCGAGTCTAGGAAAAGTTGTCCTTATGTTCCATCTAGGAGGGAGCTACCATTCCCCTGCAGTGGGAATGGAGAGTACCACCTGCAAAGGGTGGGGACACTGGGCCATTCCCTATATCCAGACAGACCTCCAATCTGGGGTTGGCTGCTTCCTAGGTTGGAAGCCTAGGTTGGCTTCCTGCCACTGAGGCTGCACTCAAATCTTGTCTTTCATTGTAACTTTACTAGGAGCCACATCTGTCTCTCAGAATTGGGTGCTTGTGAGTCCCCTCCTAAGCCTGATTCCCTCTGTGACCAGGACACAGTGCAGTGTCTGTGTCACAACAGAGAAGTAGATAGGACTCAGAGGGATAGAAAGTTCCTTCCTGCCACCTCCCCCTAGACAATACACAGTGAACTCCACAGAAATCCAACAAATACAGTGGCCCTGGGCACTGGACAACTGGATCTCAGAGAACTCAAGGGGTCTGAAAAAGCATGGGGCCAGGGTTCCTCCCCACGGAAAGAAAAGGAGAGGGCCAGGCTTTGTGGGGCTTCTTGGGGGCCTCCCCACATCAGATAGGTGGGAACTTATAAGGCAAACCAGGTTCTCTAGGCCTCAGGGGCCCTAGGGGGAGGCGCTCCCTTCCCTAGGAATGGCCCACCGAGAAGAAGCCCCTCTGGGAATTTCATCAGTGGGAACATGATAGGTGTAAAATTGATCACGGAAGGTAGCCTGGTGGCTGTGGCTTTTGACTTGGCCATGGTGGAGGGCCTGGATTTTGCATTTTGTCTAAATTGTGGTAAAATATACATGATAAATTTTACCATTTCTAAAAGTACAATTCAGTAGTCCTAAGTGTATTCACATTGCTGTGGAACTAATCTCCCGAACTTTTTCATTTGCAAAACTGAAATTCTATACTCATTAAACAACACCACCAAACTGGGTGAATTTTGTGATATGTGAATGATACCCCAAGAAAGACGACTTAAAAAATAATTTTCAACTCCCCACCCCCCATGTGACATTGTATCTATTCTGAGACACAGTTCAAAGGCTATTTCTTGCAGGAAGTATTATGTGTGTCCTCCACACTTCAGTGCCCCAGTCCTCAAACTGAGCACCCCCTTTGTACAAAGCACCAACCCTCCATGGCCAACCTGGCCTGGAAACCCTCAGAGTTCAGGGCACTAGCCCCCAGGGGACCTGGGATGGGGGGCTGGCGCTGGCGTGCTCCTGACTTAGGCTCGGAGGTGGGGGCCTGGACCGTGGTCCCAGCTTTGATGGTAGGCTATGTAACCCTGGGCAAAGCACTTCTCCTCTCTGGGCCTCGGGGTCCTCACCTGGTTGTAGAAGGCTTGGTGGGCCTGCCCTCCCCCAGCTTTTTCTGCAGGGGCGTGGGAGAGGCTTCATCTCCTGAGCATGGGAGATGGGCAAGGAGGAGATTATGGGTTTCCAGTTGACAGACGAGGTCACCAAGGGCCAGATGGACAAGACCTGCTGAGCAAGGGGTTTCATCCTGGATCTCAGCCTGGCTAAACTGTGGCCTTTGCTCTTTATTGCTCCAGTAGGTGAGTACCTCTTGGGCACCCAGGCTCCCTCTGCAGCAGGGAAGGCGGCTGGGTGGTTCCACTGGGGTACTGAGTGGTCAACAAGGCCTAAGGCAGGGTGAGGAAGATGCTAAAAAGGGTCCCATCCCACTCCCTGACTTCATTGCGAGGTTTCACTGCCCACTCCTGATGCTCACATGGACCAGTTGTTTATTTAGGCAAAACTGCTGGGTGGAAGCAGAAGCAAGAAGAACTACAATTCTGCAGCCTGTGGAAGGAAAACCACACTCACAGAAAGACAGACAAAATGAAAAAGCAGAGGGCTATGTACCAGATGAAAGAACAAGATAAAACCCCAGAAAAACAACTAAACGAAGTGGAGATAGGCACCTTCCAGAAAAATAATTCAGAATAATGATAGTGAAGATGATCCAGGACCTCAGAAAAAGAATGGAGGCAAAGATAGAGAAGATGCAAGAAATGTTTAACAAAAACTGAGAAGAATTAAAGAACAAACACCTAGAAGAATTAAAGAACAAACAAACAGAGATGAACAATACAATAACTGTAATGAAAAATACACTAGAAGGAATCAATAGCAGAATAACTGAGGCAGAAAAACGGATAAGAGACCTGGAAGAAAGAATGGTGGAATTCACTGCTGTGGAACAGAATAAAGAAAAAAGAATGAAAAGAAATGAAGACAGCCTAAGAGACCTCTGGGACAACATTAAACTCAACAACATTCACATTATAGGGGTCCCAGAAGGAGAAGAGAGAAAGGACCCGAGATTATAGTTGAAAACTTCCCTAACATGGGAAAGGAAATAGCCACCCAAGTCCAGGAAGCGCAGAGAGTCCCAGGCAGGATAAACCCAAGGAGAAACACGTCAAGACACATAGTAATCAAATTGACAAAAATTAAAGACAAAGAAAAATTATTGAAAGCAGAAAGGGAAAAACGACAAAAAACATACAAGGGAACTCCCATAAGGTTAACAGCTAATTTCTCAGCGGAAACTCTACAAGCCAGAAGGGAGTGGCACGATATATTTAAAGTGATGAAAGGGAAGAACCTACAACCAAGATTACTCTACCCGGCAGGGATCTCATTCAGATTCGACAGGGAAATCAAAAGCTTTACAGACAAGCAAAAGCTAAGATAATTCAGCACCACCAAACCAGCTCTACAACAAAGTTCCTTTAGGAACTTTTCTAAGTGGGAAACACAAGAGAAGAAAAGGACCTACAAAAACAAACCCATAACAATTAAGAAAATGGTAATAGGAACATACATACTGATAATTACCTTAAACGTGAACGGGTTAAATGCTCCAACTAAAAGACACAGGCTCACTGAATGGATACAAAAACAAGACCCATCTATATGCTGTCTACAAGAGACCCACTTCAGACCTAGGGACACATACAGACTGAAAGTGAGGGTATGGAAAAAGATATTCTATGCAAATTGAAATCTAAAGAAAGCTGGAGTAGCAATACTCATATCAGATAAAATAGACTTTAAAATAAAGAATGTTACAAGAGACAAAGAAGGACACTACATAATGATCAAGGGATCAATCCAAGAAGAAGATATAGCAATTATAAATATATATGCACCCAACATAGGAGCACCTCAATACATAAGGCAACTGCTAACAGCTATAAAAGAGGAAATCAACAATAACACAATAATAGTGGGGGGCTTTAACACCTCACTTACACCAATGGACAGATCATCCAGAGAGAAAAATTAATAAGGAAACACAAGCTTTAAATGAAGCAATAGACCAGATAGATTTAATTGATATTTATAGGACATTCCATCCAAAACCAGCAGATTACACTTTCTTCTCAAGTGCACACGGAACATTCTCCAGGATGGATCACATCCTGGGTCAGAAATCAAGCCTCAGTAAATTTAAGAAAATTGATATCATATCAAGCATCTTTTCCGACTACAACACTATGAGATGAGAAATAAATTACAGGGAAGAAAACGTAAAAAACACAAACACACGGAGGCTAAACAATACGTTACTAAATAACCAAGAGATCACTGAAGAAATCAAAGAGGAAATCAAAAAATACCTAGAGACAAATGACAACGAAAACACGACAATCCAAAACCTATGGGATGCAGCAAAAGCAGTTCTAAGAGGAAAGTTTATAGCAATACAAGCCTACCTCAAGAAACAAGAAAAATTTCAAATAAACAATCTAAACTTACACCTAAAGGAACTAGAGAAAGAAGAACAAACGAAACCCAAAGTTAGTAGAAGGAAAGAAATCATAAGATCAGAGCAGAAATAAATGAAATAGAAACAAAGAAAACAGTAGCAAAGGTCAATAAAACTAAACGCTGTTTCTTTGAGAAGATAAACAAAATTGATAAACCTTTAGCCAGACTCATCAAGAAAAAGAGGAAGAGGACTCAAATCAATAAAATTAGAAATGAAAAAGGAGAAGTTACAATGGACACCGCAGAAATACAAAGCATCATAAGAGACTCGTACAAGCAACTCTATGCCAATAAAATGGACAACGTGGAAGAAATGGACAAATTCTTAGAAAGGTATAACCTTCCAAGACTGAACCAGGAAGAAAGGAACACTCCCAAACTCATTCTATGAGGCCACCATCACCCTGATACCAAAACCAGACAAAGATACCACAAAGAAAGAAAATTACAGACCAATATCACTGATGAACATAGATGCAAAAATCCTCAACAAAATACTTGCAAACGGAATCCAACAACACATTAAAAGGATCATATACCATGATCAAGTGGGATTTATCCCAGGTATGCAAGGATTCTTCAATATACACAAATCAATCAATGTGATACACCATATTAACAAACTGAGGAATAAAAACCATATGATCATCTCAATAGATGCAGAAAAAGCTTTTGACAAAATTCAACACCCATTTATGATAAAAACTCTCCAGAAAGTGGCCATAGAGGGAACCTACCTCAACATAATAAAGGCCCTATACAAGAAACCCACAGCAAACATCATTCTCAATGGTGAAAAACTGAAAGCATTTCCTCTAAGATCAGGAACAAGACAAGGATGTCCACTCTCACCACTATTATTCAACATAGTTTTGGAAGTCCTAGCCATGGCAGTCAGAGAAGAAAAAGAAATAAAAGGAATACAAATTGGAAAAGAAGGAATAAAACTGTCACTGTTTGCAGATAACAAGATACTATACATAGAGAATCCTAAAGATGTCACCAGAAAAAAACTAGAGCTAATCAATGAATTGGTAAAGTTGCAGGATACAAAATTAATGGACAGAAATCTCTTGCATTGGTATACACTAACAACGAAAGATCAGAAAGAGAAATTAAGGAAACAGTCCCATTCACCTTTGCAACAAAAAGAATAAAATACCTAGGAATAAACGTACCTAAAAAGGTAAAAGTCCTGTATGCAGAAAACTATAAGACATTGATGAAAGAAATCAAAGGTGACACAAACAGATGGAGAGGTATACCATGTTCTTGGACTGGAAGAATCAATATTGTGAAAATGACTATACAACCCAAAGCAATCTACATCTTCAGTGCAATCCCTATAAAATTACCAGTGGCATTTTTTACAGAACTAGAACAAAAAAGTCTTAAAATTTGTATGGAAACACAAAAGACCCCGAATAGCCAAAGCAGTCTTGAGGGAAGAAAATGGAGCTGGAGGAATCAGACTCCCTGACTTCAGACTATACTACAAAGCTACAGTAATCAAGACAATATGGTACTGGCACAAAAACAGGAACATAGATCAATGGAACAGGATAGAAAGCCCAGAGATAAACTCATGCACCTATGGTCAACTTATCTATGACAAAGGAGGCAAGGATATACAATGGAGAAAAGACAGTCTCTTCAGTAAGTGGTGCTGGGAAAACTGGACTGCTACATGTAAAAGAATGAAATTAGAACTCTCCCTAACACCATACACCAAAATAAACTCAAAATGGATTAGAGCCCTAAATGTAAGCCCAGACACTATAAAACTCTTAGAGGAAAACATAGGAAGAACACTCTTTGACATAAATCATAGCAAGATCTTTTTTGATCCACCTCCTATCCTAGAGTAATGGAAATAAAAACAAAAGTAAACAAATGGGACCTAATGAAACTTAAAAACATTTGCAAAGCAAAGGAAACTACAAACAAGATGAAAAGACAACCCTCAGAATAGGAGAAAATATTTGCAAATGAATCAACCGACAAAGGATTAATCTCCAAAATATATAAACAATTTATGCAGCTCAATATTAAAAAAAAAAAAACCCAATCCAAAAATGGGCAGAAGACCTAAATAGACACTTCTCCAAAGAAGACTTACAGATGGCCAAGAAGCACATGAAAAGCTGCTCAACATCACTAATTATTAGAGAAATGCAAATCAAAACTACAATGGGAGGGCTTCCCTGGTGGCGCAGTGGTTGAGAGTCCGCCTGCCGATGCAGGGGACATGGGTTCGTGCCCTTGTCTGGGAAGATCCCACATGCCGTGGAGCAACTAGGCCCGTGAGCCATGGCTGCTGAGCCTGCGCATCTGGAGCCTGTGCTCCGTAACGGGAGAGGCCACAACAGTGAGAGGCCCGCGTACCACAAAAAAAAAACAACAAAAACCTACAATGGGGTATCACCTCACACTGGTTAGAATGGGCATCATCAGAAAATCTACAAACAACAAGTGCTGGAGAGGGTGTGGAGAAAAGGGAACCCTCTTGCACTGTTGGTGGGAATGAAAATTCATACAGCCACTATGGAGAACAGTATGGAGCTTCCATAAGAAACTAAAAATAGAATTACCATATGACCCAGCAATCCCAGTACTGGGCATATACCCAGAGAAAACCATAATTCAAAAATACACATACACCCCAATGTTCATTGCAGCACTATTTACAATAGCTAGGTCATGGAAGCAACCTAAATGCCCATGGACAGATGAATGGATAAAGAAGTTGTGGTACATATATACAATGGAATATTACTCAGCCATAAAAAGGAACAAAATTGGGTCATTTGTAGAGTCATGGATGGATCCAGAGACTGTCATACAGAATGAAATAAGTCAGAAAGAGAAAAACAAATATCGTATATTAACGCATATACGTGGAACCTAGAAAAATGGTACAGAGGAACTGGTTTGCAGGGCAGAAATAGAGACACAGTTGTAGAGAACAAACCTATGGACACCAAGGGGGGAAAGCGGCGGGTGGGGTTGTGTGGTGTGGGATGAACTGGGAGATTGGGATTGACATGTATACACTAATATGTATAAAATAGATAACTAATAACAACTTGCTGTATACAAAATAAATAAAATAAAATTCAAAAAACAAAACAAACCAAAATTGCTGGGTGGAGACTTCACAGCATAGTGTAGGGGATGGAGTCCAGGGGAATGAAAGGTGTTGGGGTCCAGAGTGCTAGGAAGGGGTTCCCGGACTACAAACTGGAAAGAATGCCAAACTCCTGGAAGTCCACCTGTGCCTTAGATACCCTGCGGCAGGATTTTGAACAGAAGACCCCAGTAGCACATCTTAGGTCCCAGAGGGGCTGGGAGTTCCATCCAGGGAGGCTAGCTTGCCTGGGGTGGGGTGGCAGCACCAGGGAGCATCCCACGCTCTGATGCTTTGCCACTCCTAGGCTGGCCCTTTAAACCCAGATCATGATGTCACCTTAGACAGCAAGGGACGGGAGGGGGACTGCAGGCCTGCGGAAGGACTGCATTTCCCAGCAGCCTTGTGTGCACCACACCCCTCCCAGCAGGCACTGGCTCACTGCAGACTATTAACCAGTCCAGTGCCAGTTTCTACTGGGGTTTTGAAGCGTCCAGCCATTCTGGAGTGAGGGTGGGGTTCCCCTTGGGGGTGGAATGCCTGGGGCACAGATGCAGCAGGCCAAATCTTTGGGCCTGACATAGGATTGGGCCTCTTTCCTGCCGGAGTCCTGGCATCGCCCCCAGCTTCCTGGTGCAGACTCCTGAGTCTTCCTCTCCCTATGCAGTCTCCCGTGCAGAAAGCAGGAACCCAGCGCCAGTTGGACCCCTTCCCGCTCAGCTTCAGTCTTGTCCCTGGGTGCCCGCAGGGATTACCCCTTTGGTCAGGCAGCCGCTTTTATTGGTGAAGGGACTACATCTCCCAGCTGCCCCGGGCGGGAACTTCCTGACGCAGCACCCCACCCCCCCACCCCGCCCCCGGCCCCCAAACCCGCGGGGATGTGCGGGCCGACTGGGGGAGGTGACTTGATGTCATCGTGAGCAGCTGGGCGGCGGGTGCCGGTGCGCACAGAGCCGGGGCTCCTGTGGTGCTGCGCGGGTCGGGTGCCACGACTTGAGGAGAGGTCTGCGCGCTGCCCCGGCCAGCCCAGAGCCCGTCGGGCGCCCGCGCCCCGACGCGGGGCTGAGCTGGGTGCACGCTCTGGCCCCCCCCGGAGCCAGAGAGAGAACCCAGGAGCGCCGCCGCCCAGCGCCAGCGCCCTGAACCGGACCGCGGCTCGGGAGCCCTGAACAGCTGCTCCCTCCCCACCGGCAGCCCCTGGAGGGTGGGCGACCAAAGTCTGGGCATCTGAGAAGTGAGTGGCCCCCCTCGAGAGGCAGATGAGATCTGGGGGCGAGGAAGGAGAAACTGAGGGGGGCAGGCTGCGGGTCGTGGGGGGGGCAGGGGGATGGGACCCTCATTCTTGGGGAAGTCCCTGGTGACTGGATTAGTGGAGCAGAAACGGGGGCCCCATTCTGTTAGGGGCCAGGGATGAGGAACGAGGTCCCCGTTCCAGGTAGGGTCTGGCTGGCGGGAGAGTCCCTATTTCGAGAGGGGTTGTTTTGGAGTCTGGGGCCTTTCAGTCCGGGAGAAGGGAGGGCCCTGTCTCCTGTGGGAGAGGGCTACACCTCTCTTTAGGGTCTGGGCCAGGGTAGGAGGGAAAGTAGACTTGGGCGCTCCGCCGCAGCCCCACAGGCTGTCCTGAAAGAACTGACAGGCTCTCTCTGTCTCTTTCTTGCTGACCTCTCTGCCCTGACTTCTTTTTTAAAAGAGCCAGGGTGGGAACCCTAACTGGACTCTTCCGACCCTCAGGAAGGACCTGAGACCTGAGCCATCCTCCTCTCTACCGTGCTTGCTCCCCAGGACTGGGCAGTTGCCAGAGGCCCTGGGGGGGGGGGCCAGGACTGTGCTGTGCTCCTCCCCACCGCACAGGATGGGCCCAAGTTAGTCAGCCCAGCCTCACGCAGCATCCTGCAGGCCCAGAGGGAAGCTCAGGGGCTCTGAAGGCTTGGCCCACCGCCTGACCGCCATGGAGACGAAGCTGCCCCCCGCAAGCACCCCCGGCAGCCCCTCGTCCCCAGGGCTGTCCCCGGTGCCCCCACCCGACAAGGGGGACCCCCCTCGTCCCCAGGGCTGTCCCCGGTGCCCCCACCCGACAAGGTGGACGGCTTCTCCCGCCGTTCCCTCCGCAGGGCCCGGCCCCGGCGGTCCCACAGCTCCTCTCAATTCCGCTATCAAAGCAACCAGCAGGAACTCATTCCACTGCCCCTGCTCAAAGGTGAGCCCGGCTCTTGGCTCCAGGGCTACCTGAGTCCTGGAGTGGGCAAGTGAGGTTTGGGGGTGGGGTGGTGGGAAGCATCTGGCAGCTTCGATCAGAGGGAGTCTGGACGGCCCCTTCCAGGCCAGGGACTCCACCACCTGACCGCCACCTCCCAGCCCTCTACCCTCTCTGCTGACGCATGGCCTGACTGGCCTGTCATCCTTGGAGGTGGGGCATCTGGAGGTGGCGCCACCCTGGGGGGCAGACCAGGGCCAAGGGTGGGGCCTACAGCTTGGGTTCCAGGAGGCCACTAGCAGCCCAGCTGCTGCCGGGGTCCTGGGGCAGGTGCTTAGCACGCTTCCCTGCAGTTACCGTGAAGTCCCCCCAACTCTGGGCTACAGGGCCCAACTGGCTGAGGCACAGGGCACCCGAGAGGTCCTCGGGGCTGGCTCTTCTCCCCACTTCTGGCTCTTAGAACAGAGTGCCACCTATTAGAGGGAGGCAGTGGCTGTTGGGCACCTGTGGAAAGCCCAGGCAGCCAGGGTCTGTTACCATGCTTTAAAATCAGGCTATCATGTTCTCTGAGCCTAGGTTAGGATGAAGAGATGACGCTCCTTTACTTCACAAGAATGGAGGATGGGACAGAAGTTGTTTGCTTTCTGCAGGGAGAGGGAAATGGCACAAAAGCATGGGGTATGGGGGGGCAGAGGAGGCTGCCTTAGGGATTAGGAGGGCCCACCCCTGCCCAGAGCTGTGGCAGCTGGAGCCCAGGCTCAGCTCCCTCCTTCCTCCCCAGATGTGCCAGCCTCTGAGCTGCATGAGCTGCTGAGCCGGAAGCTGGCCCAGTGTGGGGTGATGTTTGACTTCTTGGACTGTGTGGCTGACCTGAAAGGGAAGGAGGTGAAGCGGGCGGCGCTCAATGAGCTGGTGGAGTGTGTGGGGAGCACTCGGGGGGTCCTCATTGAGCCTGTCTACCCAGACATCATCCGCATGGTGAGCACCTGGCACCTGGCCTCTGGGGGAGGGCTTGTTGCCCATGGGAACCCTAAGCCTGCCTGCGGAGCCCCCGTGCGGAGGATAAACCCACAGTCTTTGGCTTGACCTCAAGGCCCACATCTTCCTCCCCCGCAACCCCTGTCCCAGCCCCACTGCTGCCCAGCACCCAGCCAGTGTAGGTTACTCAAGTGCCTCCTGGGCTTGTCCCACCCTGCGCTTTTGCTTATGTTCTCCTAAGGCCTGGTGTGCACTCCCACCACGTTCCTTATCGCCACGGCCTGGCTCAGGTGCTGCCTCTTCCATGAAGCCTCTCTCAATGCCCAAGCTAGAAATCTCCCTTTTGCTGCTTAGAATGTCCTTAGACCTTACCACTTTCCATCTCATCTTCCCTGCTGGACTGCACCTGATAGAGGGCAGGGATGTATCTCATCCACCCCTGGGTCCCCAACCCTGGGCCCAGGTCTATCCATGAACTAGATGTTCAGGTAATGATTGCCAAGGAGTGAATTGGTTGCTTGGGTAGGTGCTGAGGCCCATTAAACTTTGGATGAGGGACGTCCTGGTTTCCGCCTTCAAGGGTTCTTCCGTAGAGAACCCCGACTCTGTCCCCTCAGATCTCAGTGAATATCTTCCGGACGCTGCCACCCAGTGAGAACCCTGAATTTGACCCCGAAGAGGATGAGCCCAACCTTGAGCCTTCATGGCCACATCTTCAGGTATGAGGGCTGGGGAAGACAGGGATCTGAGTTTCAGAAGAGATCCGAGGAGAGGGTAGAGGGTCTCCTTAGGCCCCAGACTGTTGGATGAGGGCCACAGGGCAGGATGAGGGGGGAGGCTGCTCCTGAACTCACCTTTCTGTCTGTTCCCCTCCTCCAGCTGGTATACGAGTTTTTTCTGCGTTTCTTGGAGAGCCCAGACTTCCAGCCCTCCGTGGCCAAGAGATATGTGGATCAAAAGTTTGTCCTGATGGTGAAGTGGGGAGCCCAGGCCGGGTGGTGTCATGGAGCAGGGGCAGGCTCTCTGAGTGGCGTGGGGATAGGATGGAAGCAACCTGGCTCGGCCTCTTTCCTAACCCCTGATCCTGTGTCCCACAGCTCCTGGAGCTATTTGATAGCGAGGACCCTCGGGAGCGTGAGTACCTCAAGACCATCTTGCACAGGGTCTATGGAAAGTTCCTGGGGCTCCGGGCCTACATCCGCAAACAGTGCAGCCATATCTTCCTCCGGTGGGTGCCTGTAGCCTGCCCCGCTGGGACCTGGGGAGGGAGGGAGAGAGCTATGGGGAGAAGACAGAGGCAAAAGCTTCTGGCTGGGGGGGCACAGTTTTTTCTTGGCAATGTATATTATATAATTTTTGCTTATACAAATCCTGTGAGATCAGTAGAGAAAGGGTATTTATTTCCATCTTACAGATGAGGAAATTGAGGCTGAGAGATGAAGTGGTTTGCAGGGACTAGGTCAGTTCAGGGGGCCTAGGATCTAGTGTCACACCAGGCCTTAAGGACCCAAAGAATGAGATTCTTTCTGCAAATATGTATTGAGCGCCAATGCCCACTGGGCATCAGGGACCCACATTGCCTTGTAGTTGAGACTGGCTCTTGAGCTAGATGGCCTGTGTTTGAGTTTGGTTCAAATATTTGGGTGAACTTGGGCAAATTATTTAAGCTCTCTCCTAGTCTCCTCGTCTCTAGAAGGGGAATGTTAACTATACTACACAGAGATAATCATCAAGTTGAAATGAGGCAGTGCCTTCAAAGCACTCAGTGTAGCTCCTGGACCAAGGCCGGAACTCTGAAACATTAGCTTTTATCGTTATTAGCTACAAAATAGGTGAGGCATGATCCCTCTCCTCCAGGAGCTCAGTGTATTAGATCCCTTGCTTATTAACTTTGCAGCAAGTTTCATTGAACTGCTGAGCCTTGATGTCTTCATCTATATAATGGATCTAATAAGGTCTACCTCCTGGGATAATTTTGAGAAGTATGTAGCACAGAATAGACACTGTGTTTGTCATTCTTTTGGTTGATTGGCATGAAGAGTGGAGGACTCAGGCTAGGTGCCTGTGGACTGGATGGGGACCAGGTAATGAGGGTTAGGGTCTTGGGGAGGAAGAGACGAGTTGGAATGCTTCATAGAAGAGAGGTTTGAATACCAGAGGGGAAAGGGTGGGTGGGATGAATTGGGAGATTGGGGTTGACATATATACACTATTGATACTATGTATAAAATGGATAGCTAATGAGAACCTACTGTATAGCACAGGGAACTCTACTCAATGCTCTGTGGTGACCTAAATGGGACGGAAATCCAGAAAAGAGGGAATATATGTATATGTATAGCTGATTCACTTTGCTGTACAGTAGAAACTAACACAACATTGTAAAGCAACCATATACCCCAATAAAAATTTTAAAAAAAGAGGAAGAAGAAAGGTTTGAGCTGGGACCCAGGGTGGCACTGGTGGCTGGGCTGAGAAGGGTAATAAAGAGGTGGGTGTGGATCTCAGTGGGGCCTGGTTTGGGGTTTGGGGAAGGGAGCACAGCCTCTGGGTGGGGAGAGAGTTGGATTGATGTGCAGGCTGGGGATGGGCAGGCAGGGTGACAGAGAGGAGGACTGGGCCTGCTCCAACTGCCTTGAGCCCTTCTGCGTCCTTCTCTTCCTCTCAAAGGTTCATCTATGAACTCGAGCACTTCAATGGCGTGGCTGAGCTGCTGGAGATCTTAGGAAGGTGACTCTCTCTGGGCATCAGCTGGAGCCTCAGGGTTCTGGGAGGAGGGACTGAGGCCCAGTCATGCCAACCCTCCTCATCTCTTCTGCCCCCTCCTCAGCATCATCAACGGCTTTGCACTGCCCCTGAAGACTGAGCACAAGCAGTTTCTGGTTCGAGTCCTGATTCCCCTGCACTCTGTCAAGTCGCTGTCTGTCTTTCACGCCCAGGTAAGGCCCAGGCCTGGTCCTGCCACGGCAGAGAGGTCCTGACAGAGTGAGGGCAGCCACCCGGGCCCGCAGAGCCAGCCTGACACTCTGATTTCAGCCACACTAAAAGCGTGAACTCACGGGATCCTCTCTCACCTCCTTCTTGACTAATTCTGTTCCGTCTACCGTAGAGAATCCCCACGACCGTTTAAGGCCGATCTCAGACACTGGCCTCTGAAGACTTCCCAGCCCCCTCCCGCTCGACCTGCCTGTGCAGGATTGAGCTCTCCTCCTTCCAGATACAGATTCCGGTTAAGAAACCTTTTGTAAAATCTGTAAGGACTAGTTTACGGAATGTTTCCCCTGTGAGGTCATTATTGTGTCCCTGCACACCAAGCATGGTGCCTGGTGTATCCTAGGTGGTCAGTAAATGATTGGTGACTAAGAGAATAGACATAGGAAATGAGCCAATGTCTAGTGTCCTGTCCTGGTCCCCTCCTGACCCCTGTCCTCTCTCTCTCTGCCTCCTCCTCCCCCGCCGCGCCCCGCTGCAGCTGGCATACTGTGTGGTACAGTTCCTGGAGAAGGATGCCACTTTGACAGAGCATGTGAGTACCTCTGGGGGGAAGGGCAAGCCCCCACCCCTGCAGGTCTGACTCGTTTCTGCCTCAACTCCCACAGGTGATCCGGGGGCTGCTCAAATACTGGCCAAAAACCTGTACCCAGAAGGAGGTATGAGGAAGGGCTTTGATGTCTACCACAGGGAGGTTGGGAGGGCTCAGCTTCCAGAGGGCAGGCAGGTGTGTGTCAGGGGAGATGGGAACTGCTGCTCCCTGTGTCCCTACCCCCACCCCAGGTGATGTTTCTGGGGGAGATGGAAGAGATTCTGGATGTCATTGAGCCCTCCCAGTTCGTGAAGATCCAGGAGCCCCTCTTCAAGCAGGTGGCTCGCTGTGTGTCCAGCCCCCATTTCCAGGTATGGGGCCGGAATGGGTGGGGGTGAGAGCCAGGGTATGGACTGGTAAGGTTGGCAAATTGATCTAACACAGCTTCCTCTGCCCTCAGTTTCTCCTCTGGACCTTCCTGGGTCCAATAATGGGGAGATGCTGGACTTCGGGTCAGGAGACCTAGGGTCAAGCCTCAGATCCACCTCCCACTGGCTGAGGAGCCTTGAGCAAATCACTTCACCACTCTGAGTCAGATTAGGCTTCCTTATCTGTAGAATGGGCCAACAGGTGGTGATGAGAGCCGAAGAGACAGTAGCATAAACACATTTCGTAAACTGAAATGGATGTGTAGCAAACATCCATGAATGGGATGGATGGTTGTCCGCTTCCTTAGTGGCCTTAGATTTCATTAGCCCCACTTCAGAGCCCAGCAAGGCTTCTCCACACCATCCAGGCTGGCTGTAACTGGTGTTCTCCTACATGTGTGTACAGACTTTCATTTTTATGAGCCATACATGGCGGTTGTCAATTTTTCCTCACAGTGACTCTGGCACTTCAGTTTACTGAATACCTCATTTGATTCTTACAACAGCCGTATGGAGGTAGCTATTATTAGCCCCACTTTACAGATTTGAAAACAGAGGCTGAGGGGTTAAATACCCTGTCCAAAGTCATGTGGCCAGTGTGTAGTGGAGCCAGGATTCACCTCTGAGCGTTGGACTCCCAATCGAGTGTTCTTTTCACCTCACCATGTTGCTTCCTCCCGTGGGTCAGATGAGCCCTGAAGATGGGGTGTGTGGAGGGCAGGGCACCCTGGGTTTTGGGCTGGGGATGGATACCAGGCCTTGCATGTGCAGGGAAGCCACTGCCAGGCGCCTACTCTGCCATCTCGCTGCCCCAGGTTGCAGAGCGGGCTCTGTATTTCTGGAACAATGAGTATATCCTGAGCCTCATTGAGGACAACTGCCATACTGTGCTGCCTGCTGTGTTTGGGACCCTCTACCAAGTCTCCAAGGAGCACTGGAATCAGTGAGTGCCCAGGCCTTGACCTAACCCACAGAACCTGGGGCAGGGCCAGCCAGTCCAGAACTGGGGTTACTGCTAGCTGGAGAGGATCAGGGAAGGCATCCGAAGATGGCAGAGGGGTGGTGAAAGGGGCAGGCAGAGGGCAGTGCTTGTGGTGTTCAGGGCTGCATGCTGTATTTGGGACACAGGGACAGGCAGAATGCCAGAGAGGGAGGTGGGACCCAACTGAATTGCTCTCATCTCTCACCCCCTCCCTTGACCCTGCCAAGAACCATTGTGTCTCTGATCTACAATGTGCTCAAGACCTTCATGGAGATGAATGGGAAGCTGTTTGATGAGCTCACAGCCTCCTACAAGCTGGAAAAGCAGCAGTGAGTGCTGGGAGGCTGGACATGGAGGGAGAGGGGAGAAAAGCAGAAAAAAACCAGTTCCTAATGGTTGGAGGGAACCAAAGAGGACAACCCACATCCCATCTGATCAGATGTTTAAAGTCTCTCCCTGTGTTTGCCAAGTGCTGGGGCACCCAAGCCCAGTTATGCCCTGCACCCTCCAGTTATCCCCTGCACCCTCCAGTTATCCCCTGCATCCTCCAGTTATGCCCTGCATCCTCCAGTTATCCCCTGCATCCTCCAGTTATGCCCTGCATCCTCCAGTTATCCCCTGCATCCTCCAGTTATCCCCTGCATCCTCCAGTTATGCCCTGCATCCTCCAGTTATCCCCTGCATCCTCCAGTTATCCCCTGCATCCTCGTTATGCCCTGCATCCTCCAGTTATGCCCTGCATCCTCCAGTTATGCCCTGCATCCTCCAGTTATCCCCTGCATCCTCCAGTTGTCCCCCCAAGTACTTCTTGCACGTATGGAGCACCCTATACTTCAGCTGGGGCCTCTCAGGGCCAGGCTGCTCCATTTACTCCATGACCACAGGCTGGGACCAGTCTCTCCTTAGTGCCTTCTCCCCTAAGTGGAGTCTCTTTGCAGGTGGGGTGGTGGTGAGGTAGGCTGGATTGCAGGTGGGGCCCCAGGTAAGGGAACTGCCTCACCCTCTCTCCCCAGGGAACAGCAGAAGGCCCAGGAACGTCAGGAGCTGTGGCAAGGCCTGGAGGAGCTACGGCTACGCCGGTTACAGGGGACCCAGGGGGCCAAAGAGGCCCCACTCCAGCGGCTTACACCCCAGGTGGCCACCGGTGGAGGTCAGAGCTAAAGATCCCCAGAAGGGGAGGAGCTAAACCCAGAGCTGTCAGTCCCTCCATCCTCCCTCCTGCCCAGGGGTCCAGAGAGATACACACCTACTCCTGGTCTTGCCAGAGGGGGCTCGGAGGGCTTCCTGCCTGGCCCAGCGTGCGCAGTTTCCACTGGGGGGGAGAGGAGGAGAGATGGGGGTCCTGGCAACAGAACTCTCAGGCCGTCCTGGCAGGACTTGACCAGGGCAAGCTTGACCAGGAAACTGCCATCGGGGATCTGCCTCTGCCCCACAAAGCTGGGCTACAGACTGCAGGCAGGTTCCCACCCCCTGCTCCCAGCCTAGGGCAAGGGGACTTGGCCCCTCACCTGCCCCACCTTGTGCCAGCGGGAGGTCCTTCCTCACCCCACCATGGGATCCATGGTCTATTTATTCTCCCCCAGCTCACCTGCAACACAGACATTATCCTGGGCCTGGTGCACCTTCCTTCCTTCCCTCCCCTCCCTTGCCCTGTACATCCTTGTCCCCTTTTTATTTATTGGGCAGGGGGAGGGGTGAGGGCACAGGCAGAAGATTCCCTGTGTCCTGGGGCAAGGGTGGGTGGTCACAATAACCATGGTCTGTTCCCCTTTCCCTGGCTGGGGGTAGATTTAATAAAGAGAGAAACTCATGATCTGCTTGCTTTATTTAGGACAAAGAGGGAGATGAAATGATGAAGGACTGGTTAGGAAGCCAGGCAGAGGTGGGGAAGAGGCAGAAACGCCCCTCTCCTCACAGGGTTGGAGCTGTTGTCCTTGCTGAGGTTCAGGGTATGTAGGATATACTCCAACATTAAACCCTCTGACCAAGGGGAGGGTGGTGGGGGGAGAAGGATGGGCTAGTAGCGCGAGAGGCGACACATGTCACACTGGCAGGCCCTGGCCGTGAAGATCTCCAGCTCCTCCCTCCGGTCCCCCCCACAATGCAGCTGCACCTTCACCTGTGGGAGAGGTGGGTGTCTGTTCCAGTCCCCTTCCTCAGGCCATCTTAGATCCCCATCTCCTCTGTCTCCCCTACCCGCAACGAGCACCACCGAGCTGGGCCCCCTCACCTTCCTCAGGCTGCTGATGGTGCAGCACTGAGAGACAGAGGTGATGTTATGTCGATAGCCACTGGCCACCAGCACCGAGTAACGGGAAGGGAAGGCGCTGGACTCGCAGTGGCCCACACAGGCCTGTGCCACATGGGAGCCCTGGCAGGTGCCTTGGCGGTCACTTCGCACCGTCACATTGAAGGCTAGAAGAA
>NW_006789022.1:1650752-1653584 GCF_000442215.2 Lipotes vexillifer | reverse complement strand
GAGCGGTAGATGGTGCCTTGGAGAAGGCTCGCCCAGCTCCTGTTGCCTGAGCCTCACTGGGTCCCTCGAGGGTGCTGCCTGCCCCTCTGTCCAGTCCATCAGCTCTTTGCTCCCACCCAGCTCTCTGCTCCCAGGGTTACTTACAGTGCAAGTAGCAGCCTGGGATGGCTGCCTGTTGACCCTGGCCTTCACTGACCGCCAGGACCAGCAGGCAGAGGAGCAGGGTTTGGGGGGACGCCATGGGCATCTGAAACACAGTACGTAGATACATGTCTCTAGATGGGTGTGCAGGTGGGAGGGGGAGTTCTTTCAACACTGCATGCCTCCAGGTGAATGAGGCAGGGCTAGGTTGGTCTGACTGGGGTGAGGCCTGCCTGTGAGGGGCTGTCTTTTCCTTGTACCTGCCTTTGGATGTGTGTGCATGTGGATGTGCGTGTCTTCCCGTGTCTCTCTGGATGCGTGTGAGTGTGCACAGCTGTCCCAGTGTGACTTGTGTGTCAGCCCACTGCCGTGATTCTCCCCCCGAATTTCCTCCACCATCTGGACCACAAACCTCTGCCTCCCTCCATCTGCCCCATCTATCTGCCCGCAGGACCCTTATCTGCAGTCCCCAGGCCCTCCCAGGGCTCTTCCTGCCTCAGTGAGCTCACCACTTCCAAGGCCCAGGAGCTGAGTGGCTTGCTGAGTGGCTCCTCTGGCCTCCTGCTGGTCTCCAGGCGGTGCTGGCTCTCCGGGTTTTTATTTGCCATCATTCTGGAGCCACGCCTTCTTAGAGATCGGCTTTCAGGCCTGCCTTCTCTGCCTGAAGCCTCACAGCAAAACCACCTGGGAGATCCTGCTGTTCTCTGAGGTGTGGTCCTCTAGGGCGGTTTCTGCTTCCCCTATGTCCAAAAGCTGCTGGTGGCCCAGGGCTGGGAAGTGAGGTGTAGAGAAAAGCCCAGGAGTTGGTGGAGTAGGCAGCATGTGTGCAGTTGGAGAGGGAGGGCTCTCACTGGGCTGAGTTGTGGCCACCTGGGTTCTCTTCTTTGCTATGTGACCTCGGGCAGGACACTTCTGTTTAGGGCCTTGCCAGCCCATCCTTAAAACTATTAAACTCAGCCCTGCCTGTCTCTTTTACCCACTGCAAAGGAAAGGGTGGAGAGGAGATTCTTATGGACAACGGAAATGCTATCAGTGGGGGGTCTCCTGAGAGATGCTTGGTGGCAGAGCCAGGGAGAGTCAGGGGGCTGGTTCTAAGTCCGTTTCAGAGCTTCACTTTCACTGTCAAGTGGATGACTTCTCATTCTGGGGGTCAGCTACAGAGTGGGGCTTCCCCTAGTTTCTGGACTAACAGGGACCTGACTCCTGGAAGTGCCTGAAGCTATCAACCCCAGCAAATGGATCATTTAGTCCAGCCCTGGCTCTGGTTTTACAGGTGAGGCAACTGAGGCTCAAGAGAAAGAAAGTTACTAAAGGTCACACAGCTAGTTCATGTCAGGGCTGTTTTGGAACCCAGATCTCCTGCTATTCATGCCTGGTGCTAAATTACACTTGGCAAGTTAGAAAAAGACCCCTAGTCAGCAGGAGCCACAGGGGCCGGGGCAGGGTAGCGATCAGAAGGAAGCCTGTGGTGGTTCTGTCCCCACACACCCCAGGGCTACTGGCTCAACGACCTGCTCCGAGAGGCAGAGCCAGCCACAGACTGCCAGAGCAGGAAGG
This sequence comes from Lipotes vexillifer, assembly GCF_000442215.2. Taxonomy (NCBI): domain Eukaryota; kingdom Metazoa; phylum Chordata; class Mammalia; order Artiodactyla; family Lipotidae; genus Lipotes; species Lipotes vexillifer. The sequence goes on along the minus strand of NW_006789022.1, from coordinate 1,651,886 downwards.
CGCTGAGAGCTCATCAGATCCTACCCTTTCATTTTCCAGATGAGAAAAATAAGAACCAGAAAGGAAAGTGACTTTGCCAAGCCTTCATTATAAGCTTGTAAGTCAGAATGGCGCTCAGATCTCCAGATTCTGGAGCTGTGCCTTTGAACAGCTTTGGAAAGTGGGCTGTGTTTGGGACAGCAGGGCAAAGCCTGTAAATACAACTTGTCCCTCGTCCTCCAGTCCTCACACACGGCGACTTCCCCTTTGGCCCTCCTCCCCTCAGGTCCCAGGCCCTTCAGCAGCCCACCTCTTCTCTCCTCCCCAGCCAAGGGAAAGGCGTCAGAACAAGGGGTCTCTGAGGGACTTTAGCAGTCCAGCCCCAGCGTTCCCACCCACCGAAAGTAACTTCCAGCATCTGACAGACAATCAGCTCTGTTTAAAGACTAGGGTTGACAAAGGCTTGTTACCTTACAAGGTGGCCCATTCTAATACTGGACATCTCTACAGTTACAGAATGATTCCTTTGGCCCTAACCTACACTGACTTCCAGTTGATCCAATAAACTAATCTGCATTACTGTCAAAAGTCAAAGGGGTAGTAGCTAGGTGAGAAGCATTTACCTACTAAGAGACCACTTTGGGGCCAAACTGGGTGAACTGAGGAGACATGATTTCTTGAGGGTCAGCAGGGCTCAGGACACTGAGTCTTGCAAAACCCCATTCTCTAACCTGGCCAGGGGAGTTTAAGGTTTGAGGTCAGGTACAGACCCCACCTACCCAAACTGTTCTGTCAACAACAACCAGGGACACCCAGGGGAGGTTTCAGGCATTGTTTCCCTATATCTTGAGGAAAGAGTTTGCTCTCTCGTGCTCTCTCTCTCTACCGCACTAAAATTCAGTCAATAATTCTTCATAAATAATTTATTTTCATTAGAAATCTAAGTGCTGCAGATGGAAGACCTAACTGGCTCACAGGGCAGTAAAATTCTCAGACTAGAGCATTTTAGAAAGTTACATTCTTAGTGTTTTAAATTGGGGAAGGACATTCCATTGTAAAGGACAAACCCGCAAGAGGACTCAGGGAGTTTGGCGCTCTCATTCCCCATGACTGGAATGTCATAAGCAGGGAGTGGAGCGGGAAGAGTCGCTGAAA
>NW_006789022.1:1648774-1650742 GCF_000442215.2 Lipotes vexillifer | reverse complement strand
GAAAGACAAACCCTCTTCCCACCGCTGCATTTAGGAGGCTCACTGGCTGCTCCTTCTGAAGAAATACCGAAACGGGAAGAGAGAGCTGCAGGAAGAAGAGCAGAGCAGGTTGAGACTTTAGAGGTCCACTTCCCTTCTCCCAGGTCCCATCAGGGCTCCACTGTTAGCTAGGGCATTTCTGCTCTGAGACCACTGAATGGAAATTCAAGTCTGAAACAGCATTTGAAAAGGTACCCAAGTTAGAGTATACTAGGGAGGTGGAAATAAAGAAGAACAATTGCAATGGTATGGCTGAGCTCTAGATAGAGAAAGGGATTTGCTAACTGTACTCTGCAAAAAGGACTCTGACGACAGCCTAGATTCAGAGGGGAGAATGGAAAAATTTTGGTAACGAAATCATCTGAATAACGCAAGCACGATCAGAATAGTTTCTGTCTAAGCAGCATTTGTGGAATCAGGTCCAATGCTGGACACATCGGGGTGGGGTAGATTGTGTAAAAATGAACAAGACACAGTCTTTGTTAAGTTCAGTTAGGGCCCTAATGCTCACTTCATTTCCATCAGTTATCCCGCAAAAAACAGAGATTATGCAGGTAATCTGCTTTCTTTTGTATTCTAATTGCCCTGAGAGACTCAGTGGGGCAGGCTCTGGAGCTAGACTGCCCTGGGTCTCAGTTCGATGGCAGGAGGTCTATCCTACCTTAGAAGCCCAAAGAAGCCACTGGTTCCCAGCTCCGTGCGTCCTTCAGGAGGAGGTGGATCGTTTTGCTGCAATGGTGGGATAATCTTCTCTGCTCGGCTGTCTCCCCACTTAGAATCTGCAAGGAAAACACTCAGGCAGGGAAAAGGTGTCAGTCCTCAGGCTACTTTTATGTGAGCAGAAGGCAGGACACCAAGCCTGAGCCCAGGGCAGCCTCAAACCAGGATTATTCGAAGCCAGGTGAATTGCTTGTTCTGACCTTCCCAATTTCATCTCAGCTCAGTAAGGTGCTATTCTGACCTTGGAGTATTTTCAAAGTCAGGACCCTGAGATTTTTTAAAAATAAATTTATTTATTTAATTTATTTTTGGCTGCGTTGGGTCTTCGTCGCTGCATGGGCTTCTCTTGTTGCGGAGCACGGGCTCTAGGCACATGGGTTTCAGTAGTAGTGGCTCGCGGGCCCTAGAGCGCAGGCTTAGTAGTTGTGGCTCACGGGCTTAGGTGCTCCGTGGTGTGTGGGATCTTCCTGGACCAGGGCTTGAGCCCGTGTCCCCTGCATTGGCGGGCGGATTCTTAACCACTGCGCCATCAGGGAAGCCCTGCCCCTGAGATTTTTACACTGTTCAAATCCTAGACACCTACCATGGCTGGTGTGTCTACACATGGAATGACAACTTACTGAAGAACTCACCTGCTCACAGGACTGCATCTGTGATAACTGTATCCATACCAAATCCTCATGCTGAGTGAAAGATCAGCAAGGTGAAAGGGCGATACCTCCACATGCATTCCCAGCCCTTGCCAAGCATCCGCCTGCACCTTCAATATTAACACTAGTGCCCCAAAGGGAAGAGGAGGAGAGACAGCTTCCCAGAGATTGTTCTCCAGGATAGAAAAGTGAAACATATCCCTCCCAACTTTTCTGTAAAACTTATCACACAATATGGAAATGTTCTGAAACTGGGAGCATCAGTTTCTCTACCAGAAGCACAAGAAGGATATGCGTTGCCTCCTTCACTCCTTCTGGGAACTGCGGGGGCTTTTATTACTCAAGAGCCTGCCCCCAGACTGGAGGATAGCTAACAAGCCCCTCCCCAGGAGTGAGGTACATCACCCACTGAGCGTGTCCAGACTCAGAGCTCTGTGCTGCTCTGCTCATCAGACGACTAAAGAGGACAGGATGATTATTAGAGGAGAATACATATGAATTTCCCAGAACCTACCCTGGTCCTGAACATCAGTGATATCAAATGCTGGGGTCTCCTGCC
>NW_006789022.1:1626024-1648764 GCF_000442215.2 Lipotes vexillifer | reverse complement strand
TCCTGCTGGGTTTTTCTTTCTCTGTTCTGATAAAAAGACCAAGAAAAGTCTTAAACTTTACTCCTTTACAGCTTGGTGGCCTGAATGCTATTTGCTGGTAAGGTGATATCACATCAGTGCTGGGGCCTGCCTTCTGACTGCCCAGGCAGGTTCTATTTTTCCTTCTATAGGACTGTCCTTTTCTCATATCAGCTTCCCAAACACTGTCTCTCTAAAATCATAATATTTAAGAGCCAAGAACAAACCAAGCTGGGTATACCTTATCATTCCATGTTTCTGAGTGCCAACTATTGCCAAGGACAGAATATTGAGGTTTCAGAAATCAGGAGGACCTTTACTTTACCTAGGAGAAAAGTATAATCTATGTGGTAAAACTGACGTATAAACTAAATATTATAAGTCAGTGTGATAAGACTACTCCATCAGTCTATATAGAGTGCCGTGGTTACTGAGGAGGACATGAATAGAGTGGGTAGTGGTTAGTCAAGGAAGACTTCACAGGGAAAGTGTTATTTAAATGGGGCCTTGGTGGATGGCATCAAGGGGTCAGAAAGAGCAGGGCATTCCAGAAAGGGACATGATGTACAAGGGCACATTGCTGTTAACATGTAAATATGATCAACATGGCTAGAGCCAGGGCAGCAGAAATATGACTATGGCATAAGCAATCTTATTATTTCTGTCTACTGCTCTATAGACCTTCCTTTGTACTTTGAAGGGGACATCCTGCAACCTGGTTCCAAGCCTATAATATTCTAGGAGACACCCTGGTAGCCAGAAACATGGTTGATATATTTCCTTTGAGAATCTCTGCCAACTGGCCACTTCCCTCACCCAGGCACAACCTGAGGGCTTGACTGCCCAGCAGTGCTGGGGAGTTCCTTGAGCCATTTTGCTGGTGAAAAATTCTCTCTCTCTCTCTTTTTGCTTTTGCCACGCCACGCAACATGCGGGATCTTAGTTCCCCAACAAGGGATTGAACCCATGCCCGCTGAAGTGGAAGCACAGGTTCTCAACCACTAGACCGCCAGGGAAGTCCCGCTGGTGAAGAATTCTATAGCAAGGGTGTATCTAGGAGGCAGAGGCACAGCAATCCCAGGAAAGTTAGGACAGATCCCCCATCCTAAGCATAAGCTGACATTTCTGTTAAGCTATTCCACAAACCCCTCAAATCCCAGACCACATAGGCAGCCACCTAAATCATACTCCTATAAAAGTGAAAGGTAACTCTGGGGAGGAAGGAGACTATCTCTTATCTCTTCCAGACAGGGTGGAGATGAAATTTATAAGGCCCAGATCTGATTTCTAGCTTGAGGGAATGATTCTCACAAACTTACTATGGTAAGGTATGGAAACTATGGTTTGGGGTTTAAATACCGCTGCGTTGGCCCTAATGGAAGAATCATCTACTAAGGTTGGTAGTGGGAACCAGAAGGGCAAAGGCCCTGGGCAGAGGTGTAGCCTCTCTACCTCTGAACCAGGGGAAATTTCCCTCGTAAGGCAGCCTTTGTGCTCTCCTGAAATCTTGATAGAGGTTTCCTCAGGCAAATGTTGTTAAGAGAGGAAAATCATTATAGCCTGAATTAAGACTGAGGGTACCATCTAGGACATCCAACAACACATAATACCCTGAAAACCTGATGCAAGGTTGTCTGCTGTATGTTCAGGGTCAGATCTGCTTAGAAGCGCAGTTCAAGCAGAGGCTTGAAAAAAAAGCTACGTGCACGGCAGTCTGTTTCACTTCTGGTCCATTCATCTGCTCTCTCCCATTTTTTTATCTTTTTAAAGTCTGGATCTCTAGATCTGGGAGCTAAAGTAACAAAGGGAATGAGTCTGTCCTTCCATCCCATTCTCCTCAAAACACCTCTTATGAAACAGAGACCTTATTCAGGTGTACGTTGTGTTCTTCTAAGCTTTCCCTGCACAGGCTCCCTATGTGTACAGATGTGCACAATCCACACTGACTGTGTTTCTACACCTTAACTTCCCCCAAAGGGAAGAGAAGATATTAGGCATTGGACCATAGGAGTAAATTCAATTCTTCCAGCTCAAGTGACTTACACTAAGAGTCCCTGTGATCACTTTAATTTAGGAGAAGTCTGCTCTCTGGGAACAGGGTCTACAATGGAGACTGCTTGGGCTTTGAGTCAAAATCAATAAACATGCTCCTTTTTTTTTTTTTTTTTTTTTTCCTCAGAGTTTTTTCTAAACCCAGTATCAGGTTGAAAAGGTAATTATGTTGAATAAGAAACTGTGGGTTCTTAAGGGAGATGATGCGTCAAACTAAGAATAGGACGGTACAAAGGGTAGAGAGTGAGGGAAATGTTCCTTTAATAGTAATTATCTTGGTTGTATAAAGTGTCTTTGTTCTCCAGAGCTTCATGTACTCTTCTTGTACTTTCTAATTCCTTCTTCTTCCCTCTCTAAAGGATGAGAGTATAGAAGAGGGAAACCATCTGCTTTAAATCACTCCATGGGCCAGCTGGCCATGGGCACAACAGGGCTCTGTACCCTGCCCCCGCCCACAGAGGCAGAGGTCTTCATCTTTAAAGGTTCACTCTACTCCAACTAAATGCTAAGCTCCTGGAAAAAAACTAGGTTTTATATGTTTGGGTGCATCCCAGCACCTAACACAATGCCTTGCTAACAGGAGACAGAATTGTTTAGAAATGAAAATCACTTCACTTTTCTACTTTAAAATGTTTTAGGGAATTCCTGTGATCTTGAAGGTGGCTTTAAAGCCTTTTAGGATCCACCTCGTGCTGACCTCTCCAGTGACATTTCTCAGCACTGTACTCTAAGCGCCAGGTACACTGGCTTCCAGTCACCAAAAGCACTGTACTCTTTCCTCTTAGCCTTAGTCCTTTGAGCTACTCTGAGCTACTCTGGGAACTCTCTTTCACACCACTTGGTCTGAATGAGGTTCTCCTTTGGGGTCCCTTTGTACCCTGTGCTTCCTTTATTCCTGTACGTAGCACATTTATCAGTAATGTCTACCCAGCTTTACACTTTTGGCATTTTTGGGGGAGAGTGTGTGTGATAGCTTTAGTACTTGGCACATAGGAGTCACCCAATAAATGTTTGTGGAATGAATGCATATGTAAATGTTTGTTCGATAACTGATCATGTTATAGATCCTGGGAAGGTGAGGGAGGTGAGTTGGGAATGTTTGGATACCTAAGGTCAGAGCTGCTTTGGAGCAATGGCAGAGAAGTAAGAAAAGTCACAAATAACAGCTATTTCAAGAAAAAGGGCACTATTTTAGATACTACTATGGAAAAGGAGTCCTGAAATGGAGGAGTAGCAGATGTATGAATATCTAAATGGAGAGCAGACCTCACAAAATGAAATGAAATATTATTAGGGCTGGACCATCCCTGCTCTAAATGAAGTATTCTCTTACCAGTATCCTGTGCTGATATATACCTATTTTGTCTGTAAAAACTAGATGTTCCCATACAGATGAACTGGTTTGCTGGGCAGAAATAGAGACACAGATGTAGAGAACAAATGTATGGACACCAAGGGGGGAAAGTGGTGGGGGGGGCTTGGTGGGATGAACTGGGAGATTGGGATTGGCATATATATATACTACTATGTATAAAATAGATAACTAATAAGAACCTGCTGTATAAAAAATAAATAAAATAAAATTCAAAATTTCAAAAAAAAAACCCCAAAACAAAAAACTAGGTGTACCCAGGCTCAGAGTCTAGTGCAGATGAAAGCAAAAAGTTTTCTAAAAAAAATTCTAAACTGGATCCTACCTCAATTCAACAGATCTATTTTCTTTTTCAACTGCAGAGTATAAGAAAGCAGCTTTTTAAGCTAAGAGAAGACCTTTTAACAAAAGGATTCATCACTGTGTGTATTATGCAGCTACATTTAGGACAGGTTGTGGTGAGGGTGGAATGGTTGAAAGTCGTTCTGCAGATGGTGAAAGGTGAGAGAGTGAGTCCAGTGAATTCAGTCTGTAACTAAGGATCAAGATGTGCTGGTAACAGGAATCCTGACTTGTAACTGAGCAGAAATAGCCACGAGTCTCGAAGTCTCCATTTTGGTGCTTACCCTCCTGGTTTCCACAGGGGCCTTCTTTTTGCTGAGTCCTTGGCTGGAAGTCCCCTTCTTGGGCCTGAAGTGGGAGAAAAAAGCCCAGGAAGTGTTACTGGCAGCAGCAACATCACCACATTCAAGCAAATGTGGCCCAAATGAATATTTCAGCAGGTTGGCTATTTTTATGCCACTCCTGGCCTGCAGAATAAATCGTGTGGCCAAACTCTCCTTGGGTGTTGCTTTAATTCACAGTAGAATCACAATTTGAGACATTTTGGGATCTAGGGGTTGAGAAAGGGAAAATGTGATTGACAGCAGGTATCAGATTTTGAAATACTTGGTTGTGCATCAAAACACAGAGAAAGGGAAGATGTGAGTCCTCATCTCCATGGATAATTCAGTCAAATGGAACTGACCAAAGCTTCATACCTCCAAGTACCCTCACATCCCACCTGGCTGGGAAAGGAATTTCCTAACTCTTCACTGATGTGTGCATTTGGAGGGTGTAGGGGTCAGCTCCTTCATGGTCTACCCTCACTGCTCCTGTATGTCTTGGGGCCCACACAGTACCAGGAAAAGAACAGCTGCTTTCCGTGAACCTGGGCTGAAAGCACTTTGGGCTGGGAGCAAACCACCCCTTGGATTATTCCAGCATCTCTCTCTGGGTGCTAACATGAACAACTGAATTGTCTTACTGACTCATTCTGTCCCTGACAGAGAATCAAAAGAAGAAAATAAGCCTCTACAACAGCAACTTCAACACGTTAAGGGTTGTGCTCAACACTCCCCCTAATTCGCAGCATCTCACCCAGTAATTGATGCATATCCTGTTGCAGACATTTACGTTTCAGCCTGTACTACCTCTTAAGGTAGAGTTCCAAAAGCTTACTGCTAACTGGGTAAAATAAGATTATATTTTATTCACTCTCACTCTTTTGAGAAGCCCTCTAAAGAGGGTTTCTCTATGTTCTTGGATAATATTTTGGGACTTCATATCTTGTGCCTTCTGTGTTTTCCTATAGTACGACCACAGTAAGTACTCACTGAATATTTGTTGGATTCAATTGTACAGATATGTTTACATTTCCTCTCAGTCTTCATCTTTTTTTTCTGGCCGTGCCATGCGGCTTGTGGGACCTTAGTTCCCCAACCAGGGATCGAACCCATGCCCCCTGCAGTGGAAGCACAGTCTTAATCACTGGACTGCTAGGAAATTCCCTCAGTCTTCATCTTGATGAACAGAATTCTACTTTGCTGAGGAAGGGACCGTGTTCCAATTACACTGCAAACATCCACTTGCTTCCTTCTCTTAGCCCACCCACTAGAATAGGCAGGTATGAATGAAGCCCTGAGACATCGAGAGTGACACGCCCAAGGACAAGATCAACCAGCAGCAACAGCTGGCAAAGCCTAACTAGGATGCAGGATTTAGCCCCTCTGCCAAAACCACTGACCTGTCCAGCCCTGGCCTGGTTGGGGAGCTGGGCACTTCTGCGTGTTTTCGTTTCCTCATCATGGCTCCTGCTGCTTTCCTCTCTGCCAGGACCTTTAGAGAGGAACCACATTTCCTGTGACTCTTCTTTTTCCAGAGTTGCTTACATGAGGGCACAGTGAAGAGAACTCCCCATCTTTAAATTGCCAAAGGCAACTTTTAACACCAGCTTTGCAAGTAAGGATAGACATAGTCTCAGAAATCTAGCCAAGGGGAAAAAGAATGTCTCACGTATACAATTCTGATTGGACTTGGGCAACAACCAAGGGGCATAAAAGACGAGACAAGAGCAGGACTTTTGGGACAACAGAAGGCAATAAGGCCATTTTCATTTCTTACAGAAAAGGCAAACTTACCAACCCAAGAGGACTGCTGTTTATTGGTTTTCCTGCAACAGAAAATTTGAATGTCACAATGGATCAAGACTTTCTATCACTGACATTTTAGAACTGGTCCTAGACAAAACTTTGGTGCGTACCCTTTTCCCTACCGTCTGGTACCACTTTTCCTACAAATACTGTGTCCTCAAACTTTCTTCCTCCCTTATTTTAGAACTACTGCCATCTACAAGCTAAAAATAGTTTGATTCGTACTATATTCTAACTATATGTCACTTAAAAGGGGATGATCCCTATTATGAAAGAAAAAAAGTGGAACTTTCAGCAGCAGTGACAAATGAATTGAGGAGATCTTTTGAGGTAAGGCCTTTGTACCTTTTTTCAAATCAAAGTGGCAGGTATCTCCTTATCCCTCTATTTGTAAAAATAGCGGTGGCCCCCAGAGATTAAAAATTGGGAGATATTTTAAGATACTACTAAGGTGAAAGTCATTAAATACTCTAAAATGGAGGAATTATTTATATAATAAGTATCTTTCATTGAGTGATTATTCTAAGTCACACTGTACTTTCCATCTTCCAGTATTTACACATTTAATCTTTTTAACAACTCAGTGAGATAGGTACTATTATTATTTTTCACCATTTCACAAGGGTGGCATAGAAAGACTGAGTAATTTATCTAAGGTCACAGAGCTATTCAGTGGCAAAGCCACCGAGATTTGAAGCAGGCAGAGTCTAGTTTGGACGCATGCTCCTGACTTCTGCACTGTCAGTGTTGGCGCCCAACCTGGCTGACTGTTTCACCATATTCAGCTTGCACTGCTAACCCATGGATGTTCAACCTTCCCTTTTTTCTTCTCCACCACCTACACTTCTATCATTCTACTTACCAGTTGACAGGTTTTCATGAAACCATTTCATCTCCACGTACAGGGTGAAAACAAATGGATAAGGGACCAAGACAATCTCTCCGTGTTTGAATTTCAGGTGGGACACTCTCTCCCATTTGCTTTTATCTGGGAAATGTGCTAAGGAATAAGGAAAGAAGCCAGTACGAATCCCTGAGTACTATTTCAGGGAAAAGACTCCCTCTGGTTTCCCTGACCTACCCTCCAAACTGCCTATGGGTTTGCTGCTTCCATTTGAATCTACAGTGTGAATTGTAGTTCATTTCCACCCAGTAAAGAAAGGATACAGGGAAATACAATGAAGTGTTCTGTAGCAAACGGCTGCAGATTATCCAGGTTTCCCAAGACCACACGAATAGAATCCTGAAAAAAAAAAATTTGAAATGACTTTAATCTAATCTCAGCCAATCTATCAATTTATCCTTATCACTGCTCTTCACATACTCTATACGCTTTTAAAGTTGAACTACTTGCTGTTCCCTGGATATGCCTTCTGTTTCTCTATTTCTATGCTCTTGCCTGAAATACCCTTTCAACCCATCAGTATATGACCAAATTCGACCTATCCTTTTATGATACAGTTCAAAAGCCATCTCCTCCAGAAAGTTTTCCCTGATTTCCCGAGTTTTATTAACTATTAGTCTCAAATTTCACAGTAGTTATTGGGCCTTTTTTACTATATTCCATGTCTTTTTTTTTTTTTTTTTCTGTCATGCCCCGTGGCTTGCAGGACCTTAGTTCCCTGATTAGGGAGTGAACCCTGGCCCCGGCAGGGAAAGGGCTGAGCCCTAACCACTGGACTGCCAGGGAATTCCCTCCATGTACATATTTTTATTTTCCTTACTGAGAAATCTTCTTGAAGTAGAATATACACCTGATTTATCTTAGCATCCCTTCTATGGTGTCTACCATTAGTGGATGAAGCATAACAGGTCCTCAACAAATATATACTGGATTAGTGAATAATACTGGTATTTATTTACATATACTTATTTTGCTTTTGCTTAAATCAAATCTTTTCTTCTACTCTCTTTAAATCTGAATTGATTAGTCTCTAATTAACCTATGCTTATTAGTATACACTAGTTAAACAATTGGTATCATGAAAAGACTATTAAATTTCTATGGGGAAAAAAAATCTGAATTTCAGTCTCAGTTTTTTTTTTTTTTTTTTGCGGTACACGGGCCTCTCTCTGTTGTGGCCTCTCCCGTTGCGGAGCACAGGCTCTGGACACGCAGGTTCAGCGGCCACGGCTCATGGGCCCAGCTGCTCCGTGGCATGTGGGATCTTCCCAGACCGGGTCACGAACCCGTGTCCCCTGCCTCGGCAGGCGGACTCGCAACCACTGCGCCACCAGGGAAGCCCTCAGTCTCAGTTTTGTCATTTCATCTCTCTAAGCCTCATTTTCCTCATATTTGGGCTCACAGAAAACGGAAACCGTGTCATGTTCATCTTTGTATGATCTCTATTAGCATAGTATCTAGCTTATAATTTTAATAGCTAGTATTTATTGAGTAATCATTATGGCAAATATTTTTGTTTTTATACATATTAATGAATTTAACACTCATAAAACCCTATAAGATAAACACTTCTATTATCCCCATTTTACCCATGAGGAAACTAAGACAAAGAGGTAAAATGACTCATGGAAGGCTACACAGGTAGTAATGATGGAGTTAAGATATGAACCCAGGCAGTGGGGCTCCAGAGCTTACACTCCTAACCATTAGACTAAACTGCCTATCAATAAATGTTTTCGAAACGAGTGAAAAAGGATGATAACATCTGCCTCAGAACTAATGAGAGTAAGAAAAAGAACATATAAAAAGCATTTCAAAAACTTTAAATATGATTATAAATGGATATAAGTGCTCTCTAGCTACTCTTAGTTGAACTACTGTGTGGCAGGCATTGCATACATTTATTTCTAATCCTCACCACAACCCTGAAAACTGATATTATTTATCAATATCACTGACAGATAAGGAAACAGACTCAGAGAAGGCAGACAAACTTCCCAAAGTCACACTGTGAAGGCAGAACTAGAGTTCAAATCCAGGTTTCACTGGCTCTAAAGTCTAAGCTCTCTCCACTCTACTATGCTGCCTTGAGCTTTTCTCTGCCCATATTAAGTGAAGCAAAATGAAGTAAATTCTGCTCTACTCATAATTAAAATAAGCAGAAAACTGTCATGGTCCTATATTAAAATAATTGTTATTTATACTGATGCCTCTGAAGTCCTCAAAGATCCTAACGTATCTTAAAACACAGAGCTGAAGAGCCACAGGTACCTTTAAGACTTTGGTTTCAGAGTTTTACGTTTGTGTATGTAATTATATTCAAATTCCTTGGAATGTGGCAACATATGTCTTCATAAATCACAAACAGTCATAGATCACTCAGTTGTGAAGTTAGAAGAGAATACGCTAGTTTAAAACTCTCATTTTATGAATGAGGCAATTAAGACCCAGAGAGATAAATGATTTGCCAAGGCTCACACAGCTAATTAGTGGTTCAGGCAGGACTGGAATCCAGGGCCAGACCCCAGAACTCTAATTTCTTTTCCAATGCTTTCACTAATCTGCGAATTTGCCCACCTTCTCTGTCTTCTTGTGGGAGAATCTAAAGCTAGAGGAGCTGGGTAGCAAAGGAATGAAAATGAAGTGGGAATAAAGCAATTGCAAATGTTTCCAATTAAAATGAAGACACAGCAGCCTTGTCTGTGTATTTACAGTTGAGTTTCCTGAACGTCAAGTACCGGGCAGTGGTTGGAATGGTGAGGTTTCCCAGAGCCCTGGAAGGCTGCAGTCCTCCGGAAGCTTTCTCTATGCCAGCTGCCACAAAAGAGAGCTGCCCATGGCTGGGAACTCTAGTGGAAACAAAATAACTCTTAGCCTCAAAGGCGCTGACACTTCAACTAGGAGAATTGAGAAAGAGTATAGTCTTTAATTTCCCTGAAAAAACAGTAAAGTTTCTTTGCAGAGGAAATGTGGCAGGGAGAAGCCAAGTAATCAAGTGGAGGTGGTGACTCAGTTTGCAGGAAATAACTAAAATCTGAATATGGACTCATCCTCAGTTCAAAGAATAACATTCCCAGAAGTTGTCTGCTTCTTTCCCTACCTCTAGCTCCTGGACGATGACTTCCTTGTTTTCTACCTCTTCCCCTCTAGAAGGTAAACAGACAAGAGATAAGTAAGCCAAGAAGGAAAGCTCTGGAGACAACAGACTCTAGTAGAGCAAAAATGAAACTTCCATTGAGCTAAGGAAACATAACTAAATAACAATTGTGTGTGCTGACCCAGTGCTCAAGGGAAGAAGTGATCACCTAGGTGGTGTGGTCTGAGAATTGGTACAAGGCTGTACCAAAATATCTTCTCCATTAACCCGCCAAGACCTGAAATTTCCATTGTGTAAGTTAATAATTTGTTAGACCAGTTTGTACAAGTGCAGTCTGTAGACCTCTAGGGGTCCTCAAGACCCTTCCAAGGAGTCTCCAAGGGCAAAACTAGTTTCATAATAATATTAAGATGTTATTTGCCTTTTCCACTGTGTTAACATTTATAATCTGTAGTGCAAAATCAATGGTGGGCAAAACTGCTGGTGCCTTGGCACAAATCTAGCCAGTTGCACTAAACTGTACTAGCAGTTGTAGTCATCTTTACCACCACACAGGAAAAAAAATCCAGTTTCACTTAATATCCTAGAGGAAGCAGTGAAAAATTAATAATTCTATAAATCTCAACCCTTGAATACATGTCTTTTTAATATTATGTGATAAAACAGGAAGTATGCATAAAGCATTTCTGCTGCATACCGGAAGCTGATGGTTGTCTTGAGAAAAAGCACCTGTACAACTGTTTAAGTTGCAAACTGAACCACTTGCTTTTTCATGATATTTTACTTGAATGATCAGCTGACAGATAAACTGATTGCTATTCAGACTTGGGAATGTGACAGACATTTTCTCAAAAATGAACAGTGAGCTTATCAATTTAAGGAAAACAACTGACAGTATTTGTTGTCAAGGATAAATTTTGGGATTTCAAGCAAAATTTTGAATTTTGGAAAACTTCTATCCACCACTGTGGGGTTGACAGCTTCCAAATACTTAGACATTTTTCTGACAAGTTTGGTAGTGATATAAGCAAATATGATGTTTTGATATTATATAATGAAATGTGTTGACATGTGAACAATCTGCATAAGCCAGTGAACCAATATTTTCCAAATGACCAACGAAACACTTCAGGTTACAAAATCAAGTGGTCTCACTGCGCAGCTTGTGGGATCTTAGTTCCCTGACCAGGGATTAGACCTGGCCCTGGCAGGAAAGTGCCGAGTCCTGTCCACTCAGGGAATTCCCACAGATGCATTTCTATTTAGGTCTCCTTTCATTTCACTCAGAAATATATATTTTTTGTAGTTTTCAGTGTGCTCAAGTCTTACACCTCATTGGTTAAATTTATTGCTAAGTATTTTTTCTTTTTGATATTATTGTAAACAAAATTGTTTTCGTAATTTTCTTTGCAGAGTGTTTGTTGCTAGTATATATAAATCAACTGATGTTGATTTAGTATCCTGTAACTTTGCTGAATTCATTGATAAGGTCTCACAATTTTTTGTTAGTTTGTGTGGATTCTTTAGGCTTTTCCACATATAAGATCATGTGGGGAATTCCCTGGCGGTCCAGTGGTTAGGACTCTGTGCTTTCACTGCTGAGGGCGTGGGTTCAATCTCTAGTCAGGGAACTAAGATCCCGCAAAGCCACATAGCACAGCCAAAAAAGAAAAAAAAAAAAGACCATGTCATCTGCAAACAGAGAAGTTTCACTTCTTCCTTTCCAATTTGTATGCATTTTATTTCTTTTTCTTGACTAATTGCTCTGGGTAGAACTCCAGTACTATGTTGAGTAGAAGTGATGAAAGTGAGCATCCTTATCTTGTTCCCGATCTTAAGGAAAAAGTTTAAGCTTTTCACCACTGAGCATGATGTTAGCTGTGGGTTTTTCATATATGGCCTTTATGTTGGGGAAGTTCCCTTCTATTCCTAGTTTGAGTATTTTTATCACGAAAGGGTGCTGGATTTGGTCAAATGCCTTTTCTGCGTCAGTTGAGATGATCATGTGGTTTTTTTTCTCTTTTTTCTAATAATGTGGTGTATTATGTCGATTGATTTTTATATGTTGAACTATCCTTGCATTCCTGGGGTAAGTCCTGGGAATATAAACAATGTCAATCTTCTCATTAATTTTTCAAAAATATAGTTAGTTTAATAAAATGTTATATTATTTTTAAATTAATAAGTAATTATTTTAGTTTTTCTGTTTCAATTTTTTTTTTTTTTTTTTTTTTTTTTTTGCGGTACGCGGGCCTCTCACTGTTGTGGCCTCTCCCGTTGCGGAGCGGACGCGCAGGCTCAGCTGCCATGGCTCACGGGCCCATCCGCTCCACGGCATGTGGGATCTTCCCGGACCGGGGCACGAACCCGTGTCCCCTGCATCGGCAGGCGGACTCTCAACCACTGCGCCACCAGGGAAGCCCTCTGTTTCAATTTTATATGATGAATATTGACAGGTATAACCCTCTTAATCAAAAACTCTTTGGGATCCTCAATTTTAAGAGTGCAAAGGGGTCCTGAGATAAAAAAATTTGAGAACCACCGCCCCAAAGGTATGCCATTGCTAATTTTAAAACTTATATGAATAATAAATATATAGAACACAAAATACCTGGGAAAGAGACCTACAAGGTGCTGCTTCAGCCAGTCTCCTGGACTGGGTGAAGGCAGAGAAGGAATGACCTGTGGGAAGGTACTAACCTGTGTTTGCAAAGACTACCCTCCTGGTTTTAAAATTACCTGATGTTGTTGCCATATCTAATTTTGAATTTATACACATTGAGTCCTGCGTGAAGAAACCTCGTCTCCGGAAATGGGTAGGTGAAAGGTTTTAAACTCATTGCTTCCAAACAATAACCTAAGGAAAATAGAAATATTAGAGAATTATTAAAAAGCTAAATATGGTTCCTTATGTACAGGAAAGAGAGCTGGCCTAATCTGTAGCATCTCTTCATCAGTATAATGTCCAGTTCTCAGTGACACTGCCTATGTCCCAGGCTCAGTTCTGATATTAATTACCTGGACCATTTCCCCACCTGCATGGGGAGGATACATGATATTCTGGGACAATCTCTATACTTGAAGTCAAAAGACCTGAGTTGAAGTTTTGCTGTTTACCTTATGACCTTGTGCAAATTACTTCTCTTCCATGAGACTAATGATACTAACATCTGATGACTAACAAGGTTTTTGTTAGGATTAAATCTATCTCCCGAATATCTCCTGAATCTGTTCTTGTCCCTTGCCCCCACTTTCCCTGGAACCTATGTCAAGGTGAAGAGGGCTCAAATCAAATAATGAAACAGGATGCACCAATAAGAGGCACAATTGGGAACACCTCTGCTATTAATTTTAGATGAAGTTTCGGAATTAGCACACCTCCCTGCTACAGCCAATGCAGTAAATAAGGATGTATACTAATGTTTTCCAGTGTTGCCAAGGAATGCCTTATCTTCCCCACCTCTCAACTAGTCTTCTTCCTCACCACTTATGAGAGTGCCCTGTGCCATAAGAGTGCCCACTCTTCTCCTAGCACTTACTAGTTTTACTTTTCCTATTCCAGAATCTCTGCTCACTTAAGGTCCTCTCTGCTGGAAACTCAGGAGAGGAAGAAATGGGAAAAGAAGAACAGCATGTCTCTTCTACTCCAAGAGAGCCGTTGATATGCACTCAGAAGTAAGAATCAAGCACACTGTGATTTTCTAAGTCACTAGGACTTTTCTAAGCCTCTTTTTATTTGTAGAGATAATAAACCCTGTACTTTCTGTCTCTTCATATGGAAGTTTAAATAATAAACAATGAGAGTAAAATGTCCAGAGTTCCTAGGATCAAATCTACCTATATACAATGCAAGGTATTGATTTCAGAGGCAGCTGAGATGGGGTAGATAGAACAGGCATAAAGTAAGAATAATTTGTGTTTTAATTTCAGCTCCATTGTCCCTACCTAGTCTCTCTGGGCCTTGGTTTTCTTGTTGATATTTATACAATAATAACAACTTATTTATACAACAACTAACAACAACAACAACTTTTTGTAATACCCTATTCTAAGTGCCTTATAAATATATCTCACTTAATCCTCACAAAAAGCCTATGAAATAAGTAGTCTAAATTTGATAGATTAGGAAATTGAGGCACTGAGAGATCAATTTTCCCATGGCTATGAATGTTGGAATTGGGATTCAAACTGAGGCAGTGTAAATCCAGACTTGATGGTCTTAATCACTTTTCCTGAGGTTATTAGGAAGAAAAAAATGAGATAATGAATATAAAATCATTTTGTAAGTACTACAATATTATACACACATAAAGGACTATTTTCATTATTCTTTCCTTCATATTACCTTGATTCCATGTCTACTCAGAAGGGAGAACTCTGGTATGGTAGAATCAGAAGATCTATGTGCCCAAAGAATGAAATTTCCCACAATTTCCAAAGCTTAAGTCTGGGGCTGCCAGTAAAGAGATATCCCAGTGTCTGATCTTGGCTGCTTGGGATTAGAATCACAGGAGGCTGGAGCCAGAGCCCGAGACTATTTAGACTAGAACTACAGTCAAAAGTGAAAAGAAATAGTTGGTGCCAACTGCAAAGTTACCAGAGAGGAAACACCGTTCATATCCTGAGAAAAACTTGCAGATTCCCCATGTCCTAGGCATGGCAGGAACCTATGCCAGATTTGATGGTGTTTTTGGTTCTAGATGACTTTATTAAGTAAGCGGGGAGTCCACTTGGTAAAACTTAGGGTGCTGTCACAAAAATTGAGCCCTTAATTATTCAGAGGGTTCTTCAAAAATGCAGTCACCTTTCCCCACAGACTGAGGACTGGGGGCATCAGAGCAAAGGAAATGAAGAACATTTGCTGGAAATGACGATCCAGAGAGGAAACTTCATGTGCTGTGCCACAGCTGGATGGCTGAAAGAAGTAAAAACAACCCTCTTCTAGCTGGGGCCTGTTCCTGTTAATTGCTGGCTGCCTGCTTCAGAAACAAACACAACACACTAATTACCCTATTTGAAAATAAAGATTAGACAGCACAATCCCAAACAATCACATAGTAGTAGTGGTTCAAAGATTTCACAAGGTTATTTTCCAACATGAGTACTGCAGTCATGGTGACACTGTCCCAGGGACTATCATTAAGTTGATGAGATCTTGCAGATGAAGGGTCAGACTCTCAACCAATTTTAGGTGATCATAAAACATGATGCCTTTAAGACAAAAGAAGAGAAGTTACAGGCAATATGGTATAGTGGGAAAGACACAGGATTTGGAATTGGAGGACCAAGGCTTGAGTCTTAGCTCTGTGTCTTATCAGTCATTAGACCCTGATCAAGTCACTTAGCCTTTTCATTTCTTAGTTTCTACATCTATAAGTGGGGATTACACCTACCCCTGGAATTGTCGTGAGGATTAAATGAGATAAAACTGTAAAAAGCACTTCGTAAACTCTGGATTATTATATTAACATTAGCCATTTTGATAGATTTGAAGTGTTTCTTAATGCTTTACTAGAAAAGCAAATTCAAGAGAAGAAAACTGATTAGCTTTAATAGCAGTACAAAATCTGACAAATCTCAATTAAGAATCTTTCCTTGAAAATCCGCAGTAATAGATTTAAATGACACATAGGCACTGATGTTAGAAAGGGTAAGAGTTTTTAAGGTTTTAGTAATTTGTCTCACACAAAGAAATATCTGGGTCAATGCATAGAACCTGAAGCAAGGCTGAATGTGATATGAGGATAGTGATATTGACCACTGGAGCTGAAGGACAAGATCATACAGAAGTACTGTCACTAAATATATCTGGTGATATTTGATGGGAAAACCTTCCACAGTGTTAAAGAATAAAAGAGCTTTCATAAGCATTTAATAAAAATACATTTACTGAGCAAATCTAACATGTCAGGCTCTCTGGCCACTAATGAGTGTGGGCAAAAAAATAGGGAAATCCCACTGATGCTGTGAATCCAACACCCAAGTTTTAGAACTGAGTTTGAGGACAGATGCTCAGCTCCTCCTTCTACCTTCAAAAGTCCCTGGCTAGTTTCAGAGGTCTGTCTGCCTTTGCTGAAGTAGATCCAGACTCTCTGAAAATCTATATTCCTAACGAGATTCACGCTTGCCTATGGCTGGAAGTGCCTTTCATTTTAGAGGGGACGAAAAGGAAGTGAATTCATCAAAGAAGGAAATGACTCCTATAGGTCACATAACTCAGTATGGAACCAGGATTAGCACCCCTGAGACTGTTGACTCCTTTGGCCCATACATGTTCCATTATAACACATCGACTGGTCATTTTATTAAACTGTAACCCTGGTCACTCTCATAACTCTGGATGACTCAAGGCAAACTCAGTTTGGGTACAAAGGCATCAAGCCAAAATGGAAGATTTCCTGATTAAAGCTTCTTAGGGTTACATCTTGGGGTGCAGGGGTTACAGTCACATGTTTGTCTTCAAGCTCTATTTTCAAAAGGAAGTCTTCTCAGTTTCCTCACTTGCAGGGTGATTAGGATGATTAATGAAATAATGCATGTATAATTGCTTATTGTAGTGCTCCATGCATAGGTTACTCAATAAGGAATAGCCTTTTTGGACTTCCCTGGTGGCGCAGTGGTTAAGAATCCGCCTGCCAATGCAGGGGACACGGGTTCAAGCCCTGCTCCTGGAAGATCCCACATGCCGCGGAGCAACTAAGCCCATGCACCACAACTACTGAGCCTGCGCTCTAGAGCCTGCAAGCCACAACTACTGAGCCCACGTGCCATGACTACTGAAGCCCGCGGGCCTAGAGCCCAGGCTCCGCAACAAGTGAAGCCCAGGCTCCGCAATGAGAAACACACGCACAACAAAAAGTAGCCCCCGCTCGCCACAACTGGAGAAAGCCCATGCGCAGCAACGAAGACCCAATGCAACCAAAAATAAATAAATAAAAATTAAATTAAATTTTAAAAAAATAGCCTTTTTTTTAAAACATCTTTATTGGAGTATAACTGCTTTACAGTGTTGTGTTAGCTTCTGCTGTATAACAAAGTGAATCGGCTATATGCATACATATATCCCCATATCCTCTCCCTCTTGAGTCTCCCTCCCACCCTCCTTATCCCACAAGAATAGCACTTTTTTTAATGTGTCAAAATTTTCTCACATTGATAAGCAGCTACTATTTTCTATTACTTTTTAAAAAAATTTTTAATTTATTTTTGGCTGCGTTGCATCTTCGTTGCTGCTCGCGGGCTTTCTCTAGTTGCGGCGAGCGGGGGCTACTCTTCGTTGTAGTGTACGGGCTTCTCATGCAGTGGCTTCTCTTGTTGCAGAGCACGGACTCTACGCATGCAGGCTTCAGTAGTTATGGTGCGTGGTTTCAGTTGTTGTGGCTCGCGGGCTCTAGAGCATAGGCTCGGTAGTTGTGGCACACAGGCTTAGTTGTTCCACAGCATGTGGGATCTTCTCAGACCAGGGCTCGAACCCGTATCCCCTATATTGGCAGGCAGATTCTTAATCACTGCACCACCAGGGAAGTCCCAAGAATAGCGTTTTTAAAAGCAAAACAAATCCAAGTGTTAAGATACAGGACAAGAAGAGGCTGATCTAAGACTACCCAAGATACTCCCATGCTTATTGATATCATTCTCTTTCTCATTAGATTTCTACCTACTCTTTCTGATAAGACACAATCTTTAAAACACCACTGGTATTTATTCAGAAATATATTTGCAATTGGAACTGTGTCAGATTTTGTTTGTTTTGTTTTGTTTGGGAGGGGAGGAATAACTAAATCTTCTAACAGAGGGGTAGGAAGATGCCCTGAGATGAAATCAAAAGGCCTTAGTGAACAACTCAATAGGCCAGAAAGGAGATAAAGTCAACCTCTTAAGTTACTCTTTACACCTAAATGGCTCTTCCACTTCCATTTTAACCATCCTAAAAGTTAATAGCAAAACTATCTTTGGTCAATAGGTCCAGGACTGTACTCCTTATTCTAGAAAAGCAACCGAATGGTATCTCATCTCACCACCTGCCCATTAGTTGTGGCTTGTTACATGATGATCAACCTATTAGCATTCACATCACACTGAATTCACTGCAGCACTCTAAAAATCCTACTAATCCCAGGAACCCTAAAAGCATTTGGATGTAAAATTGCAGGCAATGAGGGACATTTTATTTTTTGGTTACACCACTGGGTGATTGCCCTAAAGCAGTAAATGTAAGAAAGAAGATTAAAAATGATGAAAAAGCATCAGTAGTTTCAGAAGGGCAAATGGTGGAGAGAATATCCTTAGCTAGAGAGAAAGGAACATCTTTTACAATTTTGAGCTATAAACTCTGAGTCCTTGATGTACATATCTCAAGGGTCTTAGTGACAGAAGACAGATATAGGAAAGTGTGAAAAGAAAGCTTCTAAAATATAGCTTTGTTCTTGGCATGAAACAATGGCAGATTCTGAAGAAATTGAGTTAATAAAAAACTATATTACTTTTTATATAAAGAGAGCAAATTTCACACAGGAAACCTGCAACATTTACTGACTTTAATCTAACTCTGGTGAGATACTGGGGAGATAAGAATTGTATTCACTAGGTTTACAAAAAGATTAAACGTGACTTGAGGATATCATCTAATTTGACCAAGGTCACACATCAAGGGCAAGACTAAAATTCAGACATATTGCTAAAGCAAGATAGTCCAGCTGAATTAAGGGTGTCAAGAATATAGTTACCTTATGAGTTAGCCTAGACTCAATATTAGCCTCAATTCTTTATATTTTACCACCTAAGCATAGCTCTAAAATAACAGAATCAGGCATTATTGTTAAGAAACATAAAGCTTTGTACTTTGAAAGACCATCAGACCATAGGGATCTGATGAAAAAAAATCTTATATTTATAAAAGCACTCTCAGTTTATACAATGCTTTCCTATCCCTATCTCACAAGATTCAAAAACATCTATTGAAGTAGGCAGGGCAGATTCAGCTAACTTACACTCCATGCTAACTGCTCTCCTAATTTTTACCTGATTTGATCCTCTCAATCTTATGTTCACTCAATATTCATTCATTCAGTTCACAAATATCTGCATGCCTCCTATGTTCCAGAAACTTAAGTGCTGGAGATAAAGTGCAGAAGAATAAGAACTTGGTCACTGCCTACAAAGAGCTTACAAATAATTTTAAGTGTGATGACTGCTACAAAAAAGGATGGGGCTTCCCTGGTGGCGCAGTGGTTGAGAGTCCGCCTGCCGATGCAGGGGACACGGGTTCGTGCCCCGGTCCGGGAAGATCCCACGTGCCGCGGAGCGGCTGGGCCCGTGAGCCATGGCCGCTGAGCCTGCGCGTCCGGAGCCTGTGCTCCGCAACGGGAGAGGCCACAGCAGTGAGAGGCCTGCGGACCGCAAAAAAAAAAAAAAAAAAAAAAAGGATAGGATGATATAGGAACATGATAGAGAATCCTAACTTAGAATGGAGGTCAGGGAACTCTAAGTAAGTGACTCATATCTGAAGGACGAGTATGAGTTGGGGAGACACACATGGAGAGTGGGTGTGGGGTCTGATGTGGGTACAGGAAATAGCAGATACAAGAGTCGTCAGTTGAAAGAGAGCGTGGTGACTTCAAGAGAGAGAACTATAGTACTTCAGAACACAGTCGGCAAGAAGGACAGGGCTACGGACTAAGACTACAAAGATAAGCAGTGAGTCAGCACACGTCTGAGAGCCTACTGCGCATCAGGCATTGTTCTGAGTACTGAGAAGAGTGGGTAACAAGAAAGACATGCTTCCTTGTCCTTAAGAGCTTAGATCTCAGGAGGTTCGGGGGCAATAATAAACATATAAATAAATAAATGTACTTTGAGGTACTGTAAGTATTATGAAGAAAATAAATCAGGCTTTTGTAGTAGAGAGTGACTGGGAGGCTGCTTTAGCTAGTGTGGCCAGCGAAGGCCTTTCAGAAGAGATCACAACTGAATTAAGGCCTCAATGGAAAGTGAAACAACAAAGTCAAGGGGAAAAGCATTCCAAGCAGGAAAAAATAGCAAGCACAGACGTCCTGTGATGATGGGTAGTTTAACGCAGCGGTCTCAAACCTTTTTGGCACCAGGGACTGGTTTCGTGGAAGACAATTTTTCCACGGACGGGGGTGGGGGAGAATGGTTTCAGGGTGATTCAAGCACATTAAATTTATTGTGCACTTTATTTCTATTATTATTACATTGTAATATATAATGAAATAATTATATAACTCACCATAATGCTGACAGGAGGCGGAGCTCAGGCAGTAACGTGAGCGATCGGGAGCGGCTGTAAATACAGATGAAGCTTCGCTCACAGGCCTGCTGCTCACCTCCTACTGTGCGGCCAGGTTCCTAACAGGCCAAAGACCACTACCGGTCCGTGGCCTGGGGGTTGGGGACCCCCGGTTTAATGGACAGAAAGGTCAGTGTGACCGGATCACAGAGAATGAAGACAGAGTAGAAAGAAATGAAGTCTGAGAGATAGGCGGGAGCCAGATCATATAAGGCCTGTAGGTCATTGTAAAGAGTTCAGATTTTATGCTAAGGGTTTTATAAAAAGAAGTGTAATTATTTGATTTATGCTTTAGAAATAGCACTCTGACTGCCAAGAAGAAGATGAACTGTAGTTAAGAGTACAAGAGTAGAAGCAGGGAGACTAGTTAGGACGATTAGTAGTAGTCCAGCAGAAAGATGCTTCTGATTTGGACTTTGAGGTCTTAGTAGTTAGTCACTAGTTAAATTTGGGGTATATTTTAGACTGATGGACTAGATGTGGGAATCAAGGATGGCTCTTGGTTTTGGCCTCTGCTATTAGAAGGTAATGGTACACACACTTTACTGAGATGGAGAAGGATTCTGGAGAAACAGATTTGCCATTCTCTTTCTGTTTTGTTTTGGTTAAGTGTGAGAGGCCTGTTAGACATCCTAATGGATGTTTCCAGGGGGCGGTCTCCTACTATGCAAGGAATGGAAATCAGGATAGAAATATAAATGAGTCATCAGTGTTTAGATAGTATTTGAAGTTATTGGAATTGATGAGATCATCCAGAGAGACAATACAGACAGAGAAGGGATGAGGGCCTTCCTTATAGGCCAGGTTATGGACTGCGAAGTCTATCCTAAGAGCAACAGGACTGCACTGAAGGGCATAATAAAGAGATGACATGACCACATGTATGTGAGTTTTAAAAAACAAACAAAACAAAAAACCAAAACAATCTCTCTGACTGTAATGTGGGAAATAACCCAGAACCAGAACAAATGAAAGAGGATCAGCCAGGAGACTCCTGTGGTTCCAGGCAGAGGCTGATAACAGCATGGTCTATAGTGATAAGTGGAGATGAAGAGAAGTGGACTGGTTTGGAAGATGTCTAGTCATGATTTGGTGACTTCATGGCATAAGGCAGAGGACAGATAAGGATAATTGTGAGTTGCTTGAACAAATAATTGAAAAAGTAAAAGTGCCACTTCCCAAAAAAAGGAGCCTTAGAAAGTAAGTTTTTGAGGGAAAGATGTTGAGTCCATTTTTGGACATGCTCAATTTTAAGGTGCCCACGAGATATCCAAAGGGAGAGTCTAGGTAGACTGCTGGCTATTGTGGTAGATTTACTACCTGCAGATGAAGGAACTAAAGTTCAGAAAAGCCCAGGATGTACGGCCAAGTATAACTTTCCCAGATGCCAACATTCAAGGACCTGAGTAGCTGAACAGAGAGATCTGAGTGCCCTGACTCAGATTCAGTCAGGCATCTGAAAGCCAGAAACTCATTCAAATCATTAAGACATGATGTGACAAGACATGTTGCGATGGAAGACTTGTTTTCAGGGCAACTGCTAAGCCTGGGTTAGGGGACGGTTATGGACAGAATGCTCACTTTTGTGCGTGGTTTTTTTTTTTTTTTCTTTTTTCAAGAGGGTGCGGTGAGCGGAGCTGGGGGCCTAAGAAGACTGGATCTCGGCCAGAGGCAGCATTCGTGCTGGGTGTGGCGTGGCGGCAAGAACAGCCCCCGGACAGGGATCTTCGCCTCGGCGCTGCTCACTCGCCCGTGGACACAGCTCGCGGCGCCCGCCCGGCTTCCCTCCCTGCCCGCCCGGCTCCCCCTCGCACCTCCACAGACTGCGACCTGTGCGCCAGGCCTGCTGCCCCGACCACGAGGCCCTGCGCTGGGCACAGCCCAGGAGTCGTGTGCACTGGGCTTCCAAAAGGGCCCGGAGCTGCGAAGGCTGCCTCAGGGGGTGGCTGTGGAGTGGGGCTGCGGTCTGAAATCTCCCTCAGAGTAAGGCGCCAACCCCACCAGGGCACCAGGCCGGTGCCGACCGTTACCTCAGACCCGAGGACCTCCCAGGCTCGGCCAGGCTCTTTCTCATAAGGGTTCTTCGTGCCTCATCAAAGAGGCCTCGGCCGGGGTACCCACTAATAACTGCTCTCTGAAAAAGGCAGGCGCCGACCTCTCACGAAGCCTGGCTGGCTGACTCGACGACTCGCCCGGCCGCTTGCCCACGCCTCAGTTAGAGCCGCGCTCCGGCCAGGCCCTTGGCGCACGCGCAGCTGCGCTCCAGGGTCACCTGGTGGGCGCACGCTCAGAGGCCTGGCTGCGGTCTGCGCGTGCGCGCCGCTTCGACAGCGTCTAGGGGTCGCGCGAGGCCAAGACCTGGGGCGGCCCCGGGCCCCACGCGCCCCACCCGCTGGAGCACATAAGTTCAGCGCCTTTCTGTGGTTCCCGGGCTTGTCCGCCCACTGGTCTTTTCGCGCCTACTGCGCGCCTGGCCGGGGAAGGTCCGGTGCTGTGGACCGCGGAGCCCCTACTGTG
>NW_006789022.1:1625450-1625969 GCF_000442215.2 Lipotes vexillifer | reverse complement strand
GCGTCGTGGGAGCACTTTTCGTACACGCTCTCCTTTAGTCCTCACCCCGGTGCTGTACAGCAGTTATTAATATCTCAGTTCTAAAGAGGCTCCAAAATGGGAGCGACTTGTGGACATTCAAGAACTGCAACACTGGGCTTCCCTGGTGGCGCAGAGGTTAAGAATCTGCCTGCTAATGCAGGGCACACGGGTTCCAGCCCTGGTCCGGGAAGATCCCACATGCTGCGGAGCAACTAAGCCCACAAGCCACAACTACTGAGCCTGCGCGCTAGAGCCCTCCGAGCCACAACTACTGAAGCCCGCGCGCCTAGAGCCTGTGCTCCGCAACAAGAGAAGCCATCGCAATAAGAAGCCCACACACTGCAACAAAGAGCACCCCCGCTTGCCACAGCTAGAGAAAGACCGCGCGCAGCAACTAAGACCCAATGCAGCCATAAATAAATAAATAAATAAATAAATAAAAATAAAAGAACTGTAACACTCAGATGGGTATGGGTCTTTGCGATTCCAAAGCCCAGC
>NW_006789022.1:1589300-1625440 GCF_000442215.2 Lipotes vexillifer | reverse complement strand
CTGATCAAATTCTGACGGTGTTGTGAATTATTAAGCCATTTCGTTGCAGGAAGGTGGACCCCTTCCAGGGCCTGAGAGTGGGCTCTTGTCTAACACTCAGAAATGAATTTTCCAAGGAGACACATGTGCTGACAAAGCAAGAGACTTTATTAGGAAGGGGTGCCTCGGTGGAGAGCAGGAGGGTAAGAGAACCCAGGAGGACTGCTCTGTGCCACGTGGCTCGCAGTCTGGGGTGTTATGGTGATGGGATTAGTTTTGCCACCACTAATCTGTTCTCCATAATTTTGTCATTTTGAGAATGTTACATAGTGGAATCTTACAGTAGGTGGCCTTTTGAAATTGTCTTTTTCCACTCAGCATAATGCCCTTGAGATCCATTCAAGTTGGTATGTGTCTCTGTAATTCACTCCTTTTTATTGCTGAGTAGTATTCAATGGTATAGATAATTTTCCCCCCGCTTTTCAAATTTCCTACTGAGCATGAAATATTTTAAGTCTTAGGGAAAAGGAAACATACTTGTGAGAGGAGCAGTGCAGAGAGAAGCAGGTCATGCATTCAAGGAAATTTTGGGTTGAATTAAATAATAGAATTTTAGTCTCAGCATTCACTTACCTCAGTATTCACCTGGGTAAGTTCTTCATGTTGTAGGAGTCCTCCTTGCAGTATCCTGGCAGGTTTTTGTGCAGCCTCTGTGTGGATGCTCCCAGTAACAGGGAAATCACTACCAGATGAAGCAGCTCATTAAATTGATACAAAATATGCCTTCCTTCCTGGAGCCTGCGCATGACTGAGAAATCTTCCGTCATAGGTTATTTTTACCCTGCCTGGAGTCCTTCCCTCTCCCCACTAACTAGATAAACACAAGCCCAAGATTGTGAGCAAAGCCTGCAAGAACCTGAGCAAGATGGGGATGTCCTGGATCCAGGATTGGCCTCTCTAGGGAGATTTCAGCATTCACTGGCTTAGAAAAACAAGGGGCTGCAGACCTTTTAAAATGGAATGAAATTCTGCATGAACACACACACGGATACCCATGGTCTCCTAGGAATGTTCTCCTTTCTGCATGATAGGAGTGCCCTTCAGAAGGAACTGAACTGCTAATCTCAGAGGAAAGGTCTTAGATTCTCTCCTCCCTCGAGTCCCCTGTATCAAACCAGAGATCTCTTCCTTCCTCCAGCCATCCTTGAATGCAGATTCTGACCTGTCCATGGTTCTGATTGTTAGTGGCTTCACTTGGGGCCAAGGCATGGGTTCTTTCATTCATTCCTTTGCGGTAGCTTATATTTATTGCTCACTTGCTATATGCCAGGGACTGTGATGTGCTCCTTACATCCACCCTCTTTCTACTGAAGTATATAAGACATAATAGGAAAGAGCACATATCATAAACATACAGCTCAGTGAATTTTCGTACAGTGAATATATTCATGTAACCACCACAAAGCTCAAGAAACAGAACATTACCAGCACCCCAGAAGGCCCCTCCTGTCCCCTTCGAGGTTCTATCCTCCAACTGTAACCATAACCCTGACTTTTAATAGCATAGCATAGATTAGCTATTTTAATAGCATAGATTAGCTATTTTCTACTTTTAAACTTTTAATTAATTAATTTATTTTTATTTTTGGCTATGTTGGGTCTTCGTTGCTGCGCGCGGGCTTTCTCTAGTTGCGGCGAGCGGGGACTACTCCTCGTTGCGGTGCGCGGGCTTCTCATTGCAGTGGCTTCCCTCATTGTGGAGCACGGGCTCTAGGCGCATGGGCTTCAGTAGTTGTGGCACATAGCCTCAGTAGTTGTGGCTCGCAGGCTCTAGAGCACAGGCTCAGTAGTTGTGGCGCAGGGGCTTAGTTGCTCCACAGCATGTGGGATCTTCCTGGACCAGGGCTCTAACTCATGTCCCCTGCATTGGCAGGTGGATTCTTAACCACTGCGCCACCAGGGAAGTCCCTATTTGTTATATTCTTGATGGGGCATTTGGGTTGTTTCCAGTTTCCTACCCTTATCCATATTCCTGATATAAAAATTCTGTTCATGTCTTTTGGTGAACATATGCTTTTCTATTATATATATAATATATTTTATATTTACATGTATATATGGATATGTATACACATACACACATATACATAGGGTAGATTGTGGGTGGGTACATTTTTCAGTTCCCATTTTTCAGATAAGAAATCTGAGGCTTGAAGAAGTTGAGCCAGGAAGTGGAGCTGGGACATGAACCCAATCCTATCTGACCCTGGAGCTCAAGCTCTCTCACCATCATGCTTTACTGCCTCCCGATGAATGAGCTGTTTAAAAGTACTCATGGAGGGCTTGACTGGTTGCTGCCATTGAGGGAGATGGAAAAATAAAAAGTCACACAAGAAGGAAAATGATAGATGCTGGTGAAAGGCACATGGGTGTGATTAGGAGCCTGAGGGGGTCATTTTTATCCTGGAGGATCATAGGAGGCTTCCTGGAGGAAGAAGCATTTGAGGAGAAAGGATGGGGGCAGATTCTGGGCGTGCAGGAGGGAAGGAGTGCCAGGCTGAGAGAGCTCTGGGGCACAAGAAGAGGAGGCCCACATAGAGACACAGCTGCAAGGGCCTTCACAGATCGTTTTATCTGGTCCCCAGTGTCCGCCCACCCATCTGTACACTGCTGGCTTCCAAATTTATATACCCAGTCTTGACCATTCCCCTAATTGCCAAACTCTTTTCTGTTCAGTTAGATGGCAAATAGGCATCTCAAACTTGACATGGCCAAAACAGGCCTCCTGATCTCCCCTCCCCACCACACACCCACTCCAAGCTGCTCCTCTCCCAATCTTTCTTGGTCTTTAGCACTACCAACCACCAGTTGCTCAGGCCCCAAGTTGCAGCAACATCCTTCCTTCCTCCCTTTCCCCACGTCCAATCCATGAGCACATCCCATCAGCTCTATCTATAAAGCACACCCTGAATCAGACCTCATCTTACCACCTCCCTGCTACCCCCTGGTCATGGCCACCACCATTACTCACCTGGATGAGTGCAACAGCTTCCTCACGGAAGTTCCATAGGGGAGAAGCCTTCTTTGCCTCTTCCAGCTTCTGCTGGCTCCAGATGTTCTTTGGTTTGAGGCTCTGCCTAACTCCAATCTCTGCTTCTGTCTTCACATGACCTTCTTCTTTGTGTCTTCTCTTCCCATTACTAGTGACCTCCTCTTATTGGTCATTGGACTTAGGGCCCACCTGGACAATCCGGGATGATTTCATCTTGAGATTCTTAACTTAATTACATCGGCAAGACCCTTTTTCCAAATAAGGGCGCATTCACAGGCTATGGGTGGACTTATCTTTTAGGGAGCTACCATTCAACCCACTATAGACGTGAATACCAGAAGAAAAAATAACAGCTCAAAGAGTTTAAATTGAATTTAAACTTTAGTCCTCCAGTGAGTGATTACTTTTCAAAGCACAGAAGACTCTCGGCCTACACCTACCTGCTATTTCAGCACTGACCGTTCATGCATCACTTCAAAGGTCATTCTGAGGAGTGAGCGTCTGCATTGTGCTTGCTGCAAGGCTGGCTTGAGGCTGTGGGTCTCTAGCCTTACTGTAGCCTCAAACCTACCAGATCCTCTCTGCCCACTGCAGGGGCATTGCCACTGCTGCAAAAGGTTCAAAATTGTTTCCTTCTAAAGAAATGGTCTCTCCAGGGAAAGCCAGCTGCTAGTGTTGATGATAAAAGGAGAAAGAAGGGATCCAAGAAAGTGCTGGTTGTCACCCAGTGTGATGGGCAGCCCAATGATCCTGCCTCCTGGGTTTTATGCCCTTGTATAATCTTTTCTTCTTGAGCATGGGCTGGATCTAGTGAGTTGTCTCTACTCAATAGAATATAGTAAAAGTGACAGGATGTCATGTCTGAAATTAGGTTACAAAAAGACTGTGGCTTCTGTGTCGCTCACCTTTTTTCACCCTCTAGCTTACTTGCTCTGAGGGAAGCAGCTGCCATGTTGAGCGGCCCTGTGGAGAGGCCCAAGTGGCAAGGAAATAGTATCTCTAACCAACAGCCTATATGAACCTGAGGGGGACTTCCCTGGTGGTCCAGCGGTTAAGACTCTGCGCTCCCAGTGCAGGGGGCCCAGGTTTGATCCCTAGTTAGGGAACTAGATCCCGTGTGCTGCAACTAAAGACCCTGCACAGCCAAATAAATAAATAAATATTAAAAAGAAAAGAAAAAAAACCTGAGGTCCTCAGTCCAACAGCCCTCCAGAAACTCAATCCTGCCAGCAACCTTGTGAATAAGCTTGGGGGTGGACCTTCTCAGGCCCACAGACAGCCACACAAGTGAGCTTGGAGGTGGATCCTCCCACTCGAGCCTTCAGATGATTGCAGCCCTAGCCAACACTTAGATTGGAGCCCGTGAGACACCCTGAGCCAGGGGTACCTGCTAAGCTGTGCCCAGATTCCCGCTCCACAGGAACTGAGATGATACATGTTTGTTGATTAAGCCACTGAGTTTTGGAATAATTTGTTACGCAGCAATAGATACACCCAGATACAGATTTCTAGGATATATTCAATCATGTGGAAGGCTTCTGCTACAGTGGTAGCTGTGTTTACAGTTTGGGAATTCACAGATATTAGCTCATCTCCCTCAAGAGTCTACAACACCTCCTTGCACTCCTTTGATTCTGTCTATATTTTTAAACAAATATAATATCACACTATAGTGACGGTTGCACATTCTATTTTTTCTGCTTGATAAATCATAAGCATTTTCTCACCTCACTAAATATTCTTCAAAGCATTCTTTGTTCTTAGCATCTGTTCAGGGTATGAGTGTACCAACGTTAATTAAGTGACTCCCCTCTCTTACTTGTTTTGAGCTTAAAGTAAGGTTTTACCTTCTTGGGTCACATCTATGGGCATGTTTCGGCCCCTCCATTCCGGGCCTACGGGGAAGGCTCCGGGAAGGTAGAAGGCAGGATCACCTGTGGTTGAGTGCTCCTAAAAGTTACATTGACCCTATACCATTTCCTAGCTATGTGACCTTAACACCTCTGGGCTTCACTTTCCCCTTCCAAACAGAGGGGCAATAACATATATCTACCTTGCAGAGTTATTAGAGTCATCATTGAGTTAACCCGAGTTAAACACAGAGTTCCTGACAAACACACAAGCCAGGCCACAGTATCCTCATCTCCCTGTGAGTCCTGGAGCATCGTACATCATATCGACTCTTGTCCCAGACCTCCAACCAACAGCATCTTGGCTTCCCTCCCACCAGTCTGTTCTCCCTGAACCTACTGGTGACCCCAGCTCTGCAGCCATCCACAATCCTGTGGCCATGACACCTCCTCTTACTGCATGGGTCCAAGAACTTCCATCCCATCTCGAGGCCTCAGTTTCCTCATCTGCAATATGGGAGGGGGGGTTGGATTAGGAGGTCTACAAGGGATCACCCGCCTCTGAGATTCTAGACTATTCCCTCTTCTTGCAAAGGCCCTTTGGTTTCAATAGTACAAAGTACAGCCAGAGCTTTAAACAACTAACCAAAGTAAAAAGAATTGGACAACACTTTATTTACCATAAAGTCTAGGTACCAACACCTGTACTCAGCATCCTGGAGTGTGTCAAATAATAGCATAGTGTCTGTTTACATGTGTGTGAAACTCTGGGTGAAGAGCTGGAGTTTCTCATCTCAGGCCCCTTACAGTGTTTGTCCTGAGTCTGAATGAGAACCTGCCGCCCCCCACCCCACCCCCATCCCTGAGCAGGCGCTACAGCTGAGCTCCCACCTAGCCCCAAGCCCCTGCTCTTCCAGCTGCCATCAGGCCAAAGAGCAATGAGGGGCACTGCTCAGAGGGGCCTGAGGGTAATGAGAGCCTGAGGGCTGCACAGGGATGGGGGTGATACCGGAGAAGACACAGTTCTCACCGCCGCCAGGTTCAAGTCCAGCACTTGCTTAAACATAACTTTGCACCTGGTCCTTCCCTCATTCTTTCCACCTGCCTTTTGTGCATGACATGAATGCTCTCAGAAGTCCACCCACCATGGCCCTGGGAGAAGGAGGGAGGCAAGGAGTTATTGGGGAATAGCCTGGAGAGCTAACCCTTCGCAATCTCCCCAAGGTCATGGCATGGCTATGGGTACTCAGCATGTAGAAATCCCAGGGGAGACTGCTCCAGGCTTGTCCCCAACTCCAACCCACAGGTTCAGTTCTTTGGCACTGAAAAGAACAGAAAGAATTCACTTCTGGGCTCCTGCCTGGCCCCTCCCCACCCAGGCTTGGACTCTGGACCAGCCCCAGTGAGGACAAGGTGTCAGAGACTGCAGGGCTCTGTGGCCCTGGGAATCATGAAGCAGAAGGGAGAGT
This sequence comes from Lipotes vexillifer, assembly GCF_000442215.2. Taxonomy (NCBI): domain Eukaryota; kingdom Metazoa; phylum Chordata; class Mammalia; order Artiodactyla; family Lipotidae; genus Lipotes; species Lipotes vexillifer. The sequence goes on along the minus strand of NW_006789022.1, from coordinate 1,619,090 downwards.
CCCTCCTCACTCCCAGCACTTAAGCCTCTCACACCAGTTCTCAGTTTCTAGGACTTCAGCCCCTGCGGTGCCTGGGCCATGACCCCACTTGGAGGAGGAGGAGCAGATTGTGGTGTTTCAGAAAGGCTGTGTGACCTTAGCCAAGTCATCTGGCTTCTCTGAGCCTGTCTCCTTCCCACTCCTGAAAAACAGACTGACAGTCTGGATTCTGCAGGATGTCCATGAGGTTGAAATAAGAAAGTAGCGGTGACAGGACCTGGCAGAGTGGTGGGCACACAGTGACGGCTTCCTTTCCCTGGTGAAATACTGGTTCAGCTGGTCAGCCAATAAAGGCAGCATCCAGTGGCAACAGAGGAGATGCCCATGTGCTGAGGCTGCTTCCTGAGTCCAAGGAAGGGGCCAGCCCAGCTCTGGGGGCCGGGTTAGAAGTGGACTTGAGCAGAGGAGAGCAGGGGGATGGCCAGAGGGGGTGGGGCCCTTGCCGATCTGTTTCCGGGGAAGCAGGCTTTATGCTCCCTGCCCTGCAGAAAGCCCAGCCCCAGAGGAGCTGAGGGGCTGTGGGTTGAGGACGCCAGCTTCCCCCTGGTGGGGTGCTCCAGCCCGAGGGACTGTAGAGGGGGAGGTTGGGCTGGGGGGCTGGGCAGGAGGGTGCTGAGCTTGGAGGAAGACCTCAGCAGGCCGGAGCCAGTGGGCGAGGCAGATTGGACAGGGCTAGGGGACGGCTGGGCAGAGGATGCAGTGACAGGGGCGGGACCAAGGGACAGTGAGGGCAGAGGGGACAAGAGGAGGCCAAGGGAACCATGAGGCTGTGGATCTGGAGAGAGCTGCAGAGCCATCGGAGAGGAGACCGGGGTCCGGAACGGGCCTGGCTGTTCCTGGCAGCCAAGTTGTCCAGGGCACACGGGGCCTGGGGGCAACTCAGCCTGGCCCCAGAGGTCAGGGGGCACTGGAGCCAAGCAGGAGGCGCAGTCCACGGGGCACAGGCGCTCATGCATGTGCAGGGTCCGACTCCACCACGCCAGCTCAGCCTGAAGGGCCTGGATCTCCTTCCGCAGGGTGTGGTTGTGTTTCTCCAGTGACTCATGCTGCTGGGGGGAGAAGCAGATGGGTGGGGAGCGTTATGTCAGCCAGAATCAGGGGCCCAGCAAGAGCCCTGTTTCCCAATCCCCCAGGGTCCTCGATTTAGGAGGAAGGATGCCACCGCCGTCTGAATGCCCTTTGGCTACTCTCTGGCCAGCCTTCCATAACACCAGCAAGTCCCCCCAACTCACCCTCCTGCTAGGGCTCAGATCTGCCTGCTCTCCATCCCTGCTGCCGGGTCCTTGAGCTAGTCAGCCTGGGATCTCCACTCACCTGGGAGCTCCACCAGCCTCCTAACTGGTGTGCCCCCCAAACCACCCAGATCTCTTGGCCCAGAGGAGACATTCGGCGATTGCATCATTAATCGAGCATTAAAGCCCTTTAAAGTCTCTAATGACTCCCTGTGCATGGTGGCCCCAGTTCACACCTCCAGTGTTATCTCTCCGACTTCTCTTGATGCCCCTACTTCCTGTTCCCCATATGGACCATGCTTCCTTGCCACACTTCCGTTCTCCCCTGCCTGGACACTTCCAGCACCCCCATCCTCGGGCTAATCCTGACATGGCCTTCTTGTGACAACTTAGATGTCCTCTGTCCTGGACACCTCTAGGCGGCTTAGTGCCACTGCCAGACCTCCCCAGTGCCCAGAACTTTCCCACTGAGGCACCGTGGCCGGAGTCCAGGGTCATGTTTTACAGGTTGGCAGCACAGGTGTGTTCTGTTCCGCATTTAGGTTCTGTTCTGCTGAACGCTGGGTTCTGAGAACCCAGTGGGACAGTAATCAACGTGCAGTTCTAAACAACCATTTATGATGACAACAGTGGTGGAAAACGCAGAAGGAACTTTGTTTCCACAGCTCATCAGGCTCAGTGACTTCCTTTGTCCCCCTCCCCCACCTACCCCCCTTTTATGGACACTTTTTAAAAGAAGAAGCTGCAAGGGTGTTTTGCATTAAAATGTTGCTTAAGCCACGGACTCAGTTCTAACAGGCTTCAAAGCCACCCGCAGCCCCACTCCCAAGCTGGTTTCTGCCATGGAATGTGGAGACATTTTAAAAACATGTCATTAGGTCACCCTTCACCTAAATTCTCCAAAGGCTTCAATTCACCTCCAGAAATTGAGTCACTTGCTCCTCACTCATTCGTTCACTCATTCATTCATTCGCCACCTTCAGGCTGCTCAAATGTCACCTCCTCCGGGACCGCTTCCCTAGTTAGGTTTCTATCACCCCACGTGCCCCAGTCCCTTCCCTCTTCCTTGCTTTACTTTTTACCAAAGCACGTATCACCATCTGATATCCCAAATACCTTATAGGTCATTTATTTGTCTGCCCCCCCCCCCCCCCATGAAAATATGAGCCCTGGGGAGGGTGAGCTGGGCTTTTGTCTGCTGTAGTCACAGCTGTATCTCCAATGCTTAGAATTGTGCTTGCCACACAGGAGATACTCAATAGGCATTTCTGGGAGGAAGGAATAAACGAACACATGAAGTCTCTACCGCTGTCAGGTAGGTGCCATCCTGGGCATCAGTCCTCATTCTCATGCATTCTACAGGGTGCTACTCTCTCATGGCCATGCCAGTCCTATTTCACTTGCCTGAAATGCATTTTCTTACCTTCATCCATTTGGAAAACTCCTATTCATCCTTGAAAACCAGTTCAGGCTTCATCTCTATACCACCTTGACCCAACTACCCGTGTGTTGCTCCCACCTATGTGTTCCCAAAGCACTTTATCCTGACTCTATCATTCGCTCCACAGGGAATTATTGAGTCCCTTCTATTTGTCAGGCACCGGTCCAGGTGATGGGGAAACAGCAGGGAACAGAATAGTTCCCTGCCCTCAGAGTGCTTACAGTCTGGTGAGGAAGACAAGCAATGATCACATCTAAATATGTGATAGAAAGTCAGTACTAACCAGAAGAATAAAGCAGAGTAGTAGGAGAGGTCTCTTTAGATCAGATGTTTAGAAAGACCACCTCCTTCTGAGGAGGTGACATTTGAACCAACAACCAGAAAGAAGTGAGGATCTAGCTAGGCTGCTGTCTGAAGGTAGACAGAACAGCCATGGGGAGCCCCTGAGGCTGGATGTGCTTTTGGCCAGTGAAGGAACAGAGAGAACAGGGTGTAGGATGTTAGGAGAGGGCAGTGGACAGGTGGGGGCGGGGTTACAGAGAGTGTAGGGTCTTTGGGTGTGGAGGGCTCTGAATTGTACTCATTGCTATAAGGACTAACATGTATGCAGCCCTCCCAAAGGCCAGGTCCTGAACCCAGCCTAATCGTGCCCCTGGGATGGAACTGGTGGTGTCCTTTCTCTCTGCATAGAGTAGAAGGGAAGCTCCAAGGTCAGGTTACCATCCAAGGTCAGGTTACCATCCAAGGTGAAGAGGCAAGTGTGAGTGGAGCCCTCCCCCTTCCCACCGGGCTCCTTTGCCTTCTTTAGTCTCCACAAGGGTCCTGCCAGTGGACAGGGATTATTGTCTCCGTTTTCAGATGAGGACAGTGAAGCTCAGTGAAGGAAGCGACTTGCAGCTAATTAGTGCCACAGCTGGGACTCTAAAGCCAGCCCATCTTAACCCTGAACCGGTTTCTCACAGCGTGGTCTTGGCCACCCCCATCAGAACCCGTCCATCAGAGTGCAGCACCTCCTGAGGTGCGTCCTGGGTGGGGAGAGGCCAGGAGCTGCATTGTAACCAGTGCCTCAGCTGGTCACTGAGCCACGTTTTCCCTGTTTGCCTCCCTCCTTGTCTCCTCCCCCTAAATTGGGGGTGCCTTGAGGGTAGGCCCGGGATGAGGATGCACTGTCATGTCCCTGGAGCCCAGCATGTGTCTGGCACACGGTTTCCACTCAACACCCAGGAATTTCCAAATCTCAGTTGCAAAGCCCTTCCCTCCTCCCAAACTCAGGCCCCCTGGCACATACGGCAGTGCAGGGGGAACTGCTCATAGGCAGGACAGAGAAGAGGTGGCCGGGCCAGGTAAGTGACATCAGGAATGGGAAGGGAGGCATCCCCCACCTGGTGCAGGGCATCCGCCTTGTTTGTGTGCTTCTGCCGGCTCCTCTGGGCCGCCTCACGGTTATTCTGTTTCTTCTTCAGCTGCCTCTGATGTTCCTCAGGGTCCTGTAGGGAGACAGGCCAGAAGCTCAGGGGTCCTGGCAGGGGCTGGCTAGCTGTAAAGCCATACCCTTATTGAATCAAGTCCCCGAGGGTCCCCCTTCTCCTCGAAGCCCTCTCTGGCTCCCTCGGTGTCCACACACCCCATTGCAGACACAGCACTCCTCGGTGGATTGCCAGCCCCACCCACGTGTCCTGCTCACAGCTCATGATGGGGCAGCACAAGCGAGGATTCAAATCCAGACAGGACCAACTTCACACCCACCAGTCTCCTTATCAGCCGTGCTACTCTGGGCAGATCACTCACTTCTCTGTGCCCAGCTACCTGATCCATACAGTGGAGGCACCAGCGCCTTCCTCACAGAACCTAAAGCAGGCAGGGGTTAATAAAAGTCAGCCGCTCTTGTTCTGATCGCTATTACCTCCACGGTCAAGGTGTTGATTTCTCTAGCCATGAGCTCTGTCTGTAAGGGCAGGGCGGGGGTTCTGATTTCACTCCATATTCCCATGCCTAGCTCAGGCCCAAAGTTGATATTCACTTATGCAACAAATATTTCTTGTGCATGTACTATGTGCCACACACTGAGCTATGGGGACACAGCAGCAAACAAAAGAGGCAAAATTTCCTGCCCTCAAGTTGCTCGCATTCTAGAGAGACAGCAGCCTAGAATGGGTGAATCGAGTTCCTTCTGATAGAAGAGTGGACTCAAAGGTTGACAGCTATGACCCTCCCCCTACACTGAGGTTCATGAAACTTAGATGAAATGTTTAACCCAAATGCCCAGGGCTCTGGAAGGTCAGACAAGAGGGAACATTGGAGACCCCACAGCCCAACCCCCCCCTCCCACAGGTCACTCTGGGAGGTGTGTTCTGAGTGTAGGGACCTCAGGCAAGACCCTGGCCTCCCTGGTGGAGGACTCTGTGCTCCTAGGTTCATGGCCATAGCAGGCCCCTTCCTGGTGATGTGGGGACTGAGAGACTGGAGCCTGGGGGAAAGACCTACAGAGAGAGAAGTGGGTGGACCGTTGGTACCTGGGTCCTGGGAGAGACGCAAGGTTCCAAGGGAACCATGGCCAGAGAACTCTGGGAGGAAAGAGAAGGCTCCTGTAATGGCAGTGAGCGAACAGGTAGGTTAGGAGAGAGCAGTATTCAGAGGCTAAGTTCTAAACTGGAGGCTGGATCTGCAATGTGAGAGCAGGAAAGCCCTCGATCCATTCCGCTGAAGAAACTGGGGCCCAGAGAGAGGGTGTGTGAGCCCTCGGCCACACAGCCCATGTGAACAGAGCTGGCACTGGGCGCCCTGGGGCATATTCCCCTTCTCATCCCCTGAACCTGGCCCCTGTACTCACCATCCTGATCAGCGGCCCATCAGCCCCACAGAGGTGCATGGTGGGGCAGGAGAACAGAAGCTCACACCCGGTTCAGGGCGTCCCTCCTCCGCTGTGACCTCCCAGTACCCTCTGGGAAGAGAAGGAAGTGGCAGCTCTTTAAATCCCCCGTGACCACTCCACGCCCAGCAAGCCAAGTTTCAGTTTCTCCTAAAGCCACCAGCTGCTCAGAATCCCAGGCTTGGGTTGGCTCATGTGGCTGGAATTTCCTAACACGAACTGGCCTTCCGGTTGGGCCCCTTCTCTGGAAGGAGGACGGTGGAGGGTGGCGAGAGGAGGAAGCCTGGATGCCAGATGTGGGGAGTGGTGTTCTGGGAGAGGGAGGGCAGGCTGCCATGGACAGAGCCAAGAGGAAGTCAGTGAGGGACCAAGGGCTCACATGGGATACGGGAGAACCCCTGGTCTCTACAGTTGCAGGAGCCCAGGTTCACAGTGCACCTGTGGTTTGCTGGAGCTGTGCAGCTTTGAGAAGGCGATTTACCCTCTCTGAGCCTTAGCTTCCTCATTTGTAAAGGGAGATGATACAGACATCCACTCACAGGCTTGATGTTGGAACTAAGCAAGATAATACAACCGCCCCCAAACCCTGTGAGACTAAAGTTGACGCATGTCTGCAAAAATAAGCAACGGCCCTTAAATAGGAGAACAGATGGCTAATGACTGTGTTTCCATACAACAGACCACGCAGCAGTAGAGAGAGTGATGTCTAGCAATTAAGAGCACAGCTTCCAAGCTATGTGACTCGGGTACATAATTTCACCTTTCTGTGCCTCTGTTTCTAAATCTGTAAAGTGGGGATAAAAATCATTTTGTCGTGAAGGTTAAATGAGTTAAGGCAGGTAAGGCACCTAAAAGCATGCCTGGTGTAGAATGAGGGCTCAACAGATATTCACAATTATGATACGGTGGAAGATTCAAAGCTGCACTTATCATCATGCCTAAAAGTTCATAACATCCAATTGTATGAAAATGACAAGTGGCAACAAGATCTGAACAAAAATAATTTCTGTAATGTTGAATAATATGTAATTATGTGAGAAAAGTATAAAAATATGCATGAGAATGAGAAACACAAAATTCAGAGAGTGGTAGCCTGGCGGGGGTGGAGGTAGAGATGGACTGAAGGGGACACACAGGGATTTCGGTTGTGTCAGGGATGTTTTGTTGCTTCAACTGTGGGAACACAATTGTCTGTGATAATATTATTAACTACACTTTGGGGTATACCTGAATGTTTCATAATAAAAACTTCTATTAAAGACCTAAAAAAACCTGAAGCCCCAAGCAAACCTGTATGGTTGTTGTGTCTCTAAGAGAGACCATGCTTGGAAGGGACAACAGTTCAGGGGATGGTGGAGCCCTTAATCCCTCTCCAAGAACAACACAGCAACTGATGTACAGTGAGGAGTCCTGTGCCCTGCTGACTAGAGCATCTGGGGGTTGTGCCTGAGTCCTGAGGACTCAAGGCTGACGGTGTGGGCTCACCGGAATGGCAAATACTGTGGATTCGATCTTCTGATAGGAAATGGTGTCCTGGAGTACTGTGTTTAGGAGTTCACAGCTGCCTCTGAGCTTACTAGAAAAGAACACTGCAATTGATTAGCAATGTCTGCCGTGCCATGATTGATTAGTGATGTCTGTCATGAGCAGGGCATTAACTGTAATAGTCTCTTGCTATGCTATGAAGTGGGTATGAAACCAGTTTGGGCTTTAGAGTCAGACTTGACTCTGACACCTGGCACTCTACTCACCAGGTCTATCACCTGGAGCCTCAGTGTTCTCGTATGTATGCTATGGATGACCAAGAAATTATACCTATTTATAAAGTTGATTTGAAGACCGAAAAGAATGAGATGAGAAGAGAGCTCTTTGCATATTGGCTAGGATCCATTCCCACTCCTGAGATTTATGGGTACACAGGAATAATTATGCAGCCTCATAATTTAAAACACCTGGGTGGGTGGGGCTGGGCATGGCAGCTGGGCCTGGCCCTCCTTGCTTGTGAAGGGCATGGGAGAGGAGCCTCTCTGAGTTATTTTTGTTTCCCAGAAACCAGGAGGGCTGAGGCATCTTGCCTGAAGAGGGCACCTGAGGGGCTCATTAAGCCATGAGCTCCTCAGGGAAGGATCCAGAGAGCCTTGCATGATGTAACCAAGAAAAAACATCTGCAGGCAGATGGGGTGGGGGGAGGCTAGGGCCCAAGTATCCCCACTCTAAGCCCCCAGCCCCAGACCTGGACCACCAGTCTTCCCCTCTCAAGACCCTGGCTTCAGGTGTAGAGGAGACAGTCAGCAAGTATGTCTGTGGCCCCTCTCAGAGGCCCACAGCCCTGGAGGAAGATGGAAGAAGGCAGCGTTTATGGCTTGATCTCCCCGAGGAGTGGCAGGGAGGGAGGGACACAGAGTGGGTAATGTTTAACCATGAATGGCCATGCAAAGCAGGCAGAGCAGGCTTCAGGGCCAACCAGTCCAATCTCTCACTTGGAAGGTGAGGAGCTAATGCCCACAGAGGCAAGGTCACCTGGCAGAAGGGGGCAGAGCTGGTGGGAGGACGCACTTCTCTCCTCCAAGCCCTCAGTCTTTCTCCACACCCAGCATGGAAGGGCCTGGTCCTTTAGTGCCAAGCCTGCTGCCCCCTGTGGGTGGAGGCTCAGAGGCCTCCCCAAACCAGAGCTGCAGAGTGAGCTCCTGGGCAGCCGGATCGTTGCCCATCTTAATCTCTGAAGCACCCCCAGTGCCTCAGACACTGCCACCACATAATAGGCGCTCCATTAATGAATACATGAGTGAAAGTCCAGCAGGCAGCTTGCCATCCGGGAACCCCAAAAGCTTCCTGGATGAGTAAAAAACTTCTGCTTTACTCATTCTCGCAGGAACTTTCCTAGGTTCCTGGGGGACTGTCCCTAACCATCCTCCTCATTTTACCAGTGAGGAAACTGAGGCACCGGGAGGTGACAGTCACACAGCTGGTTTGGGAGAGGCCAGGATGCATTGATACCCTGTCCCAATTCCTTCCCACGCCTCCTGGGGTTGGAGAGATGCCTGCGGTCTTCAGCTGCCCGGGGATGAGGACCCCTCTCTCTAGGTCCCCCACCGTGAGCACCCCTCACTTGCTTCCTCAGGGCACCTCAAGAGAAAGAGGCCAGGTGACTGCTGGTGGGGCTGAGGCTGGCTGTCGACTTCCTGCCCACAACCCTGGATGGGCCTGTGTGGGAGCTAAGCCTCAGCTGGGAGGGGTTCACAACCAGATGGGGTGTAGGACACATGCCCAGCACATTGACTTGCAGGGCAGGGCAGGAGGGTGACAGCCTGCCTCTGTGAGGGCATCTGTGGCGGCCAGGGGGCACTTCCTGTTGGGGAGATCAGAAAAGGCTTTGCAGAGAAAGAGCTCTTTGGGAAGGACATTGAAGAATGGGGGGAGGGGCTTGATCCCAGGGCCTGGAACTTGATCTTGAGCAAGTCATTTAACCTCTTTATGCCTCACTGTAATAATATAAGTATTTAATGAAGTAATATATGTAAAGGGCTTAGAACAGTGCTTGGCACACAGTAAGTCCCATAATCATCTGTTAAACTTTTAACAAATGCACTTAATAAACGACTGATGAATTTTTTGCTCACATACAGCAGGCTTGTATTTTAAACTGCAGAATGCAAGAACAGGGATGAGATTTTTTTTCTAATGAAATACATTTAATGAAAAGAGGGTTAATGACTGTGTCCATATGTAAGAAGCAGCACTTAATATTTGATGCTAAAAATTTCTCATGCTTACAAAGGAGTCTCAATAAGAGATGGGAAATTAGTTATCTCTGGATCCTTAGCTTCCTAAATGATCTAACTAAGCTTAAGTTACTGGCAAGTCTCGAGTATAACAGCTTCAGGTGTCATCAGCAGTCATTGTCTCACCCTATCTGCTCTCCCCCGGCTGGATACATTCTCAGGCAGGTCCGGCTCAAGGTGGTAAGCTGGCCACCTGAAACACCAGCTTAGCTGCCCCAGGAGGGGGCATCCCTCCATCCCCTGCCACTTTCCCAATACTTCCAACAAAGGTCCCAGGCCTGGCTCTGCTTGGTCTGGCTTGAGTCCTGCAGCTATTCCTGACATCAGTCACTGTGGCCAGCAGGTAAGGTGAAATAGTTAAAGCTGGGGTCCCATAGGGACTAGGGGTGAGGGAGGGGAAACTTCCAGAGGGTACTGGGGTGATATTGTCTGGAGAAGGGGGAACGAATGCTGGGCTGACACCACCACCTTGGTTCAGATTCAGATATGAGGAAGCTGCCGCTCAGCGGTACATCCCTTGGCCAGGTCACATCCCCAGGTGGGATGGACTCAATCCCCACTTGTCTCTGACACCAAGCCTAGCCCTCTCTCTTTTTATTGTTTCACAGGGACCCATAAGTGGGAAAGGAAAGGCTTACTAAGGGGATGACTCCAGATGAACTGAATGCTGGGCAAGGACTGGGGCAGCGACATTGTGGGGACAACCCAGGGCATAGGGAGGAAAGGATTGACTTTCACTTCAGCACAGCACCTTGACCTTGGGGGCTCTCATTAAAGCTGGAATCTGCCAATAGCTGGGCCTCCTAGGAACTGGGTGACTTCACAGGGCTCTATGACACCATCACTGCCGAGTCCTAGGTGGGAGCTGGCGCACGTTCCACCCCCCCCCAAGTCCTGCTGGGCCCCCTGCTGCCTCCAAAGCCTTGTGCTTCTGATTCTCTGCTACTCCTTGAACGTACACATCTTTCTGGGAAGCTGACTTAAACTTCTGGAAGAGGGCAGGGACTATAAATTATAAACAACTGAGCACTGAAGAGTCAGCGAGCCTCCCAGGGTTTCGTGGGATGTGGCAGTAGTGACCACAGCACGTGGATTTTCCCCGGTGGTCCAAGTCCCAAACAGGCTTGAGTTCAAATCCCTGCTCTGCCTCTTTTAACCATGTGATCTTGGACAGGGCCCTTGGTTTCTCTGGGCCTCAGTTTCCTTGTCTGTATAATAGGCTGTCATGATAACTGAAACCATGCATGGAAAGCAGTCACCAGGGAGCTCCTTCTTGTCCCAGTGTCCCTGGCTGTACCTCCTTTGTGATGTCACATTCCCACTGTCCACTTTGGATGGTGGAGAAGTCCACGCTGGGCACCCTGCTGAGATCCTGGACCCTGGAGGGAAAAGACAATCACCCTGGCCCTGGAGGGAGCCTTTCCACTCCTCAAACAGCTCTCTCCCTTCTTAGCTTCTGTGTCGGTTCCCACAAGAGCTCTGAGAGACAGGAGGGCCTCACTCAGAGGCTGGTTTGGGGAAGGGGCCAGCCAGGGTCACGAGCAAGAGCCTGGAGGGCTGGGGTGGGATGGGGGATAAAGCCCAACCCTGTGTGGCCAGTTACTCACAAGCACAGACAAGAGAGGGCTTGCCTTGGCTGACCCAGCCCAGGACTTGTACCAAGGGTGCTAAGAGCTTTGGCAAGGTGGATTGGCAGTCGGTCATGGTCAGAAGATTCTAGAGATTGTCGTCCAGTCTCCTCGCTTTATAGCTGGGGAAACAGGCTCAGTGAGAGGAAGGTACTTGGCCCCGGGCGGGGAGGAGGCAGAGCCAGGCAGACGGGGTTCTGCTGCAGCTCCGGTGCGCTCTTCCCATCTTACTCCTCGCCGATCCAGCTAACGTCTCCCAGCTCTGGAGTGGAAATAACAGGGACACAGGGCACCCTCAGAAGAGTGGGGAGCATTCGCACCTGTGGCAGAACCTGCCGTGGGTCAGAGGGGGCAGGACTGCTGAACTTCACTGAAGCACCATTGAGGATGGTCCTGGGCCCACGGGTTCCTGAACCCGGGAGGGGGCCCCAGCCAGAAGGCGGCTAGGAAGTTGTCCCAGGAGACCTGGGTTCACCTGTAGTCAGGTGCTACCAAGTGCAAGGCCTCAGGCAGCCTTGTGCCCTCTCTGGGGCTCAATTTCCTCTATGGAAAATGAAGGAATGTGACAACTGACCTCGGAAGGCCCCTTTTCTGTGGCTGGAGGTTGGGATTAGCCTGAGGCCTCTTGGGAGGTGGACACCTCCAAGGCTGAGGGGGGTTGTGCCATTTGAAAGAACAGAGTGGGCATTTTACCGAACCAGGGGCTGACCATTGAACTGAGAGTGGACATGTGGGCACAGGAGACCTGGCACTTCCCTGCCTTCCACTCCAGGCCCCAGCTCCCACTCTGGACATGTGCAGGAGGGCTGCCTATGAGATGCCCTCCTCGGTTTGGGCCTCATCTAGGAGTTACCCTCTGTGGGATCTCACAGGAGACGGTGGGGGCCAGGCCTGCCTTGGTCTGGGGACTAAGAAGCCTGGTGGTTAGGAACAAGGTTGATGAGGTTCTGCTGCTTTCTGGTTGGGTGAGTAGCTAGAAAGCAGTTAATGAACACTCTGCTCCATTCCTTTTACTTAACGGATATTTATTGAGCATCTACTATGTGGCGGGCCTTGTTCTAGGTGCTGCGAGACAGCTTTAAAAAAAAAAAGATCCAACTCTCTGCCCTCATGGTGCTTCCATTCTAGAGGGGACGGAGAGGTGGGGGAGAATAAATGTAATAAATTAAGGGAATTATATAGGCTGGTAGATGACCTTAACTGTCACGGGGGAATATAGAGCAAAATAAATTTGGGGAAGGTGGGTAGGGGACTGAGCAGTTTCAGACTTAAATAGGGCGGTCAGGCTGGGCCTTACTGTGACATTTGAACAAAAAAATTTTTTGAGACATTGGACATTTGAGCAAAAAATTGAAAAGAGGGAGGTGACAGGGAGGTATGGGTTAGGGGTGCTGGCCCCTAATGCACTGGCCAGCTGGAGAATTGGTAAGCAGGGGAGGAACAGGTGATGGGGGAACAGAGCCGTGGCGACCACTCATGCAGGGCCTGGTAGGCCACTGAAGCCCTTAGGCTCCAACACGTAAAGATACGGGGAGTACCCAGCAGACAGTGGAGGGCTTTTTTTTTTTTAAAATATTTATTTATTTAGGCGGGACCCGGTCTTAGTTGCGGCATGTAGACTCAGTTGCGGCACGCAGACTCTTAGTTGCGGCGTGTATGCGGCATCTAGTTCCCCGACCAGGAATCGAACCCAGGCCCTCTGCATTGCGAGCGTGGAGTCTTACCCACTGGACCACCAGGGAAGTCCCCAGTGGAGGGCTTTGAGCAGAGGCCAGACATGATGTGACCAGAGGTTAAAAGGTCCCTCTGCCTCGGGGAGGAGGAACAGGGAAATGGGTGGAGAGGCTGCGGCAGCAATCTGGGTGAGTGGAGCCCCGGCTCATCTGTCGAGTGGAGGTAAGTGTGGTACCTGCCTCTCAGGTTGCTGAGTGAAAGCACAGCAACTACTCCCTCCCCCGAGCCCCATTCACCAGGCCAGGCCCCGCAGAGACACGAAGCTGCTGGCACAGCCTTACTCCCGGGGATGCCAAGGCACAGGTCAGGTAGACGTGGACGTGGTTGTTGGAATAGCTCAGATTGTCGTATCCTTAATCACTCCTAAGGTTCTGGAAAGGCCTGAGGATGTCACGTGCCCTGAGGAGGATGACATTGTGTCATCTGGAGGCTGAAGCGGATACCTCCTCTGTCTCCCACAAGAGGCAGCTGGGCTGAGACCTAGAATGAGGATGCTCAAACACTCTGACTTGCCGTTTGAGGCATTCTGCTGTGGCCTGCATGTCGTACACATGCACTGGGGACAGGATGGCCCTTGGATACTTAAGGCTTATAGAGAGAGAAGGGGTGTGGGAGTACAGGAGCAGGCCAGGGTAGAACTGTCGTCTGTAGGCAGTTGCTGTTTCAGTGATCAGGATGTACATTCAAGCCTCCAGTTGTTTACTCATTAGTAGGACGAAAGCTACACTTGGGTATGCTGCCATCAAGTGCTGGTTGGTGACTCTGTCATATGCATGTGGTCCCCAAAATAAAACTTGCATCACAGATGTGTTTCAACAGAGAGAAAAACAGGATTCCTCTTATCAAAACTGTAACTTGATTTTAAACCACCTCATATGAACATTACAGTTTAAAAGAATCAAATAGGAAATTCATCTAGAGCAAGCTTAAATATTTATATATACAAATAAATAAATAAAATACTTAAGATATACTTCTTGCTAATGCTTAATGATCAACAATTATACTTAAGCAGGGTCTTTTCCCCTGGCTTTTTGTTGTTCTTGCTGTTCCTGAGTAACAAATAAAGTTTCCTTTATGATTATAAAGGTGACACATGGACTGTCTGGATCAAAAAGGCTACACCTCCCTCTTAAAATTAAAACCATAAAGCCAAATTTTCCTCCCCAGACATTGGGTAAATTTGCCCTTTTAAAAGGCATCTAGAACTCTACCCTCAAGTTATAATCCACTTACTTAGCCCCAAGAAACTCTCCCTTCAAACGCCTGTTTCACAGCTGTCAGGATTTGGGTATTTTAATCTCATGATTATTTCCTGTGTATATATATATATTCACAGTTATATATAACTACAGCTCTAAAGATCTTCTTTCCCAGTTTTCTTCCAAAGGTATTCCCCAAAGATTTTATTTCCTCAGGAGCACCCTTTCTACCTTTCCATGAGGCAAATGAAAATACTGTCACGAGGCCCCTACATCGGTCCTTAAAAGCCCCTCCACCTTCACTCCCCTACCCTTGACTTCTAGCTACTGGCAATCATTATTCAAAAGTTCAATACAGTTACCCCCTGGTCTCCTAATGTTTCACCAAGCTATGAGGTTGTTTTTCAAATTGGTGTCCACTGGAATCCTACTCTAACCCCTGGGAAGCTACAATAACAGCTTGGACAGGACAGGGCTTTAAAGCCTGACATTTAAGCAAGGATTTCAATGCCAGTAGTAGTAATAAAGTAAAACAATCCAGAAGTGCTTATGGTAATAATTTTAAGTTTCCCTCAAAACTGCTCCAGAGTCAACAGTTGAAACTGCAGCAATTTAAAAACTTTTGTGACTGTGACTCAGTGTGTACATATATCCATATAAGTATCTGAAACAAATGTTTCAACAAACACCACTTACCTTCTCTTCAAGGGGGCACCGGCAGCAATGTTTTCTGCTCTGTTCATTCTATTTAATTTTTGCTAATGCTACTAGGTTGAGCTATATGAAACTGATATCTTTGTTGTCAAAATGGTCAAATATGGGCAATTTCATACATTTCAACTTGTGACACTAAAATAATTTCACAATATACTTAATGGGCTGTATCCCATAGTGTGAAAAAACATTGTTTAGGGGGTTATTGTTATTTTAAATGTTAAAATGGGTTTGAAATTCGGGGTTTTTTCCCACTTAATATGTGGCATGGACAGCTTTCCACACAGGTTCTTCACCTTTCTCAAAGGCTTCATGGAACCCACCACACAGGGGTACCCTGGCTTAGGTAACTGATCCCCGGTGAAGGCACTTAGATTTTTTCCAATTTCTTGCTGTTCCAAACCATGCCAAAGTGAACTTCCTTTTCATAAAGGTCCACGTGCTGGTGCTAGAAATTCTGTAGCATAGACTCATGGAGGCAGGATGGCAACACATTGTGATCTTAGTTGTGTCTCAAAGGCTTTGAAGAGGAGTTACACTCACTTTCTTCCCTTGTGTGCGCTTGGTGGACAGCAAATGGTGCTGATGGAAGGCGCCCAACCAGGCACCCGCTTCTGTCCAGCCCTCATCTGTCTACAACCTTCTTCTGCAAGATGGGGAGCTCCAGCTCACTCCAGACCTCTCCCTCTCTAGACAAACACCATGGAGGGACCCAGAAAAACAGTGCCCTTTCCTGTTGACCAGACCCGAGTTTAAATTGCTGCCCAAGCTCCTTAAACTCTGGGGACTCCACTATCACATCTACAAAAAGGAAATAAACCTCTCAGGGTTGCGGGGAGGACAAAGTAGAAAACGTGAATGCTTTATAAAATGACACAGAAGTTAGCCATTATCTTCACCTGGTGCCTCACTGTTCTTTCCCAAGCATTAGAAAGAGCCCACTCTGCTGCCTACTCACATTTACCCTGTGGTGGCCTGGGGGAAGGGCTCAAGAAAAGACAATAAGGCTCACCCTTCTGTGTTTACAATATGTCTAGTCTCCGGCCTCGGCTTCCTCACTTTTTCTGGACTTGAGCGCTAAGGCTAAGAACCAAACTCTTGCAGAGTCATTCATTCAACCACAAATATTTACTGAGCACCTACTGTATGCCAGTCACTATGTCAATCACGCTAAGCACCATGTGAGCTTCAATTTTCTTATCGGCAAAATGAAAATTATGCTTCTCAATAACGAAACAATGAGCATCTTGGGCAGGACAATTCTTTGTGCAAGTCTTTCCCCTGACCTCTAAACGACAGGGACTCTACCTTGTAATCGGTACAATCCAATGACGCCTCCACACATTTCCAAAGGGGCCCTAAAGGCCATTTCCACCCTGGATGGAGAATCCCCGGGCTACCCTCTACGATTTCAGGAGCCAGGAAAAGTAGGGGAGCCCTGTAACTGGCAGATTTGGGATGATGTCCACTCCCAAGATGAGCAGGATATGGACCATGCTTCCGGGGAACTGAGCCTCACAGTGGCCGCAGGGTGACGTCAACATCCTTGGGGCTCTTGGTTCTGGCTCCTAAGTCAGAACTCCTACTCCCTATATGCAGCCAAGATACAACCCAGGAATTTCAGGTTTCCGTTCCCAGCCGAGCCTGGGGTCCTGGAAAGGAAAGAATGGCGATGCTCTAGTCACCCAAGCCCTCGGGATGCTAAGGGTTAACGCAGGGGGCCGCGCACAAGCCGCCAGCGCCGCTAGAGGGACCGCCCGTTGCAGCACCGCCAGGCAGCTTCACAGTCACGTGGGAGCGAAGGCGGGACTAAGCGCTGAGCCCGCCAATAGGCTGTGCTGTCTGTGGGCGTGATAGCCAATAGGAGCAGGGAAAGGGGTCCCGGGATTACGAAGAAACGGCGGCCGGTAAGGGGCTACTGGGACATGGGGCTTCTGACCATTCTGAAGAAGATGAAGCAGAAAGAGCGGGAGCTGAGACTGCTCATGCTGTATCCTCCCCGATGCCGGAGCCGCGAGGGTAGCAGGGGGCCCCCGCCGGGTGGGCGGTGCCAGGCGCCCCCTACCGGCTGCGGGATGTGCTGCCGGCCGGCCCATACCAACTGCCCTTTGTGCGTCACGCTCGTGGGCCCTACCAAAGCTTTTGGTGGGTGGCCGGGAGGAGGCCGTACCACCGGCTCGGGGCGGGGGGGGCGGGGGGGCTTCGTTCCTAAGGCCAAAGGTGTGGGCGTAAAGGCGCAGCGGCCGGACCAGATGTCCCAGTGTAGGGGGAGGTGGGGCCCGGAGGTGACTCGAACGTTACCACCCGTCGGTCTGGCCCGAGCGTGGGGCCGCTGTCCTCTCGGGCTCTGGGCGCCTCCTCTCCCTGTCGGAAGGTGCCCGGCCTCGGCCCCGCCCTCAAGGTCGGAATCCAGGGGGCGTGTGGGCCCCGCCCTTCACTCCTGGGAGAAGTGGGTGTGCAGTCCGCGGGTTTTTCAGCCCGTGGGTCCAACCGTGCGTCTCCTTCCTGCCTCACGGCCAGTCGGTGTTCCCGCAGCTGACGGCTTGCAGGCCCGAGGGCCCCGCTGACCTTCTGAGTCCCATTAGCAGTCATCTGCACTCGTTCGCCTTCCTCTGTGCCAGGCCCGGGGGCACCGCAGAAGAAAGAAGACATTTCTGTGCGCAGATAACTTAAAAATAATATTTACATCATGTATGTTTTGAAGAACTCTGAGAAAGGCACAGAGAATTCACTCATGCAGTAAACATTTATTGAGCGCCTACTGTGTGCTAGGCACTGTCCTGGGGGCTGGGGTAAAACAGCAAAACAAAAAAACCCGACCTTCACGGACATTATGTAATGCTGAGGGGAGAAAGACCTTAACAAAATGAGTAAAATGCATAGCATGTACGGAGAATAATGCAGCTTAAATAAGGTGGTCAAAGAAGGCCACACTGAGAAAATAACAGTTGAATAAAGACAGACAGGTGAGGGATGAACCATGTAGATACCTGGGGAAAATTATTTAAACAAAGGGAGCAGCAAGTGTAAGGGTCTCCAAGGAGGAACTCAGCTGGTGTGTTCAAAGGACTGTCAAGGAGGTCAGATGGAAGAGCCACCTCACGTGGGAACATTTGGTTCCGGACTTTTCCTTGTTTTTCTTTCTTTTTTTTAAAATTTAATTTTCATTCTATATCAGAGTATAGTTGATTTACAATATTGTGTTTGTTGCAGGTGTACAGCAGAGTGACTCAGTTATACGTTTACATATGTCCATTCTTTTTCAGATTCTTTTCCCATAAAGGTTATTACAGGATACTGAGTAGTGTTCCCTGTGCCATACAGTCGGGGACTTTTCCTTAAATGAGAAGTGCAGAGAGGAGGTGAGATCTGAGACAAGTTAGGCCACTGCAGTAACACAGGTGAGATACTATGGGAGCTTGGATCACGATGGAAGCAGTGAGGTGATGGAAGTTGAGGGACGTCTTGATAGTAGGCCAGTAGGAATTGCTGCTGGATGGGACACGAGTGTGAGAAGGAGTGTAAAGTCAAGTGTGACTCCTAGGTTTCTGGCCTGAGCAACTAGAAGAATGAGGAGCCACTTGCTGAGAGGTAGGAGGGGGCGGGGAACACATTCGGGGGGGGAGGATGAGGGCTCAGCTTGCGCCGTGTGAGATGCCTCTGAGACATCCTAGAAACGTCAGCTGGGCAGCTGGATATAGGGACCAACGTCCAGGGGAGCAGCTGGGTGGGACGTGTGAATTTGGGAGTCATCAGCATAAAGATGGTATTTGAGGGCCGTGATCCCGGATGAGATCACTGAGGGAGGGAGTGTGGACAGGGAAGAGAACCTAGGCTGCTCAGATCTAGAGGTCAGGGAGATGAGGAGGAATGACCAGGGAGGCCAGGGGAGAACCGGGCAAGGGCGTGTCCCGGAGTGGGGTACGGGGCTGGACTCGGTCAGCGCTGCTCATTGAGCAGGGGTAAGAAGGCTGAGGACTGCCCAGCCAGTGGAGAACAACATGGCGTCTCTAAGGACTGACCTTGGCCAGAGCAGTTTCGGGGAAGCAGTGGGAGCAAAAGTCTAACGGGTTCCAGAAAGAGAAGGAGGATAGAAATTGGAGAGGGTGAGTGTGGACAACAGTTCTGAGATTTGCTATAAAGGGAAGGAAATAAAGGAAAAGGGGGAGAGGGATCAAGAGAGGGTGTTGGGGCTTCCCTGGTGGCGCAGTGGTTGAGAGTCCGCCTGCCGATGCAGGGGACGCGGGTTCGTGCCCCGGTCTGGGAAGATCCCGCGTGCCGCGGAGCGGCTGGTCCCGTGAACCATGGCCGCTGAGCCTGCGGAGCCTGTGCTCCGCAACGGGAGAGGCCACGGCAGTGAGAGGCCCGCGTACCGCAAAAAAAAAAAAAAAAAAAAAGAGAGGGTGTTGTTTGTTTCTTGTCAGCTGACAGGAAGCATCCAGTGGAGAAGGAAGCATGGATGCTGGAGCTGGGGCCCGTGAGGGGGGATGATCAGCCGCCAATTATCAGGGACTACGGCTGGGTCTCTGGAGAGGTCCTCCCGCGCCCCTCCCAGCTGCAGGCCCCCTTAAGTGTTCGAAGGAAAGAGGAGGGTGGTTCTCTTCTGCTGCTGAACTTACCCATTTGTGTGCATGCTCAGCAGCAAAGGGTTTGGAATATTCGAAAAACAGAAAAGGCAAGGGTGGCTGCCTCCAGATACTTTGTTTTGTTATTCCCTCTGCCTAGAATGCTCTTCCCCCAGTCCTTCAAAAAGCTGGCTTCTTGCACTTTGGGCCTCAGCTCGAGACGGTCAGAGAGGCCTTCCCTGGTGCTGAGCTAAAGGACGCTCCTCGATGGCCCTCTCCGAAAGCCTCTTCACTGTGCTGACACTCACCGGGCTCTGACAGCGCCTTCCTTCTCACTTGTGTGCACCGTGCCACTGTCCTGCACTAGAGTGTAAGCTGCACAAGGTGGGGACTGTGACTCCAGGCCACCCCCAGCACCAGAGGTATTCTGGCACAGAGTAGGCCTTCAGTATATGTTGTGGGATGAATTAAGGAGCCTCTGGTCAGAAGATGATAAGGTATTTCTTGATACTTTCACATTTATCGTGTGGGTCTGGCATGTATTCAACTTATTTTGATATGTGGTGGGAAATGATTTTTCCCCAAGAGAGGGGCACTGTGATGATGTCACCAGGCTGCAGAGCATGGGGGCTTCTCCTTAACCTGGCACACCCCAGTGGCCTGGACAATGCTGGCAAAACAACCATCCTCAAGAAGTTCAATGGGGAAGACATCGACACCATCTCCCCGACACTGGGCTTCAACATCAAGACCCTGGAGCACCGAGGGTGAGCAGGGTCCCCGAGGGGCGGCCCGCCCAGAGCAGGGCAGGGAGGGCAGGCGAGGGGCCAGGCTGACCTCCAGCCACCCCCTCCCTGTCCAGATTCAAGCTGAACATCTGGGATGTGGGCGGCCAGAAGTCCCTGCGGTCCTACTGGCGGAACTACTTTGAGAGCACCGACGGCCTCATCTGGGTGGTGGACAGCGCCGACCGCCAGCGCATGCGGGACTGCCAGCGGGAGCTCCAGAACCTGTTGGTGGAGGAGGTGGGCAGGAGGCCTGGCTGAGCAGGGGAAGCGGGGCTTTCCCCAGTGTCCGGGCCCCAATACTTTGTGCGCACATGTGGATGTGTGCACGCCTTCCTCAGCAGATTCCCTGAGGGGGCCGTGAACCCAGAGGGACACCTCACGTGGGGTCTCTTCCTTCACTGAGCCCTCACCACGTGTCCAGCACCCTTGTGGAGGCAGAGACAACCTGTACACCTGGTCTAGGGAGGCCCACAGTGCCTTGAGCAGGACACTCTGTGGATGGAGACATTAGTTTACGTCCCTGCGATGTCACTGCTTCACCACCCTGAGCTTCAGTTTCTGCACCTTGAATTGGGCTTCAGGGAGGATGACTTGAGGCCAGTGTGTGAAGCTTTGGGAAGCAGTGGAACCTGGCTCAGCAGGCGGACTCTTCACTGTGTGACCTCAGGCAAGGCACTTAACTTCTCTGAATCTCCACTGCCTCATCTCTCAGATGGGCATTATAATTATGGCGATCTTAAAATTTATTGTCTGGGCCAAAATGCTCTTCTTTAAATAAAATTTTAGATCTACAGAAAAGTTACAATGATAGTAAAAAGATACCCCATATATCTTTCACCTAGCTTCTCTTAATGTGAACATCTTACAGAACTGCCATACAAATGGCAAAACTAAGAACTTAACATTGGTAAGTTACTATTAACTGAACTACAGGTTTTGTTTGGATTTCACCAGTTTTTCTACTAATGTCCTTTCTCTGTTCCAGGGTTTGAGCCAGGTTACTACACTTCATTTAGTTGAAAACCAGGACACTTTTGAGAGTAAAAGAGAGCTGTTATTAATTATGGAGGGACAACTGACGTAAACAGGGGTGTTGAGCAGGTCCAATGAGACCCTGGCTGTTGAATGCTCAGCCCTGGCCTGGCATGTCATGGCCCTTTTTAAGGGCCAGATCCACCATCCACATGGAGGAACTCCCAGTCACAAACACATATATGGAAATAACTGGAATCACAGGCAGAGAGTCAGGCCTGTCAGGGTAGTGGGACAGTTAGAGGGCCAAATGAACTTGGAAGAGGGAAAGGTCATTTCCAACAGACCCCATAGCCTCTGGGACAGTTGCATTCCTTGTGCACGTCAGGTCATCAGATTGGAGCAGTCTAGAACCGGGGAGCATCTTACCCATCACACCCTCCCCATTTATGGAAGAGGAATGTGAGGCATGGAGGAGAGAAGTGCCCACTGGGCTGGTGATTGGGCTGGAACCAGGGTCCCAGCCCAGCCCAGGGCTCCCTCCACCCCATAAATGGCTGGACACGAAGGCCGTCTCCACACTACGCACCCCGCTTGTGCCTTCGCAACTACCACGGGAACTTGCCCTGAGCTTCCAGGTTGACCTCTGACCCCAGGGGCCAGGCTGCCCTCTGAGCTTCCACCCCCTTGGCCCCCTCTGCTTCTCTTCCCCAGCGCCTGGCCGGAGCGACCCTCCTCATCTTTGCCAACAAGCAGGACCTGCCTGGAGCGCTGTCCTCTAACGATATCCGTGAGGTGAGTCCAGGCCTTGACGCAGGCTCACGGAGGAAAAGGGGCACGCATTTCTTTGTTCATTTATTTAAAAAACATTTATTAGCCCCTCCTGTGTGGCTGGACCTATTTGGGATACTGGAGATTCAGTGATTAATAGGATATAGTTGTGCCCCACAGCCTGGGGGAAGGCAGACCTGCAAATAGATTATTCCACAGGATAACAGTAGCCAGCAAGCAGTGGGTGCTTTCTATGTGCCAGGCTCTTTGCATAGATTAACTCATTCATTTCTCAAAGCAACCTCATGAGGTAGGGACTCTTATAATCATTCTACAGATGGTGAAGCAGGCTTAGAGAGGTTAGGTAACTCACCCAAGGTCACGCAGCCGGTAAGCAGAGAAGCCAGGATTTAAACACAGCCCTGTGTAACCCCAGGTTGCATCTTAACTCCTATTCTAGAGCTTGAACACCAGAATGAGAAAGAGTGGGGTTAGAATCTAGGTTCTGCCACTTACTAGCTGTGTGCCCTTACACAGGTTGCTTAACCTCTCTGAGGTTTCCTCCTCAGTAAAATGGCCAACACATCCCTGGCTTATGGGGCTGTTGGGGGGAATGGATGAGAGGACATTTGTAGGGCCCATAGCACAATGTCGGATGCCCTTGTTGCCATCTTATTAATAAGGGGTAGTACTGGCGTGGCGGTGTACAGAGAGCCTGGGTGCCCTGGGGCCCTGACAGATCTTCACCAGGGGTCAAGGGAGGCTTCCCAAAGCAGGCCCTTGAGGGAGGCATGCATTTCCCCTGGGCCAGCAGAGGGCAGGGGCTGAGGGTGGGCAGGGCCTGTGGTTACTGGGGCCCACCATCACCTTCTACCCTCCCAGGCCCTGGAGCTGGACTCCATCCGCAGCCACCACTGGTGCATCCAGGGCTGCAGCGCTGTCACTGGGGAAAACCTGCTGCCCGGCATCGACTGGCTCCTGGATGACATCTCCAGCCGCATCTTCATGGCCGACTGAGGCGCTCCCAGCAGGCCCTCACCAGGCACCATCCACGGGGGGATGGGAGTCAGCCAGGCCAGCTAACACCCCCTGCCCACCCTGTAACCTGCTGCTACTGCTGCTGACTGCTGCACTGTGGCCAGCCGGTTCCCATGGCAGGAGGGCTGCCGCCCTGGCTGTCACCCTGGCTCCTGACCCGGCCTGCTTGCAGCTGCCGTACCAAGAGGAGAGGGCTGGGGCTGGGAGGGCCTGCCTCTGCTGCTACTGAGGCTGTGAGCCTTGCCATTCGCTCAGCTGTGAGAATAAATTGTTCCTCGCTCCCATTCCTGGCTGAGTCATTTGTTGATTCAACAGCTCTAGAGACTGCCTAGAACCCACAGTCCAGTGGGGGACAGAAAGGGACAGATGATTTCAGTCAGAGGGTTAACTGTCGCTGTATCAAAGGGATGGCAAAGAATTATAGAAGCACAGGACAGCGCTGTGTAATTGCATTTGGAAGAGTCCAGGTGGGCTTCCCAGAGGTGGTGACATGAAGGCTGAGAGTTGGGACTTACCTGGGTGGCGCAATGGTTAAGATTCCACGCTCCCAATGCAGGGGGCCTGGGTTCTATCCCTGGTCCAGGAACTAGATCCCATGTGCATGCCGCAACTAAGGAGCCTGTGAGCCGCAACTAAGGAGACTGCCTGCTGCAACTAAGGAGCCCCCCGGTTGCAACTAAGACGTGACGCAACCAAATTAATTAATTTTTTTTAAAAAGCTGAGAGTGAAGGATGAGTAGAAGTTTTCTGGTGAGAGGATGGGAGGAAAGTTTACTAGAGCAACTGCTACCATCAGATGGTATGAATTAGAAAAAGGAATGCACCGCCACATCAGGGCTCACAGCTTATTGACTGGAACATGGGCTGAATTTCAGCTCCCAACTTCCCACTGCAGCCAGGAACCCATGTGCAGTAGACAACCTGCACAGCCCTGTGGGGCAGCATTGGTTCAAGTAGAGATAATTACAGGAAGAAAAAAGGAAAGCAGAACAAGGGCTCTTGGGAAGCACAGAGGGGTAAGGTCTCCGGTGAAGGATGTGGACATCAAGCCAGGTTAGCTCACCAAGAGCAGAGCTGGGAAGGGGCCTTCCCTGAAGGCTAAAGGGCACACTCTGAAGCTGGGAAAGAATGGGAACTGGTGGGGGGGCGGGGATGCCAGGGCCCCCATCCAGGTGGCAAGATAGATGGATGTTTTCAAAGGGCCCTCTGCTGTGGTCCTACCAGCGGGGCCTTACTCTGTAGGGTTCGGTTTGAAGCACTCTCACTTGCCGTCACATTGAACAGCCCCAAGCAGGACAGACTCTCAGCGTCCCCATCTGTATAAGAACTGAACCTCCAGAAGTTTACAGGAGTTACTCAAAGCCACCCAGCTAGGAAGCAGGCTTGCTGGGATTTGGACCCAGCATGCTTAGCCACTACACCCTACTAACCTGTTTTCTTTTTCTTTTTTTTAATTTGGGTATAGTTGCTTTTCAATGTTGTGTTAGTTTCTACTGTACAGCAAAGTGAATCAGCTATATGTATACACATATCCCCTCTTTTTTGGATTTCCTGCCCATTTAGGTCACAGAGCATTGAGGAGAGTTCCCTGTGCTATGCAGCAGGTTCTCAGTAGTTAATCTATTTTATACATATTAGCGTATATATGTCAGTTGCAGTCTTCCAATTCATCCCCACCCTTTTCCCCCTTGTGTCCATAGGTTTGTTCTCTACGTCTGGGTCTCTATTTCTGCCTTGCAAACTGGTCCATCTGTACCATTTCTCTAGATTCCACATATATGCGTTAATATATGATACTTGTTTTTCTCTTTCTGACTTACTTCACTCTGTATGACAGTCTCGAGGTCCATCCATGTCTCTACAAATGACTCAACTTCATTCCTTTTTATGGCTGAGTAATATTCCATTGTATTCTGGTTTTGTTTCTCTGCTTGAAATTCAAGTGCCAGATAGAGGGAGCCTAATGTGTTTATGAGGGAAGGTCAGTTTTCCCAAGGGAAAGGCGAGGAAGAGATACTGATTTACTCGTAGACTGCCACTAGGATCCCTCGTGGAAGAAGGGAAATGGATGTTGGGTGGACAACCTTAGAATATAAACTGTCCTTCAGTGTAGAAATTTAGAACCTCTTGCCCTGTCCTCTGTGCAAGACTGGCACTGTGGTCCCCAAGGTTCCATCCCTGCGGTGAGCGGACACCCAGTCTCCAGAGCCAAACCCTGGCTCTGCCACTTACTGATTGACGCTGAGCACGTTGCTTAACCTGTCTGTGCCTCAGTTTCTCCATTTGGGTTAAAGATAGTGTCACCTACCTCCTAGGGTTGGGAGGAGGACCAAATGGGTGGGTTCCTTCTGTGTCATAAGCACTGTATGTCAGCTATAATTATCATTATTTGAACCAGTAGGATCCAATCAATGTGAACTCAGCCATCCACTGATCTGGGTTGACTCACTCATCTGGGCAAGGGAAGGGAGGGAATGATGGGCAAGAAGGGAACTTGGAGCCACAGCCCTGCTGAGACAACTCTGAAGACCAGGAGCAGATGTCTAAAGGCGTCTCCAGAGGAGCCCTGGTGTGGGCTGTGGGAGGGGACACCACTCCATCCCAAACACCTCCTGCACGTACTCCCCTCTTTCCATGCTCCCAGGAGTCTGATTTGAGAGTTTGCTTTGTGTTTCTTTCTGGAGTTACAGCGCCCACTCATCTGAGGTCCAGTAACAAGGGTAGCCATGAGCGCTTCACCCATGGTACTGCATTCAAGCTTCGAAACCTGGTGGTGGCGGTGTTACCGAAAGCTCGGCCTCTCTGTGCACCGGTGCCGAATCAAATCCCGGAGACAGAGTTTTGGGTGAAGTAGAAAGGATAGCTTTATTGCTTTGCCAGGTAAAGGGGACACAGCGGGCTTCTGTCTCGAAAAACTATGTGCCCCGACCCCAGAGGATTTGATGGAGGGTTTGAAAACAGTGGTTCAAAGGTGGGATCTCTGGGCTTCCCTGGTGGCGCAGTGGTTAAGAATCCGCCTGCCAATGCAGGGGGCACGGGTTCGAGCCCTGGCCCGGGCAGATCCCACATGCCGTGGGACAACTAAGACTGTGCGCCACAACTACTGAAGCCCGTGCGCCGTGCTCCGCAGTAAGAGAAGCCACTGCAATGAGAAGCCCGCGCACCGCAATGAAGACCCAATGCAGCCAAAAATAAAAATTAAATAAATAAAATAAATTTAACCAAAAAAAAAAAAAAAAAGGTGGGGTCTCTGACAAGATAAGGGCGTGAGCAGGCTAATCTCAGGTGGTCATCTCAATCTTGATGAGCTTCTCTGGTCCCTTTAATCTCACCTCAGGTAGTTTCCTGGCTGCTCCTCCCTTGATGAGCAGCTGTTCAAATCCGCCCTTTGGAACTGAGGGAAGGTCATGGAGGTTGGAGTCTTGCCTATAAGAAATGGTGGACAAAAGGAGGCCTCTGTGCCCAGGCCCCACTAGGTTTCAGCGGTATCAGTCAGGGTCCTGGATGGTTTGCCCAGGCACGGATTACTGCCTTTAGCAGAAAAAGCCTCTCTTGGAAGCATACCGGGAACTCATGGCATCTCGATGGAGGTCGGACATCCAGGCTTAGAAAACAGAGTGCTCCAAAGGCTGGGCAGCCAAACCCACAGCCAGCACTGTACTCAAGGAACAACTTAGTCCCGTTGCCAGGCACTGTGCCCTCTGTCCCTCACTCAAGATTCAAGGCTTCAGGAGGGAGTCCCCCGCCCCCACTTGGGACCTGGGGCAAGGAAAGGGGCTGGCATCTTCGGATTCTGGATTAAGAGGCTGGAGGGCTGCACATACTAGCGAACTACCTCTAAAGATCTGGTGCTGTGGTGCTAACAGAAAGAGGCAGGGGTGAACGCTGGACAGACCAACAAAGGAAAAAGAAATATCCACTGCAGTAGATTCTGTTATAAACATCCCCATTCTAGAGATGACAAACTGAGGCTCGAGTAGTTAAGGGAATCTTTTGCAGCTAGTAAGACGTGACTTCAGAACCCATGACACCATTGTGCTTCTCTGGAGTTGTTTTTGCTCCCCCCACCTTTCCAGAAAACGTGAATTTAGTGAATCCTCAGGAAGGAGACAGGGAAATAACTTGGCAATGTCTTGCACATACTGAACACAATAAAAGTTGGGTGGATGGATGAAAGAAGGGAATTGGGAAGCAAAGGAGAAGTCATTTGGAGATTTGTGATGAGGGTTTACGATCGCATGGGGTGGGCTTATCTCTAAGCTGACCTGAGTTGATCCAACCTCCCCAATCCTTATTCTCAAATCACTTAGTTCCTGCTTTACCAACAACCGAGGACTTTTTAGACGCTCCCTTGGCCAAGCGCCCTGGCCGAGAATTGCACTGTCACTTGCGACCCGCTCCCTGGGCCCGAGGACGAAAGGCGCAGGCCCGGGAGAGGCTGTGGCCGGCGGAGACTGACCTGGAGGGGCAGGGGCGGGGGCGGCGTGGAGGAGGCGGAGGCCGGCGGTCAGCTCTGCTCCAGCTCGATTGCCATGTCCCGCCAGGCGAAGGACGACTTCCTGCGGCACTACACAGTCTCCGACCCCCGGACTCACCCAAAGGGCTACACAGAGTACAAAGTGACGGCGCAGGTGAGGTGGGGCCCAGCGGGGACTTTGCCCTTTTAACAAGGGGGGGGCGTGTTTTACGTTAAGGCAAGACGCTGCTGGAAGCTCCCCTGTTAGACGACAGGTGTGGATTCCCCTTTAAGGGGAAGTGCCGGTAGGGCCTTAGTTTACTTCTTTAGCCATCAAGGGGCGAGGCCATAGGAGGGCGGTGCCTTTTTAAAAGGGCGTGACAGCAGTTCCCAGACAGCGAGGTGTGGGTGACCACGCGCAACGCGTAGCGTCTATCCGTCAGGCTGTGAATTTCTTTTAAGTTAACATGAAAACTCTGGCTCAACTCAAATACTGGTTAGTTCTCCAATCTTTTGGAGTAAGTTTTATCTATTGGTTTGTTTGATATTTATATAAAAACCCTTTAAGGAGTTGAATTACTTTTAATTTTTAAAAAAAATAATGTTTGTGTATGACTAAAAGTTCATACAGGTCAAAAGAAATTAAGGAGTAAGTCTCTTCACACAGCAGGAAGTCAATAGATAAAGACTGAAGTTGAGGTGTGAAGCAGTAACAACGTTATAAGCATATATAAAGACGGAGGAAATCATGAAAAGAATTAAAAACAAACAGTATAACAGAATATCTGTAGAATGATATCCAAGAACTGCCTGGGGAAGATTTTTCACTGTAAAATTTTTGTACTTTTACAATTTTGAAGTAGGCAAATATTAAACTGGTGCATTAGTGACTATTAAAGTGGAGCAAAAATGTAGAGACTTCCAAAGTGATTTAGAAATTTATTTATTTGTTTGTTTTTATTTTTGGCTGCGTTGGGTCTTTGTTGCTGTGTGCGGGCTTTCTCCAGTTGTGGTGACGGGGGGGGGGGGGGGGGGGGGGGGGGGGGGTTACTTTTCATTGCAGTGCGCGGGCTTCTCATTGTGGTGGCTTCTCTTGCTGCAGAGCATGGGCTCTAGGTGCACAAGCTTCAGTAGTTGTGGCGCACGGGCTTAGTTGCTCCGTGGCATGTGGGATCCATCCGGGCCAGGGATCGAACCCGTGCCCCCTGCATTGGCAGGCGGATTCTTAACCACTGTGCCACCAGGGAAGTCCTCCTCAATGGTTTTTAAATATAGTTGCTTTTATCCAAAATATTTTAGGCAAGTCTGTTGTGAAAAGCAAAGTCCTGGGTTTCAGTGCTAGCAATCCCTCCACAGGTCATGTCCCCTCTCTGAGCCTCTACTTCCTCATCTTTTAAATGGGCATGTGAATCATGTCTGCCTCCCTGGGGTCTAGGATAATGAACAGATGTTTTGAAAACTGTCAAAAGTTACTTCAAGCTGTAGGATTTTTTAAAAAATTATTATGAACGTAACATAATGAAAATGGAGTCTTTTTTTCCACCTCAGACACCAGTCTGCTCTTTCTGGGTCACAACCCCAGTGAGGGTTTCTTCTGTGTCCGGGAGTGTTCACACACAGAGGCTTCCTCTTGTAAGGGAGAAGTGGCTCCTGGGACAGAACCTCATTCTTTAGAGAACTTGGGGTTCTTTGTTTTCAGAAGGAGATGCAGGGACTTGGCCCTTTGAAGGACCTGAGATAAAAGTTGGGCTGAGAATGGAGTCCTCTAGACGGGCCTTTAGGGCTGGAGCCTCCCATTTTGAGACAGGCTGGGACCTGGGACCCTTTACTGGGGTGCTTGCACTTGCACCTAGACAAACAGAAAACAAAGAAACTATAAGGGGCTAAAAATAACTGCATGCCTGCAATGTCTAGGCAATTATGAACAATAAGATACAAAAAGACCACAAACTAGTTGCAACTTCTGAGGTGCCTGGAGCAGAAGCAGGGTACTGCGCATGATCCCTGCACACAGCACCACCAAGGGGGTGGGCAGACCACCTAAGCCGCCCCTCCAGCCCAACCCACTGATCTGCCCCTGCCCTCACCCCATTTAAGGAAACAGTCAACCCTCCTCGGAGACAGCGGATAAGGGCACATGTTACTTGTTTTCCATCCCAAACCAGTAAAGCCTTAGGTCCCAATGAAGCCTTACCTGAATTTCTCAGCTGGCCTCATCAATTTCTGTTGATTAAAGAGTCCAAGGACCGGTAACAATTTGACAGATGAAGAAACTAAGGTGCATGGTAGAAAAACTGCTAAAAGTTACACTCAAAGCCTTAAAGCCAGGACACCTTGATACCACTGGCCAAAGCGCTCTGCCCCTCTGAAGGTGGCTAGGAGGTGGCCCCGATTTTACAGGGTGATGGGGTGTCTGCGATGTCAATCTCTGGTCTCACTGGTTCTTAACTTTCTTCCTCAGTTCATCTCAAAGAGGGACCCGGAGGATGTCAAAGAGGTGAGCCTCCTGGGAGGAAGGGACCATTTCGTAATTCCAGATCTGGAAACAGTAAAGGGACG
>NW_006789022.1:1545478-1589220 GCF_000442215.2 Lipotes vexillifer | reverse complement strand
GGTGGTAACTCTGCCAGGAGACCAGCTCCCCTTCCTCGCTGGCCCTGGGAGGAGGGGTTGCTGTGCCCTAATGCACACACAGTGTGGGGCCAGGCTGGGGGTGGGGAAGGCCACTTCCTACCGTTGTTCAGCCCTGTCGAGTCACGTGTCCCTCTTAGGTGGTGGTCTGGAAGCGGTACAGTGACTTTAGAAAGCTGCATGGAGACCTGGCCTATACTCACCGCAACCTCTTCCGCCGCCTGGAGGAGTTCCCTGCCTTCCCCCGCGCCCAGGTGTTTGGTGAGTCTTGATCCCAGCATTCAGGCCAAAGATGGAGAGGGCGTTGAGCAAAGGGGACCCCTGCTGGTGAGGGCTGGATAGAGGGACCCTGAAACTCCTGGCAAAGACGTATTTCAGACAGCTGGAAGGGCCCTTAGAGATGGCCTCATTTGACAGATGGGGAAACTGCTCTGCCCTTATTGTGTGTTGAGCCCTTTAACATTCCTGTTCTCATTAGCCCCATTTTCAAGATGAGGAAACTGAGGCTCAGGGAGATGAAGGGGCTTGACCTGTAAATGGCAGAACCTGAACTCCAAGCCACAAGCCAGTGTTTCCTCTAGACCTGCACTTGTCCAGAAATAGCAGCCACGGACCACCTGTGGTTGAGGAGCACCAGAGATGTGGCTAATCTGAACTGAGATGTGCTGTCCGGTCCAATACACACTGAGAAAAGAATGTAAACTATCTCAGTAATTTACATATTGATTACATGTTCAAATGAGAATATTTTGGATATACTGGGTTAAATAGAGTGTATAATTAAAATTAACCTGTTTCTTTTTACTTTTGTAAAATGTGGCTTCTCGGGAATTCCCTGGTGGTCCAGTGGTTAGGACTTGGCACTTGCACTGCTGTGGTCCCGGGTTTGAGCCCTGCTCGGGGAACTAAGATCCCACAAGCTGGTGCAGCATGGCCAAAAAAAAGGAAAAAGGTGGCTTCTAGAACACTGTAAATTATATGTGAGGCTCATATTCCTTGTTAAGTGTATCTCTAGACTCAGAGGAGATGTTCTTTTGTAGCAAGGTGAAAGCTCGTTCCTGGCAGATTATGCCAGGTAATGCGAAGCACAGCAGGCTACCCACCCTGACAGCACGATAACTAGCCCAGAGTTAAATAACTCTGCATGATACCTAGACCAGAACAGTGAAACTAAAAATGGGGCTACTTGCTGTGTGACCTTGGGTGAGTCACCTACCCTCTCTAAGTCTTACTTTCCTCCCTAATACATCAAAACCACCTGTAATTATTTGTTTCCTGTTGGTTGCCTGCTTCCCCCTGTCTAGGATGTGATACGCATGAGGGCAGAGACCTTGCTTTTCTCTCATTCACCTTCTGAACCTAGCACATAGTAGGTGCTCAACAAACATCTGGTAAACGGATGAATAGGGAGATTGGTCCCTCGTGGCAAGACCCTCACCCCAGGCAGAGCCAAGGAAGATTCCTAGGAGAATGGGGAGGGGGGCAGTGGGCTCCTCAGAACCAGGAAAATTGGCCTGGGGGCCAGAAGCCCTTGTGGGTCACTGTTCTCTCCCTGCCCCTTGTCCTGGCGGGTGCAGGCCGGTTTGAAGCCTCGGTGATCGAGGAGCGGCGAAAGGGGGCCGAGGACTTGCTTCGCTTTACTGTGCACATCCCCGCACTCAACAACAGCCCCCAACTCAAGGAGTTCTTCCGGGTACGTGTGCCTGCTCCTCGCCTGTCCTCTGCACCTGGGAAGCTTACCTGCCCACCAGGCTGCACCCTGTGACTCCCCCTGGCTGGTCTTTCTCTCCTGAAGGGTGGGGAGGTGACACGGCCCTCCGAGATGTCCAGAGACGTGCATATCCTGCCACCCCCTCTGATCCCCACACCGCCCCCTGATGAACCCCGGGTGCAGCCTCATGAGCCCTGGTTGCCCCAGCCGCTCCCTGCAGAGAGGAGGGGCCTCGAGGAGTTGGAGGTGCCAGGTACATGGGGTGGGAGAAGGAGCCAGGGCTGGGCCCAGAGCATGTGTATATGGGGGGTGGGGACCACTCCCTCCTCAGTGAAAAGCCTGGGGTGTTTCCCAGCTCCTCTGCCACCATCCTGCTGAGGAACTCTGCACAGGTCATTTTCCTTCTCTGGGCTTTAGCTTCTTAATCTGTAAAATGGGCACAAACCCTAAGAATGGGCTTATGTATGCCTGTGGTTGCTGAAAGGATACAGCGAGAGGGTAATTACATTTTGAAAGCTGGGAAATAATAAAAGCAGGCATGAGTGTCCCCAATGATCTATTCCTCAGTGGACCCCCTGCCATCCAGCCCTGCCCAGGAGGCCCTGGATCTCCTCTTTAACTGTGGGAGCACCGAGGAGGCGTCCAGTTCCCCCGGCCGAGGCCCTCTCACCGAGGCTGAGCTTGCCCTCTTTGACCCCTTCTCCAAGGAAGGTAACAAGTTGGGACAAGTGAGGGGTGGGGTGAGAGGGGTAGCTGGGCAGGAGGTCCTTAGGGGCAGGGAGGCAGAGGCGGGCACAGCCACTGGCTGGCCTCACCTTGCCCGTGTAAATCTGAGAAAGGCGGCCCCTGTGGGTGAAAGGCAGCCTTGGTGTGAATTAGAAGCAGTGACCTTCCCCCGTGCTGGCGAGCTGGGCGGTCCTGTACAGTGAGCAACCACGGAGGAAGTGGGCCACTTCCCACCATGGCATCTTCTCCCTGAGAAAGCTGTGGAACCAGCAGGATGCCACCATGCCCTGGGAGGGTTTCAGTTCCTTTGCTGGAACCCCAAGGTGGGGTTTCCTGGCTAGCTTGGGGTCTGGCTGTAGATCTTCTGCCAAGAGGCCCTGTTGGTCAAGGGAGGGGAGGTCTGGGTTCAGAGGACAGCAGAGGAGGCCCCTGGAGCAGCCACTGACATGTGAGGGCACCAGAGGTGGAAGGCCCCCCATGGAGGCCCTGGTCCTGAGCTCCTTGTCAGATCAGGGACTTGACCATCCCAGGCTCTGAGACATGGGGTCTTTCCGTTTTAAAATTCTCCAAGTTTATGCTGTTACTGCAACTGGGGTATTGAAGTGGCTGATTGCACTTCTGGATCATCATGCAGCAGTTTCATTGTGGATTCCGCAGCAGTCTTTTTAAGCCCATTTTGTTGGCTTCCCTTGGTGCACCTCTTGGGTAGGCCCTTAGCTTTCTGGGGTCCGATCCAAATCAGGACCTCAGTCTCCCATCCACTTTTCTCCCATCCACGTCCCCGCCAGCTCAGGCCTGACTGCCCTTGGCCATGGTGACATGGGTGTGAGGACTGTCCTTTTACTCTTCTCGTTCTTCTTACCCCCGTGCCCCGCTCCCAGGGCTGGGCAAGGGAAAGAAGGGACTGGAGGGGAAAGGCAAGAATGGTGTCACCATGGCTGATGAACCGGCCACAGGTAGGCGGGCATCCAGATACTCTGCCTTGCCCCAGCCAGGCCCCCTGGGGTACCCAGTGCCCAGATGCTTGGGCAGGAGCCTGTCAAGACTCCTCAAAGGCAGCTCCCATAAGACATTCCCTTGGCCCACGGACAAACTCCTAAACCCTTGCCCACACCAGGCCTGGAAGTGCACTTCACTCAGATGCTGCCTTCTACCCTTGCCCCACTTTGTGGGCACCTCCAGCCAGCCTTTCACCATCGGAATTCTCCAGGCGAGAAGCCGGCGCTTTCTCTCTCTTCAGCACATACACCGGGCTCTTGAACTCAAGTACTAGGGCATCCCAAGAACTCTTCCGTCTTCTGCTCCATTAGCAACACAGGGAGGGCTGTAGTCGAACTGGGAAGTGAGATGTCACCTCCCCTTCCTGTAAGAGGCCCCTGGTCTCCACATGGGGTCCCTTGGGTAGGGTTGGAGAGAGGCCCACCCTTCCCTCTCCAGGCCAGTGGTGTGCAGCGGTGGTTCCCAGTCCTGCACCTTCCCTTCAAAGGCCCTTTCATCAAAGATTCACCAAATCTTTAGCCTTCTTTTGTGTAAGCTATGGAGGGCATCTTTAACCATCTCTTTGCCAGTCCTAGAGGATATAAGAGCCCTTCTCTCTGGAATGTGCGAATACCTACCACCCACTGTCTTCACATTTGGGGGCCTCAACTGAAATTGTAAGACCTTAAAAAAGCCTTGAGATTTTCTGGATCCATTATCCTAAGATTACAAGGCTTGGAGCATTTCAACTATGCCTTGACCTGGCATAGTTGGTTTAGCGTCCTTCAGTTAAACTTTATGGAGGAAATTCTTGGATTTATAGGTCAAGCGTAGTCAGGACAGAAGTAGAACCAGTGACCCAGAGCTTGCAAACTAATGTTAGCGTGAACCTAAAGAAAGGGTTAGGCTACATTGTACATCTGAAACGTATATAATATTGTAAATCAATTATACCTCGAAAGAAAGAAAGAAAGGAGGAGAGAAAGAAAGAAAAAGAAAGAAGGAAAGGGAAACAATGAATTAGGGAAGTAAGGGTGTTTTTACCAAAGTACACGAACTCCACCAATCAAATAGATAATGGCTAGTGTGCTATGTACAAGTGGCTTTTGGATTGCTCAGGCACTGAAGAACCCAGGACAGGTTGGTGGGCAAGAGAGGTCTGGGGATGGACAGCAGGCCCTGGGAATAGGAGGTCCAGTCTGGCTTGAGTCCTCCATATCTGATTGCAGAAGGTGTAGGCCCCAGTCCTACCCACATGGGTGAGCTGGCAGCATTGGAGGCAGAATCTGAAAGACTGGACCAGGAACCCTGGGAGCCAGGAGGGCAGGCGGAGGAAGAGGACGAGGAAGGAGGGCCCACCCCTGCCTATCTGAGCGAAGCCACAGAGCTCATCACCCAGGCCCTGCGGGATGAGAAGGCAGGCGCCTACCCTGCAGCTTTGCAGGGCTACCGGGATGGTGTGCACATCCTGCTTCAGGGAGTTTCTGGTGAGCGGGACTGGAGGGCGGAGGGTCAGGCCTGGGGTACTGGCTGGTGCAGTGAAGAGAGAGGAAAGTAAAAAACAAGTCAAGGATCAGAATTGCTCCTCACTGACCAATTGTATAACCTTGGGTTGTTTCTTTACCTCTTGTGGCCTCAGTTTTATTTGTAAAATGGGGAGAATATATCTGCCTCCCAGGGAGCAGGGAAAGACACATGGTGATGCTCTGAACTGTAAGGGGCTAGACCAGGGGTTCTGAGCCCAGGTACTTCTGCTGAGCCATTCTGTCTTCACAGGTGACCCATCACCTGCCCGCCGGGAGGGTGTGAAGAAGAAGGCTGCTGAGTACCTGAAGCGGGCAGAGGAAATCCTGCACCTGCATCTGTCCCAGCTCCCACCCTGAGACGGGACAGGACCCTTTCCCAGGACTCTAGCTCCAGCACTGCCAGCCACCCTCTTCTCCTCTCCCTGGTGCCTGGCCTGATCTTCTGGTCTTGTAACTCCAGAGGCCATTTCTGTGTGTAACTGGACCAAGAATGAGACAAATAATGAATCTCAGCTCCCTGACCACACCTGCCACCTTGGAATCAGGGACTCACAAGTCTGATCCTGCCTGTCTCTATCTTGATATGTGAGCAGCAGCTCTGGTCCCTAGGCTCTTTGTTTATCCATCTAGAACCGGGGTCTGCGGACTATGTCCCGCAGCCAAATATGGCCCACTGCCTTTTTTTGTAAGGCCCACAAGCCAGAAGAATTTTTACTTTTTTTTAATAGTTGAAAAAATTCAAAAGAATAATATTCTGTGGCAGGTGAAAATTACATGAAATGTAAGTATCTAAAAAATAAAAGTTTATTGGAACACAACCAGGCTTGTTTGTTTGCATGTTGTCTCTGGTTGCTTTTTCACTACACCAGCAGTTGAATAATTGCAGAGTTGACTGGTTACGACCTGTAAATCCCAGAACATTTACTGTTCTGGCCCTTTGCAGAAAAAGTTTGCTGACCCCTGATCTAGAAAATAGGGAGAAGAGTCTCCAGGGAAACATTAGAGAATGACAGCAAGGCCCCTTGAGTCAGGTTATTGGGTGAAGAGGAACCAAAGCGGGTGCACGCACTTCGGGCCCGTGGTTCAAAGCCAAACCGTGATGATTCAGAGGGCTGTAGCCTGGGAAGGCGTGGCCCCACTCCTGCCCCGCCTCTCCTACAAAGCGATTGGTTGCGGGAGGGACTACAAACCGGTGCATCATGGGAGTGGCCCGGACCGCAGAGGTGCATGATGGGCGGGCTTTAGCTGGTCCTGAGCGTGAGGTACAGTGTTGACCCTGAACTACAACGCAGAGCATCTCGGGAGGCCTGCTCGAAGATCTGTGGGAAGCCACAGGACTCGGTGAGAGAACGGCGGAGCCAAACGGGCGGCGGCGATGCTTAGACCAGGGCCGGGAGGCGGGCCCGTCGGGGTCGGCCCCGCCCCGCCTCCCCTGAGCCTCCGCCGGCCTTGGCGTGCTCTCCCGCAGGATGGGGCGAGTGGCCGCACCTGTCCACGGGATGCTGCGCGCCCATCCTTCCCCCCCAGCCCACCCATGCCCGGCTACGAGCTGCCCGTGGGCACGTGCGTGGACATGTGTCCGGCCGCTGAGCGCGCCCAGCGCGAAAAGGAGCGCCGCCTGCACCGCTTCGAGGTGGCGCCGGGGTGTCGCGGGCACAGGCCCCGAGCCGACCCGCAGCGCGCAGTGAAGGAGTACAGCCGGCCGGCCGCCGGGAAGATCCGGCCCCCACCGAGTCAGCTGCGTCCGCCGTCCGTGCTGCTGGCCACCGTGCGCTACCTGGCCAGCGAGGTGGTGGAGCGCACCGACGCGTCCCGCGCAGAGGTAGCCAGCTTCGTGGCGGACCGGTTGCGCGCTGTGCGGCTGGACCTGGCCCTTCAGGGCGCGGGCGACGTCGAGGCGGCGTTGGTGCTGGAAGCGGCGCTGGCAGTGCTGCTGGCAGTGGTGGCGCGGCTCGGACCCAGCACAGTGCACGGGACAGCGGACCCGATGTTGCTGCAGGCCCAGGTGCAGGAGGGCTTTGGTTCTCTGCGGCGCTGCTATGCGCTGGGCGCCGGGCCCCACCCCCGCCAGGCCACCTTCCAGGGCCTCTTTCTGCTCTATAACCTAGGTGAGTCGGTGTCCCCGCGATAGAACAAGGGGCAGGCGGCCCTCCGTGAGGACAGTGGAGGCCGGGAAAGGAAGGAGAAGCTTTAAAACCTCACCAGTAGCTCCCTCTCCATCCCTGCCTCCTAAATGTGTGTCTCGGCCAATGCACAAGATGCACCGAGCCCCTACTTGGACCTTCTGGCCTGTCTCTTCCCATCTTTGGGTCTCAGTTTTCTCGTTACAGAAGTGGAGGGGATGGGGTTAGAATGGGACAGTTGACCTAGATAGTGGTTTTCAAGCTTTATTTTAAACCTCCAGTTCAGTCAGTGTTACAAAGCAGCCAAGAACACATAGGCTAACAAACGTATCTGAAACAGAAGGTTCAAGACTAGATCTTTTCTATGGATGGATGGTGCATTTTAATAAATTCTACTTAATTGTAATAAAATGCTGTTGACTTAACAATCCACTAATGGGTCAGAAGCCTCAGTTTACAAAAAGTGACCCAAGTTTCCGGTGTCGTGATTCTTGGAAGGGGAGCAGAGGCAGAATTTGACAAAATAATTGCCTCACCAGGCGGACAGAGGAGGATGTGGCAGAAGCAACTCCCAAATCGTGGGGCAGCTACGGCAGTGGAGAAAGGACTGGGTTGGAAGTCAGAAAACTCAGATTTGGTTGGGTCAAGTTCTGC
This sequence comes from Lipotes vexillifer, assembly GCF_000442215.2. NCBI lineage: Eukaryota > Metazoa > Chordata > Mammalia > Artiodactyla > Lipotidae > Lipotes > Lipotes vexillifer. The sequence continues at coordinate 1,581,484 of NW_006789022.1, read as the reverse complement.
TACATACAAACTCTAAGGCAGTCTGAGGCAAGTCATTAAATTATCTGGGCCTGTTTCCTTCCTCTGTAGACACTGCCTCACTTTATTATGAGGACCCAGACTATTTGAAGGGGTTCTTGAACCTCTGGCAACAAATTCTGATATGGCTTAGGAAGGGGCCAAGGGGGAAAGGGGGAGGGAGGGTGGGCTTGGCCTGGGAGAGGGGCGTGGCCAGACTGGGAGGGGGGGGGGGGGGGGGAGTGAGGTAGGGTGATGAGCTCCGTGGAGGGCCGGAAGGAGGTGGCGTGGCCGAAGACCCGAGCAGGTGGGAGGGGAGATAGGGGGAGACCTAAGGGGATGGCACGGAAGGTGGGCCTGCTCCAGAAGGAATCAGCATCCTCATTCGGGCTTCCCACCTTCACAGGCTCGGTGGAAGCCCTTCACGAGATTCTGCAGCTGCCCACTGCCCTGCGTTCCTGCCCAGCCCTGCGCACCGCCCTGGCAGTCGACTCTGCCTTCCGCGAAGGCAACACTGCACGCCTGTTTCGCCTGCTCCGGACCCTGCCCTACCTGCAGAGCTGCGCCGTGCAGTGCCATGTGGGCCGTGCCCGCCGGGGAGCCCTGGCCCGCCTCGCTCGTGCCCTGAGCACTCCCAAAGGCCAGACCTTGCCCCTGGGCTTCATGGTCCACCTGCTGGCCCTGGATGGGCCCAAGGAGGCACGGGACCTGTGCCAGGCCCATGGACTGCCCTTAGATGGACAGGAGAGAGTTGTGTTCCTGAGGGGTTGCTACACTGAGGAGGGGCTGCCACCTGCCGGGACCTGCCAAGTACTGGTGGGGAACAAGCTTGGAGGGCGCACCCTGGAAGAGGTGGTCACAGCAGAGGAGGAAGATGAGGCTGTGGACAGACCCAAGTCTGCGGCATGAGGAGGGCTGTGCAGTCTCCCAGAGCCCCAGGACTGGGGCTGAAGCGCTCAGGAACTCGCTGGGCATCCCTGGTGGCGCAGCGGTTAAGAATCCACCTGCCAACGCAGGGGACATGGGTTCGAGCCCTGGTCAGGGAAGATCCCACATGCCGCGGAGCAACTAATCCTGTGCGCCACAACTACTGAGCCTGTGCTCTAGAGCCCGCGAGCCACAACTGCTGAAGCCCGCGCGCCTAGACCCCATGCTCCGCAACAAGAGAAGCCATCTCAACGAGAAGCCCGCGCACTGCAATGAAGAGTAGCCCCCGCGAGCCACAGCTAGAGAAAGCCTGCGCACAGCAACAAAGACCCAACGCAGCCAAAAATAAATAAATAAAATGTCTAAAAATAAATAAATAAGTGAAAGGAACTTGTCTTGCAGGGACAGCAGCTAGACTCAATTTATTTCGGGAGGGCAGGGAGGAGTTGAGACATGCTAGGTGCGTGGCGGGGAGCGGAACCCAAATTGGGCAATGCCCTATCCACCCTGGGCCTCAGTTTCCCTGCTGGTCACTGAGGAGTAGCTCTGGTGGCCTCCGAGTTGATATCTAAGGTTGCCATTGTGCGTCCCATCCTCACCCACCCACCACCAAGAGCAGTTGGTGGTTTTGCTATCCCCACCATCGCTATCTCCTGTTCACCCTCTGCCAACCAAGAGTGAGGAAGAGGGAAGGTTTCATCTGGGGCTTGTCACTCCCTTCAAGTGTCCGCACTGGTGGGGCCCTGAGCTGTTGCCTCAGAAGTTTGAGAGCGTCCTGTGGTCGTGCCCTTTCCTAGCATCAGGAGAGACGGGGACACACTCAAAGAAAACTGGAGTGGGAGAGGGTTAGGATAAAGGGTGGGGATGGGAGCTGAAGAATGAGGGCTAGGGTCAGAGGTCAGCCACAGGCCTCAGGGTGGCTGCTGCGCCCTCCAGGGCCACCACCAGGATGCTGAGCTGCCTCTGCACCTCAGCCCAGGCTGCAGATCTGGGGCCTGTGTTCATGGCCTTGGAGCAGGCATTGGATAGGCCCGGGAATGTGGCTACAGAGCCGGTGCGGGGTGCCCAGAGCACATGGCTGACAGGAGAAATGGGGGAGGATAGGACCATTCAGGGGCCAGGAGAGAGGGGAGCTTCAGCCCGGAACAGCTCCTGTATACAGCTAGGCACAAAAGCCCCTCTCCACTGGTGGTGGGAAGAGATGTAGGTTCTAGTCCCAGGGTGACCTTCACCGATTTGCCTCCCATCCTTTGAGCCTGACTCCCCAGCTGTCTCAAGGGACTGGGTTGTGTTCTAAAGGCCAGCAAAACTGACATTTTCGTCCCTCCGGCGGGTGCCCATTGCCAAGCCTTATCTCACTGCACCTCCCAAGAGCTGCAGGATAGGTTCACCTGTAGTAGCGTGCCTCTGGGAAGGCTTGCGAATTCAGGAAAGTCCGTTCCAAGAGCATCAGCTGGTCATTGAGCATCCGCACCTGCAGGGGGCTGGAGGTGACAGGGCCCTCTGGTCACCCTACAGCCAGCAGCCCAGCTGCCAGCCTGCATCCTGCCCTGGATGCCGCCCTCCCAGACACCTGCTTGCAGCCCTTGCTCACTCGGGGGTGCCCTTCTGCAGTGCTGATATGTGTTGGCCCAACACCGTGGCTGCCTCCTCAAACTTCTCCACTGCGGTCACCAGAGGTCCTGTGGGGAACAGCCAGCATCTTAGCCCTGGAGGTGCAGGGCTCCCCATGCCTCAATGTTGGGAGGGCTCCGTACTCAGGCTGATGTTGTGCTGCTCCAACAGGCCACCAAGGTCCTGCTGGGCAGCCTGCAGGAGGCTGCGGAGGGTCTCGCTGTAGTCACTGACATTAAGAGGCAGGAAGAGGCTGTCACTGAGCCGGAGAAGCACACTGCCCACTGTCTGGGCCACGGCCTGATGGCTGCTGAAACCTTGCAGGAAGCACAACAAGGCCAGGGCTCAGTCTTCAGCCCATCCTCCTCCAGCCTCAGGATGCCCCTTGCCCTCATCCTCACCAGGGTCCACAAACTTGTCCACGTAATCAAAGGTGTCAAAGGCTGTGTGGTAGGTAGGGTAGATCCGGGCTGAGGTCTTGCTCTGGGGGAACAAGACCCAGAGGTGACAAGCTTGGGATGGGTAGTGGAAGGAAGTGTACAATGTAGAGACATTATTTCAATTCAGTTGTCACCACAGCTGTGAGGAAGGTTCTAGGATTCCTACTTTACAGAGGTGGAAGCAGGCTCAGAGAGGTTAAGTAACCTTCCTGACATCACACAGCTAATAAGTGGCAAAGCTGGGTCAGGTGCCAGTTTCCCGTTTCACATGAAGGAGAAGAACCTGGGGTTTGCAGTCAGACAAGAGGATTCAAATCCCAACTCCACCACTCAAGAGTGGTGCAGCCATGGAGGGGAGAAAGGGCCTTTTGGAGCATCAAACAGGGAGACAGGTTGGGCACTCTGCATCCCTTATCTCATTTTATCCTCAGACCACCCCTGGTTTATACTGTTATTTAATCTATTCTGAGATAAACATTTTAAGATCTCTGGAATCAGGATGCTTCTTACAGTCAGTGTCATCCTGCAACTAATTGACAGTGCTTTTTTCCCTCCTGAATAGTGCATATCATAACAGTGCATCTTATACTCAGTTGTATCTTAAATTTGATAAAATAACATAGATGAGGGTGAACATGCTCAAGAGAGGTAAAGAAACTTGGCTGAGGTAGCACAGCTACTGAGTGATGGAGCCGGATTCAGTTTGCACTGGAGCGGCCCGAAGGAGAGGAGGGGGCTGGTGGAGCAAGGAACCGGGATGGGGGACGGAGGGGTGTCCGCTTACCCGGTCATAGGTCCATGGAGGAGATGCCCAGGAAGTGAATGAAGGGTGCGTAGTCGCTGCCCGCACCCAGAGTGCCCAGGCTGTGGGAAGGAAGATGGTTAGGCTGCAGGGCGCGGGGCCAGCTCACCAGCCCAGAGTCCCCAGCCCGGCCCTGGGCTCACCTGGGGACCAGGCCGTACACCGGGCTGCTACGGTTGGAATATCGGATCCAGTTGTCATAGATGCTGAGACTGCTGGAGCCTGGTGCGCAGATCTGAGCGCAGGGGGATCTAGTCGCGGGGCTGGCCCCTCCCCAGGCCCAACGACCAGGCTGGTCCTCCGCTCTGCCCACCCAAGTTTCCAGCCCACGCACAGTCCTGCGGGTCCTACAAGGCCCACCCCGCAGCCTCAGTCCCACCCCCCAGCCCTTCTAATAAGTATCAGCTCCAGTTCCGCCTACCCCGTGTAGCCCCGCCCCGCCCGTCCTCCTCCCAGCCCAGCTCCCAGCCCCTCCCATTTCCACCTGTTTGGTTGCAGAGAAGATGACGCTTTGGACCGGGGGCGTCCCCTGCGCCCTCATGGTGGCATTGGCTGTGAGGGGATCCGAGAAAGACTCTATTCGGGCCCCGCCCTTTCGTTTCCCTCCTCCCCAAGTCAGCCCAGCCGCCCCTTATACCAAACACCGAGATGTCCACGTTGATGTAGGCTACGGCGCGCTCCTGCAGCTTGCTGAAGAACTCCTGCAGGTGGGTGGGACCCCGTCAGCCCCGCCCTGCCCTGCCCCGGAAACCCCCTCGAGCGGCGAGCTGCGGGGCTCGCTCACCTCCGTGAACTCTGTGGAGCCGATGAGCCCAAACTCCTCTGCCCCCCAGCTCGCAAACACGATTGATCTTCGGGGGCGCCAGGTGCCTGGGGAGGGGGATAAACGGCTGGAGGGCAAGATCCCTCGGACCCTGGGGTGGCTTAGGGGGAAGGTTGGGGATGTGGAGAGGAGGGAGGGCTGGAACGGGCGGGGCCCAGGCGACTGGAGGTAGGTCCTGGCACCTCCTTGGCCAAGCCTTCCCTGAGGCTCCATCCTCCTTTTACCAACGCCCCTCCGCTGCTGTGACAGCCCCCAACATTGTCGCCAACACCGAGCTCCCTCCATCCGGTGGTCCCTTCTGCCAGAATGCCCTATCCCCCTCTTCTCTCTGGCTATGCTGATTAGAGGTCCCCCAACTCTCTCCTCCGTGCATCCTATGCAAAACTCTCCCCTAATCATCTTCACTTGGCGATGATACATTCACATTCTCCTTAGAGCGTTATCCACATTGAGCCAATCCTTACAACATGTCATGAGGGACAGGCTATGACTGTCTCCATTGAGGAAACTGAGCCATAGAGAAGTTTAATGACTTGCCAGGATTACACAGCTGGTAGGCAGCAGAGCCAGGGTTCAATTCCAAGGCCTGGCTCCAGAGTCCAGGGGCTTAACCAATGCCCCACATTGCTTCTCATAGCCACCCGCAGCCTGACTTCCATCTCCAGTCTCTGTGCCCTCACTACTCTTGCCACAGGCCTCAGCCACCTCCAGGAAGCCTCCGAGGTCCTTGCTTGCCCCCTCACCGCCTTCAGACTCCCCCTCCCGCTCCGCGGCACTATGGGCTCCTGGCTGTGCTCCCGTCTCTGGACGCAACTCAGTCCCCTTTGATCATTCCTCATCTTTTTGTTTTAAACCAAAATTTTTAAGTATAAGGACTTCCCTGGTGGCCCAGTGGTTAAGACTCTGCGCTCCCAACACAGGGGGCCTGGGTTCGATACCTGGTCAGGGAACTAGATCCCGCATGCTGCAACGAAAAGATACCGCGTGCCACAACTAAGACCCGGTGCAGCCAAATAAATAAAATTTTAAAAAATTTATTTTATTTTATTTATTCATTTCTGACTGTGTTGGGTCTCCATTGCTGCACGCAGGGTTTCTCTAGTTGTGGCGAGCGGGGGCTCCTCTTCGCTGCAGTGCACAGGCTTCTCGCTGCAGTGCACAGGCTTCTCACTGCAGTGGCTTCTCTTGTTGCAGAGCACGGGCTATAGGTGCGTGGGCTTCAGTCGTTGTGGCTCGCGGGCTCTAGAGCGCAGGCTCAGTAGTTGTGGCGCACGGGCTTAGTTGCTCCGCGGCCCGGGGATCTTCCAGGACCAGGGCTCCAACCTGTGTCCCCTGCATTGGCAGGCAGATTCTTTTTTTTCTTTTTTTGGGGGGGGGGAGGTTCGCGGGCCTCTCACTGTTGTGGCCTCTCCCGTTGCGGAGCACAGGCTCCGACGCGCAGGCTCAGCGGCCATGGTTCACGGGCCTAGCCGCTCCGCGGCATGTGGGATATTCCCGGACCGGGGCACGAACCCACATCCCCTGCATCGGCAGGCGGACTCTCAACCACTGCGCCACCAGGGAAGCCCGGCAGGCAGATTCTTAACCACTGTGCCACCAAGGAAGCCCTAAAAAAATTTTTTAAGTATAAAATGATTACATGCTTGCAGTGAAAAATTCCCATTTTTTTTCTGCCAAAAATGCATAAGATGAATCTAATCAGACAAACCCAAACTGAGGGACAGTCAACAAATTAAATATCAGGATCATGAAAGAAAGAACAGCTAAGAAACTATTACAAATGACCCACGCAACTACTACATGTGCAACGTGTGATCCTGGATTGGTTCTTGGACCAGAAATTTCTTTTGCTCTAAAAGTTATTGGAACAGGGGCTTCCCTGGTGGTGCAGTGGTTAAGAATCCGCCTGCTGGGTTTCCCTGGTGGCGCAGTGGTTAAGAATCCGCCTGCCAATGCAGGGGACACGGGTTCGAGCCCTGGTCCGGGAAGATCCCACATGCCTTGGAGCGACTAAGCCCATGCGTCACAGCTACTGAGCCTGCGCTCTAGAGCCCGTGAGCCACAACTGCTGAGCCCATGTGCCACAATTACTGAAGCCCGTGCACCTAGAGCCCTTGCTCCGCAACAAGAGAAGCCACTCCAATGAGAAGCCCGCGCACCGCAACGAAGAGTAGCCCCCACTCGCAGCAACTAGAGAAAGCACGCACGCAGCAACGAAGACCCAATGCAGCCAAAAAAGTAAAATAAAATAAATAAAGTACTTTGCCCATTTAAAAACAAATAAAAGTTTTCAGAACAATTGGCAAAATTGTTAATTTCCTGATTCTGAGCATTGCACTGTGGTTATGAAAGAAAATGTCCTTATTTTTAGGAAATATACAGCTCTGCCACCTGGTCCAGCTGCTCCTTCCCACATGCTGTGCCCTCCACCTGGATCTCCACCCCTACCGCTCCCAGAACTGCCGCCTCCCTGAGCTCTGGCTTGCAGCTGGAAAGCCTGGTAGATATTTTTCCTTATAGCACGTTTCACAGTTGTCATTACAGCATGAACTCTGGTGTTCACTGGGGGATGTCCAGTGCCTAGAACTGGCCTGGCACATAGTAGCCATGGGGGACATATTTGTTGAGTTGACGATTGTCCGTCACCCCTGCCTCAACTGGGCTGAGACTCCCTGAGGGCAGAGCCTGGGCACTGCCTCGCTCGAGGCCACATCTGGCCTCGCTTCATTGGAGGGGCCCAGGAAACCCTCAGAAGGTATTGCACAAGTTCCCTGCACAACACTGGACTACTCGAGCGAGGCCAGGGCTGGTGTCCATGCATGTCTGCCCCCAGGGCCCTCAAGCTTCGCTCAAGTGGGGACTGGAGAATGAGAGAGAGGAGGCGGGACAGGACTCCCAAAAGCTCCGGGAGGACTGGGCTGGAGGCGACCTGGGGAGAGAGTCCCTGGACCAGGGGAGCAGGATCCGCTCACCCTTCTTCAGCAGAGTCCCCAGGACGCGGGAGAGCTCCAGGAGGACAGCAGTGCCACTGCTGGGGTCCACGGCCCCGTGAACCCAGCTGTCCCGGTGGTTTCCATACAGCATATAGCGGTCTGGCGGGAGGAGCAGTGTCAGACGCCCAAGAGGAGGAATGAGGGTGGGCGGGGCAGCCAGGCTGGGCAGAGGGGGCGTAGTCAGGGGCTCTCAGAGCAGGGCTGGGTCCTGGGGGCGCAGGGAGCAGTGAGGCGGCGCTCACCAGGCTCCACGGCCCCACGGATGATCCCCAGGACGTTGGAGGAGTTCTGCAGCTCCAGGCGGTTGTAGACACTCACGGTCACCTGGCTGGGGGAGCGTAGGGGTGTTAGGAGTCTTCCCCTCCACCAAAGTAGGAGAAACTGAGGCCCAGAGCAGGAAAGGGACTTGGCAAGGTCACTTGCCTGGAAATACCGGGAGAGACAGCGAGGCTAGAGCCCAGCTCTTCTGATTCCAATTCTCCTTTGTACTCACTCACTTATTGGATACCTAGTGTATGCCAGCAGTGTACCAGGCTCTGGGTGATGACTGAGACAGACGTGGACCCCACCCTCGTGGGGTCTCCCTCTCCTGAGGGAGGCAGACCCCAAGGAAGTGAACAACTGCAGGCAGTGAAGGGCTTGGGAGGACACCGACAAGGTACCTGGTGGCAGGTGGGGAGGTTAGTGCAGGCCAGGAATGACAGAGCGTGGGGAAGGATGTTCCCATCAGCAGCAACAGCAAGTGCAGAGGCCCTGATGTGGGAAGGAGCTGGGTGTGTTCAAGAGAGGGGGCGGCTGGAGAATGGAGGTCCAAGATGAGGTGGCGGGGAACCCCACAGGGCCTTGTGAGGCACGCAGCTGTTTCACAGGCTTCCCCAAAGACAAGACAGATACTCTGGAATCAGGGAGGGGTCGGGAGACAGGAGAAAGGGAAAGGCCAGGCCTTGAAGTGAGCACTGAGGAAACCAGGGTCAAGGAAGCATAACAAGGGAAGAGAAGGGGAGCGTTGGGGCAGGAGGGGGCCCCATCTCACCTGCCTGCTGGGAAGATACCATCAGAACGGAAGGCGGGCCCCAGCTTGTAGTCACAGCCCAGGGCTCCCTGCCAGGCAGCTGGGGCTGAGGTTCCCTGCAGGTTGCTGGGGAGGCCCATCAGAGCAAATATGGGTGCGGGGGTTGAAGTCTGGGGGCCACTGGAGAGTGGGAAGGAGACCCCAGGGCAAAAGCTCACCAGAGAAGGACTTCTGCATCCTTGAAGCCAATGGGCTGAGTGGGAATTGGGGGAAATCCTAAGGCATTGTCAGAGTCCAGGCGGAAGGAGGAGGGGTTGGCTGGAAGGTAAGGAGTCAGGGGGTCCCCAAAATACTCAAAGTAGGAGCCCCGCTCCAACCCCGAGGGAGGAAGGCCCCAGGAGTGCGGGAAGGTCTCGTTCGGCAAGCTTTTCCCGTCGTTGATATCTCCAGGGTCCGTGTACACCAGCACCCCAGCCACCCCACACTTGGCAGCATTCACAGCCTGCAGAAGGCAGAGGAGGCTGTGTTTAGGGAGGGGCGAGAAGGGGGCACATCTCGTTCCTCTGCCTCCCTCCCTCACTGTGGAAGCCAGGACAGATCTGTCTTCCCACCGGCAAGATGATACTTACTTACACAAGTCATTTGTTGCAGTGCTGCTTGAGACAGAAAAAGACTGTTGAGCCTAGGCAATGGCTCATCAATGGGGTCATTAAATAACTGGAGGTACCCTACAGTGGAGTACTATGCAGCTGTATAAAAGAAGGAGGTTGTGCTTCTAAACCCATGTTCATATAAACACTGTTCATAGTAGCCAAAAGGTGGAAAAAACCCAACTGTCCATCACTGATGAATGGATAAGGAAAACCTAGTATATAACGTGCAAAGGAATGTTACTGATTCTTAAAAAGGAGTGAACTTCTGATACATCAATGAACTTTGAAAACATTATGCTAAGTGAAATAAGCCAGACACAAAAGGACAAATATCACATGATTCCTCTTATGTGAGGTACCTAGATGAGGCAAATTCATAGAGACAAAAAGTCAAATAGAGGTTACCAGGGGCTGCAGAGGGAGAATGAGGGAGTTAGTGTTTAATGGGTACAGAGTTTCATCTCATGAAAGCATTCTGGAAATGGATAGTAATGATGGTTGCACAATATTGTGAATATCCTTAATGCCATTGCATTGTACATTTTAAAAATGGTTAACCTGGTAAACTGGTAAAATATATGTTACATATATTTTAGGACAGTAAAAACAAAACAGTACATTAAAAAAAAAAAAAAGAAAGATCAAGGACAGAGTTTTTGTACCAATTGAGAATGATCTCCAGGATGTATTAAGGTGAAAAAGCATAGCTCAGAACAGGATTTTTATGCTACTTTTATATAAAAGGAGAAGAAAGTAAGAATATATCTTCATATGTTCTTCTTCCCAAAGAAACTCTGGACACATATCCCATAAACAAACAAACAAGCTACGTTTTTGGAGGATGGCATTATGAGAAAACTTTTTCACTCTATGCATTTTTTTTTAAACTGGAAGTTTCATAATCTGTATAATTCCACCACACCTATTCGCCTTTCTTTTCTTTCCATTTTTTTACCCCCAGCTCTTATCATGGGCACTTCTTTTATTTATTTATTTAGTTATTTATTTTACTTCTTTTTAAATTGTGATAAAGTACACATAACATGAAATTTACTATCTTAACCATTTTAAAACATACAGTTCAGTGGCATTAAGTATATTCCTATTATTGTGCTACCATCACCTCCATTCACCTCCAGAACTCTCTTCATTTTGCAGATTTGAAACTCTGGACCCACTAAAGACTAACTCCCTGGTCCCTGCTCCCACTCTATACCTTTTTTTTTTTTTTTTTTTTTTTGCGGTACGTGGGCCTCTCACTGCTGTGGCCTCTCCCGTTGCGGAGCACAGGCTCCGGACGCCTAGGCTTAGCGGCCAAGGCTCACGGGCCCAGCCGCTCCGCGGCATGTGGGATCTTCCCAGACCGGGGCACGAACCCGTGTCCCCTGCATCGGCAGGCGGACTCTCAACCACCGCACCACCAGGGAAGCCCTCAGTCAAAATTTTGTGTTGAAAAGAAGCAAGTTTTGGAGGAGGGGACAACAGGAGGGATTTAAGTCGAATGTTCAGAAGAACTACGTCACAGGAGGACTTAGACTTCCAGAATATACCAAAGCTGAAAAATGTGCCCAATTCCTTTATTTCCCAAGGCTCTGGGAGGTTAGGGGAGATATCCAAGGTCACACAGCACCTAAGTGTTCTTTGGGCCAATCAATGGGCTAGAGCCTGGCTGGGCAGAGTGCCAAAACAGGCCATTGGTGGGTGGAAGCAGCCCCTTCCCCGCACATCCTCCTGTCCACTGCCAGTCCCCCTCCCCACCAAACCCCTTGCACTGGGGGCTGCTGCTTACCTTAGCCCTGCGCCCTACACCCCCATAGCGGGTCAGGACGATGCTATCTTGGAGTTTGATGCCCTGATGGTATAGCTCCATGAAGTCTTCTTCCGAGCCCCGGTTGGCGTAGACGAGGTGGCCCTGTTCCCCAGAGAAGGTGACCCTTAGAGCCAGGCCCAAGAAAGAAGGGGAAAGGCTGAGTGGCAGGCTGAAGGATTTAGATTCTGTCCCCCAACCTCGCCTAGAGCTTATAAGCTCCCCAAGACAAAGTCACACCTGGTTTGATCTGTGTCCAGGTACCCTGTAACAGGCCTGGCTTTGAGCAGGGCCAATTAGTGTTTGTTGAATGACTAAGTGATGGGCAAAAGGAGTCTTAGTGGAGTGTGGAAGCAAGTAAATTCTGGGTGGGGCTGGGCCCCAGTTGAGGCACTTTTCTTCAACTGCCCGTGGGTCAGGATGGGAGCAGCTGGGGTAGAAGCCAGCGGGAGCTGGGCCACGGCAGTGGGGAGGGGGTGTCCCAGGCCCACCTGAGGGGTTCCTGGGGGAGCATAGGCAGCATATGGTGGCACCACATTGGGGTCCCCCTGCTCCCCAGTCAGGTTCTCTTCACTTCGTTGGGAGGAGAAGCGGATGTCCCCAGCAGGACCCGCTGTGGACAGAGGGCAGCGTCCGGGCTGGGTCCGGCAGCTCCCCCAGCCCACAGGCCTCCCCAGGCCAGAGCAGGACCTCACCAACATCCACACGGTTGGGCTGCTTCTGGCTGGGGAAGGACAGCAGCACCTCGTACTCAGAAGACCCGCTGAGTCCAGGCCCGACTCCGGGTCCTGCCAGCGCCGCAGTAGCAGCTGCACCAGCACCTCATCCCGGGGGCTGGTGGCCAGGTGCGGCTCCTTGGAGAGTTCTCTGCATGGTGGGCCCAGGGTCGGGGAGGAGCCTCTGGCAAACAGGAGGGGCACATGGGCAGGCCTCTCACCTAAGGTTCTCCCGGATCCTGTTGGCCTCGAGCTGTGCCATGACAGCCTCAAGGATCTCCAGGTCCAGGTCCTGGGAGGCTGAGGCACTGGGGGCTGGCAGGTCAGTCCCCTTGGGGATGGCAAAGTGGCCCAGGATGATCCCCAGTCCCAAAAAGGGCAGTGGCCCCCAGCACCCTTCCAAGCACCTCACACACTGCATCCTGTGGAGTCTTGGCCAGCTGGTGTGGCTCCTTATAGATGGGGTGTGAGGTCCAGTTAACCATCACCTAATAGGTGGCCCTGCCCTTTGGCCACTAGCTGGCAGGGAAAGTAAGGGAGTGTCCTGCAGGAAGGGCCAGGAGCTCTTCACATCCAGCTCGATTTCTGCAACATTCACTTGGAAGAGACCTCCAAGGGGCATCAAATCCATATGTGGACGCTGAGGCTTGGAGATGGACAAAGTTTCACCCACAGTCTCCCAATAGGAGAGGCCAAGGTAGGACTAGAAATCAGCCCCTGTCTCCAGAGCAGGGCTGGGCCTGCTGCCCACCATTCCTGCCTCTGTTTCCCTGGTGTCATTCCATCTCCAGCACATCCAACCCTGGCTACTTGGCTGGGTTTTAAGTTCAAATCCCATCCTTTGCTAGATGTAAGTTGACCTTAGGCAATTCACTTAGCTTCTCTGAGCCTGTTTTCTTAGCTGTAAAATGGGATAATAGAACCTATTTCACAAAACTGTAGTGCTGTTTTCATTAAACAAGGCCACATCTGTAAAAATGTCTAGCGTGGTGTTGGGCCCATAGTAGGAACTCAGTACATTTTAGCCACTCCTGCCTCATCTGACCCCTTAAAATGCTAAGCCTAGAGCTAAGGGAAAAAGAAGAGACTCAGAAGAACTCTCTGTAACTATCCTGCAGGGGTCCCAGTTTATGGGAGAAAGTGGGACTCTTAGAAAAAGAGACTGGGCACTTCCCTGGTGGTGCAGTGGTTAAAAGTCTGCCTGCCAACGCAGGGGACACGGGTTCGAGCCCTGTTGTAAGGAAGGTGCCACATGCCGCAGAGCAACTAAGCTTGTGAGCCCCCACTACTGAAGCCCGTGTACCTAGAGCCCATGCTCCGCAACAAGAGAAGCCACCGCAATGAGAAACCCGCGCACCGCAACGAAGAGTAGCCGCCACTTGCTGCAACTAGAGAAAGCCCGCGTGCAGCCACAAAGACACAAGGCAGCCAAAAAGTAAATTAAATTAAAAAAGAAAAGAAAGGAAGACTGTTCTAGAGGACAGAGCCGGAGAAGCACACTTTCTTGACAAGCTGACCTCCATCCCCTGACCCTACCAGGAATCCATCCATCTATTCATCCATCCATCTATGCATTCATCCGTCCATTCATTCATCCATCCATTCATTTATTCACTCATACCTGCAAGCATCTTTCATTTATTCAGCCCTATGCCACATCCATCCAGGCCCTGGGGAAGCCAAGGTGCCCAGGGACTCAAGTCTAGCAGGGGAGTCAGATAGGCTTTGGGTTCAACCATGTGGTAAGTGCCCCTATAGAGGGAGGACCAACGTGCTCCCAGTGGAGAGAATGACAAATTCTGTCCAGAAGGGAACACTTGAGGGGAATCTTCCAAGGATGAGAAGGCATTCAGCATGCAGAGAAGGCACGTATAAGGGCTGAGAGGGAGAGGGAGCCACCAAGTACTCGGTATAAGCCTCTTTCAGACTTCATAGACAGCCAGGCAGCACTGGGAAGGTCCTGGGGCTCAAGTGTGGCTCCTTCCACCTGCCATGGCCTATCCTGCCTTGGGATTCTGCCCAGCCAGGCTGCAACCCATTGGGTTTTTTTTATTTGTTTGTTGTTTAAATATTTATTTATTTGGCTACATTGGGTCCTAGTTGCGATGCATGGGCTTCTCCAGTTGCGGCACACGGGCTCTCTAGTTGTGGCGCGTGGGCTCCAGAGTGCACGGGCTCAGTAGTTGTGGCGTGCGGGCTTAGTTCCCCCTCAGAATGTGGGCTCTTAGTTCCCCAACCAGGGATAGAACCCGCATCCCCTGCACTGGAAAGCGGATTCTTAACCACTGGACCACGAGGGACGTCCCCAGGCTGCAACCCATTGATTGGCCCAAAGATGCCTGGAAATCTGGGGGAGCTGGGTATGGTAGACTTTGTGTGTGCACGTGTGTGTGTGTGTGTGTGTGTGTGTGTGTGTGTGTGATTTCACAGCACCCTCTCAGAGCAGCCCCCTACCTACTACTTACAGCTCCATTCACCTGCACCACCGTACCCACATCCCCTTGTGCTGGCTGGGAGGGTTAGCGTGTTAGCGTGGCGGGACTAAGGGTAGGGTATAGTGTGATCAGGGACTTCAGGAAGGTGCACCAGAAAGCCACAGTCCTTGGAGAGCTGATTATCAGCACCCAGGATATAATCTTATCAGAAAGCCATCAGTGTGGGGAGCACACACATTCCTTATGAGGGCACAGGGGGACAGCCACCACCAGGCAGCCAGCCAGACACCAAGGTCATGGTCCTGCCCCACCCTCTCCTGGAAGGAACACGTGAAGCCACAGACATGACATTTGGACAAGAGCGTGTGACATCTGAGTGGGTGACACCAGAAAACTCCGGCTCAGGCTGTAGGAATCAGCTGATGTCTATGCTGCTGTAGGCACCAAGCCATAACGATCCATCTTTTTTCCCCTTCTTGGCTGGGAAGATCGTATGGCCCCTCCCTGAACATTTTGGGCTGTGAGTATTGACGGAAATCCCTTCAGGGAGCTAATGCATTTGATTTCCTTTTTATTTTCCCACCTCGCTTGCTCCATCACTCGGACTTGGAGAGTTCTTCCACCCCTCCAGGACAGCCAGTCCATTGGTGCTAGCTCCTTTCCACTCTCCCTCACCTCCCACGTGTGCTTTCCTCCCTCCTGGCCCAGCCTGAGTCCCTTGCAAACCCTCTCCACCCCCTTGATCCTCTTTGTTTTGGTCACATTCACTGGAAAAGCCCCGACCTGGTTACATCCGCCCCTCCACCTACCCTGAACCTGCACCCTTGACCCCGAATATGCCTGTGGAGTCAGATGACCTCACTCATCTCGCTTTAAGTTGACGATCCTAGACCTCGGACAGGTCCTCAGTACTGCCCGGCAGTCCTAGCGTGCTTCCCCGGCCCACACTCCCACCAGCACCCCCAGATGGCGGTTGCACATCCCCCCCCCTCTTCTCAAGCCTCCAGCACATTCTCCTCCACCCTCGCGCCCCGCTGGTGACCGTGCTCCCTGCTTCACTGAGAAAGTCAGAGGGAACGTCACCGTGACGTGTGATCCACACCCCTGTCCAAGGCAGCCTCTCCCTTGTGCAGAGCCCGCCCCCTTGCTGCTCAAGGATGTGGCCCCACAAGTCTCCCTGCCTTTAGTGGATCACTTCCATCCACCTAAAGCCCCTGTTTATGGTGTTTTACACCATCTTTTAGAAAAAATCTCTCAATTCCACTTGCTCCTCTAGTAACCGTCCCGTTTTTCTGTCCCCTTCTTTGATGAAACTCCTCGGAAGAGTGGACCATGCTGGTCTCCAGATCCTCTCCTATTTTTTTAAAAATTTGTTTATTAATTTATTTATTTTTGGCTGTGTTGGGTCTTCGTTTCTGCGCGCGGGCTTTCTCTAGTTGCGGCGAGCGGGGGCTACTCTTTGTTGTGGTGCGCAGGCTTCTCACTGCAGTGGCTTCTCTTGCCGCGGCGCACGGGCTCTAGGTGCACGGGCTTCAGTAGTTGTGGCTCGCAGGCTCTAGAGTGCAGGCTCAGTAGTTGTGGCGCACGGGCTTAGTTGCTCCACGGCATGTGGGAGCTTCCCAGACCAGGGCTCGAACCCGTGTCCCTTGCATTGGCAGGTGGATTCTTAACCACTGTGCCACCAGGTAAGCCCTCCCGTTCTTTCTAGAGGCCACTCCATTCAGGCTTTACTCCACTAAAATTACTCTTGAAAATGTCCACTTTGCTCCATGTTGCTGGATCCAGTGGTCAGTTCTGTCCTCTCTTCTTACTTGACCTGGCAGCAGCGCTGGTCACAGCTGATCAAGCGTCCTTGGATCGCTTCTCTAGCTACATCCATTTCCCAGGCGATCTCCTGACTGTAAATTCCATTGTGGCCCCTCCCTCAGGTCCTCCACATCTCTGCTCAAATGTCACTTCTGTACAAGTGCCACTTTCTCTAAATTGTGTTCCTTCTCCTTCCTCAGGCTTCCTCTCCATCTCCAGCTTCATTTTTCTCCATTGCATCTATCACTATCTGACATTAATTATTCCTTATCTCTCCTCCTAGACTGTAAGTTCTACTGGGGCCTGGGTCTTTGTTTTATTCATCGCTGAATCTCCAGAACCAAGAGCAGTGCCTGGCACGTAGGAGGCACTCAACAAATACTTGTAGAATGGATGAAAAACTGACCCAAACAAGCTCAGTTCCTCCACCCTGGGCATTCGTACAGCTGTCTGATATTTAAGGAGTGTCCAGGGCAACCACAAGGGATACAAAAGGTGGGCACAGAACTCCTGGGAAACAGACCCCATCAGAACAAGCCTCAACAGGATTGCTGAGCCAGCCGTGGGTGGGAGCCTGCATAGCACAGGGGCTGTGGGATTTAACAGACCTCTAGGGCAGGATCTTTCTGAAGGATGGTTCCCCTGGATGGAGGGTGACGCTGCCAGGCTGCAGGATAGGGGCCACCTTCTCGGGCAGGAATAGCAGGACCTTTAGGCTGGGCAGGAGTGGGGAGCCTGCTGGGAGCCTTTAGAGGTACCCCAACCCACTTCCACTGGGCCTCCGAAGCCAGTCGGAGGTTTGGGTAGATCCACTGGAGGTTGGCTTCAGAAGAGAGATGGGACCATGCGGACACAAGAGGCTGATTTGCCAACCTGGCCCCAGCGCCTTGACGGCATAGAGGCTGGAAGATCTGGGCACAGCTTGTGACGAACACGGTAGCCTGCTTTGACTAGTAGTTCTGGGGGAAATGTGTGTCTGTGTGTGAATTAAAATACCGGGTAATGCCCTGGCGCACACACAGCTTTGCCTTGGGACTTCCCCTTGAGAAGGGATTCCTGACTTGGCTGCAGAATTGCAGGGACGTGGCATCAACAGGAGTGGTGGTAGGGACTGAGCTCGGGGCAATGCTGGGGCCCTGGGCTGCTGGGCTGTGGCCAGGATGCATTTGAGACATCTGTCAGCACTTCTGTGGTTTAGACATAACTGGGGAGGGGGCTCTGTAACTGTCTCCATTTCCTGCAGCCAAGCAGCATGGATGTTGCCACATGTGCATGCTTTCCCAGGCTGAGATGCTGGAGGCTTTCAGAAAAAACTCTTTAAAAAAAAAAAAAAAATCGTGGATTACTTATACAGCCATAAAAGAACAAACTACATTTACATACTCTCACCCGTAGCAACATGGATGAATCTCACACACGTAAAGATGAGCAAATGAAGCCCAACACAAAGGATAATATATTGTAGAATTCCATTTATATGAAGATTCAACTCATATGAATTTATATGAGGTATATTAGTTATAGACTGTTGGAGGAGGTCATTGAGAGGACGTGACTGCCAGTTAACCCGTGAGCTGGACTGGGGCAACTGGGGGCTCCTCACCCCTCCCCTGTCTTCAGAATGTCCGCTCTGCCCCACAGTTCCCACACTAGGAGCTGTTTTAAGGATGCAGCCTTGAGAGAGTAGGGTGGTGTTGAGACCATCTGGACTGAATACCTGACCAAGCCCAGTTAAAGCCTCTATATAAATTTTCAGGAT
The DNA here is from genome assembly GCF_000442215.2 of Lipotes vexillifer. Classification (NCBI taxonomy): domain Eukaryota; kingdom Metazoa; phylum Chordata; class Mammalia; order Artiodactyla; family Lipotidae; genus Lipotes; species Lipotes vexillifer. The sequence continues at coordinate 1,563,700 of NW_006789022.1, read as the reverse complement.
TCTGGCAGGCGGATGCAGGGATCTACTGGTCTTTTGGAGCCCAAGACAAGCCTTGTATGTAAGTTCCTTTGCTTATCAAAACTGATGCCTATCTTGCCAAGGGTAGGGGGAAGGTGGAGAAGGGATGGATTGGGAGTATGGGATTAGCAGATGCAAACTATTATTATATATAGAATGGATAAACAACAACGTCCTACTCTATAGCACAGGAACTATATTCAATATCCTGTGATAAAACCAGCCTAAGGCAGACACTCCCCGCTGCCCAGGTTATAACCTGGTGCCAGCGGAGACTTCACAGGGAAGACAGAGCTGTTCCAATTATGTGTGTCTTCTGTAGAGGGGATTACTGAGACAGGGAAGAAAAGTGCAAGAATTGGTCGCTGGTGCTACATGGTGGCAGCTTTGACATTTCTCTGGCTTCTACTTTATTTTTTAAATATTTACGATTCTCACCTGCCCTAATCCAATATTTATAAAAGAGGCAGTCTAGAAAAAAAAAAAAAAAAATATATATATATATATATATATCTTGTAATAAACCATATGTAAAAGAATATGAAAAAGAATATATATATGTATAACTGAACCACTTTGCTGTATAGAAATGAACACAACATTGTAAAACAACTATTCTTCAATAAAATAAATTTTAAAAAACCTGCCACCTATCGAATGGGACCATGCTGATGACTATCTTGGTGATAGAAGCCCTTAAGTGCTTACATTTATTTAATCATTTAGCTGTTGGTCCAGCTATGCCCCTCAATCTCAGTATCAGATGATTCCCATCAGGAAAATAGCAAGATGGCTGTACAGCTGGGTCACTGGTTGGCTAGGCCACTGGTCAAGAGCCAATCAGGGAGATGCCTGGGAGCCCTGGAGCCATCCAGGGGAGGAGGGTAGGGTCTTGGGAGAGGAGAGGAGCTCAGCTCAGCCTAAAGCTGTGACCAAATCAAACCTTCACTAATCAAGTGTGTCATCAGTTTTTGGCCTGGGCAAGGTCCCACGGGTCTAAGTCAAACCAGGTCTGACAAGGGGCCACAAACCTGGATTTCCATCCTCTTGGTTAGTGTCCCCCCTGTAGTGGGTATAAGGCAGAAAGATGGTCACAGTTCTTTCCGTGTCATATTAGAGGATTCTGCCCAGTAAATAATATCACCCTTAGGGTTAATGGGACTTTGCAAAAAATTGCCCTCTAGCATATTGACTGATTTTGTATCTGATTTAGCAATCTTATTTCAGGATTCCTTCCATTTTTCCCCCTTGAATATACATACATACATATATATATATGCCACTTTCTTGTATCCTCCTTTAAAGTGGCTTTGTCATCTTGCTGGCTCTGTCATCTCCCTCATTAGGGAGTTTAAAAAAAAAAACCAAAGTTCATTCCTTGTCTAGTTGTATGGGAATTATTTCTAAGTTTTGAATATTCTACCTATACATTCTCTGTGTGTCTCTGTCTCTCTCTCTCTCGTTACATCAGTAATCAGGGGATGCTTAGAAAGCCTCCCTGGGGCTGGACAGAGTCTGAGGGCAGCAAGGCTGATGGGCGCAAGCCTTGAGGGCCTGTCGGTGGCCAGGGCACAGTGACCACAGCTGGACACTCAGGCCTATGGATGGGGTGGGGGTGGGACCTATGACCCAGGACAGGGAGAGCCCCATTGGTGAAGGGAAGCAGGTCTCAAGGGAGGCCCCAGGAGGCCCTGGCTGAAGGTGGGAGTGGAAATTCAAATTCCAGAAGCACCTCCAGGCCTGAAGCATGTTGCGTGTTGGGCCCTTGGGAAGCTCTCACTACCCCCTCCCCCATGACTTCAGTGACAAAGAGGAAGAGACTTCTCCAAGGCCATAGTATGGGAAGTGGCTCTTCCCACCCCTCCCTAGTCTTCTGCCCTTTGGAGTTAGACCTGGGGCTTCCAGTCCTCCCCAGGAGAGGGTGTGGCCCCCTTCCAGTCCCACCCCAGGGCTTATCACAGGGGCATTGATCTTGAGGCTGATAAGAGCTGATAAGGAGCCTCCTGGGGGTGGGGGCAGCTCAGGGCCGAGGGAGGGGGTGGGCGATGGATGGCCTAGGGCCCACAGACAGGCAGGCGAGCCACGGATCAGCTGCTGAAACGTTTACTGCTGGGACTTGGAGAGGAACGGCCAGAATGGCTTCCCAAGGGGATGTCCTATCTCCAGCCTTGGGCCTGGTTAGGGCTGACATTGGTTTCCATTGTCACGGGCAGTGGCAGGCTGCAGGATGACCAGTTCTGCCTTCTGGGAGCTGGCTCGCTGCAGGCAAGGGGAGCCGGGTGAGCAACGCTGGGCAAATGTGTCCTCTCTCCCCATCCACGAGTAGGTGGAGGCCCGGGTACCTGGAACAGTGCCCCGTCTTGGGCGGCCTGGGCTCCCTCCTGGATGGCCTTCCCTTCCTCCAGGATGGCCTTCTCTCCCTTCAGGATGGCCTTTGCTTCCTCCTTCAGGCTCTCATACAAGGAGTTGGGCTGGAACAAAGGGTTGCAGGGGCCAGAGGTAGGTAGCTGACGCCAGGCAGGACTGCCTGCCACGTGCCTGCACGGGAGCTGGGCTGGGAGGCAGGGGGGAGGCACAGCAAAGGAAGGGGGTCCCGGGCCGAGGTCTCACCAGGTCTTGCAGCTTCTCCCCCAGCGCCAGGTTGTCTGCTTGGATAGCGCTCAGAGACTCCCGAAGCCTAGGGTTGAAAGCGAGACCCCCATCAGGCCCCAGACTCTTGTCCTAGGCAGTGCCCCACACCCACAAAACACAGCTCTTGCATGAGCTGCCTGGCCCGGCACAGCCAGGAGCCCAGGGTTTCACCAGGAGCCGCGTCTCACTCTGGCAAAGTTACAGGCAGGGAGGGAATTGTTCTCCCCATGTGACTTGCAGCAGGGGACCCAGATAAAGACGAATTGTGCTTTTCCTCTTCTCCAGTGAGGGAAAACCAGGCTGCTTCATCGCATATGCTAGGCTGGAAATCCTCTAAGGCGGCCTTGGGCTAGCTGCCCATCCCTCTGAGCAGCAGTGGGGCAGTGGCAGGGCTCTGTGTGGAGCTAGCCCTGCCTGAGCGTGCAGGCCAGCTGTGTATGAATAAAAGCGATGACCACTCAGATCCATGGCTCTGGGAGCCACATGCAGCCCTGGGGAAAGGACTGTCACACGCCCCACACCCCAAGACCTCTGTCTCCAGGTAGAGATCAGACCCTGGCATTGCCACTGACAGGCAAGCGGCCATGGGACTCGGCAGACCCAAGCTCCAGAGCCAGACATCCAGAGAACAGACCCCCCCACACACCCCCCTTCTCCACAGACCAAACTACCCCTCAAGTCCTTGGATAATTAAAGATGGCAGTCCTGGGACTTCCCTGGCGGTCCAGTGGTTAAGAACCCACCTGCCAATGCAGGGGACACAGGTTCGATCCCTGGTCCGGGAAGATCCCACATGCTGTGGAGCAACTAAGCCCGTGCGCCACAACTACTGAGCCTGTGCTCTAGAGCCCACGAGCCACAACTACTGAGCCCATGTGCTGCAACTACTGAAGCCCACTTGCCTAGAGCCTGTGCTCTGCAACGAAGAGTAGCCCCTGCTCGCCGCAACTAGAGAAAGCCCGCATGCAGCAACGAAGACCCAATACAGCCATAAGTAAATAAATATATTAATTAATTAATTAATTAAAAAAAAACCCAATACCTATTAAAACAAAAAAGAGAGATGGCCGTCCCTCACAGGTAGCTTCATAGACTGCCTGCTAACCAAAAGAGTTGTGGCCCCCACTCCCATGAGGCAGGTCCTGCTCACACACAAGGACACTGATGCTTGGGTGGGAAGGGACCTATTGGCCAGCAAGGGGGTCACCCAGAGTAGAACAGAGAGAAGACAAGGGAAGGAAGAGGGCCAAGTGAAGGTGCCAACCCACAGCTGTCAAGCTCCAGGCCCTGACCTCCATCGGGGAAGGCCCTGTCACCCTCCTGTCCCCACCTGCCTCTGCCCAGCTCACCTCATGCAAACATTCTGCAAACAGCTCATTTCCCTGGAGGTCCGCTGGGGGCCCCAGTCTTCCTTATCCAGGAACTGGCACTCCTGGATCTCCAAGTCCCTGGGTGGGTGCATAATGAGGGTTGGACCAGAATCTGGAGGCTGGGGAGGGTGGGGTGGGCAGAGAGGGGAACCAAGCCCGAGGCCCAGGCTTCTTCAGTCCTGTCTGGGCCACACCCCCTGAACCCCACCCCGGGCTGAGTCCCGGCCCAGGTCTGAATGCTGATGGCCGGGGAGCAGTACACTGTACCCGCCTCCCCGCCGCAGCCTCACGCATGTTCACACGGCCTCACTCTGCAGGGTCTTTGGTGGGCTCTGTTGTGCTCAGGAGTGTAAAGAGGGACGTGATGGTGGCTTCCTGTTGCAGGCCCAGCTTCTGCTCTGAAGAATCTGAACAAGGTGGCTTTGGCAGAGAGGGTGCCCTGGTGACTGAAGTGGCATGAGGCTGGCAGCCCAAGAACCGGGGTCCTCCCACACCCAACAGCAAGACGGTGGGGTGCAATGGCCAGGTGTTCAGATCTCCATCCAGGCAGGAGGAAAATTTCTCTAGCCCTCCTGCCACCCCGGCCCTCTGCCTTGGGAGGTCCTGTCACCTCTGTGCCCTGCTCCCTGGAGACCTGAGGGTCTTCTGGCTGCTGCTCCCCAGGAGGCTGCGGCAGCGGCTTCTCCTTGGGCTCGGAGTGGGCTCTTTGTCCACTCCCGGGAGACTGAGGGAGACGAAAACTTGGTTGGTGAGCCATGCCCACCATCCCGCTGGCCTCCCCTTTCCAGCCTCCTCTGGTTTTCTTGGGGCGGCCTCCAACCTCGAGAACCTCCACCACCAGCTCTGTCCAGTGAACCAGATCCCTCAAAGTTTGGGTTGCCAGATTTAGCAAGTAAAAATAGGACACCCAGTGAAATGTGGATTTCAGAATAAATACTGAGTCATATTTTTTAAGCATAAGTATATCCCAAACATTGCACAGACCATACTTATACTTTAAAAAGTGTTTGTTTTCCATCTGAAATTAAAATTTCACTGGGGTGTCCTGTGTTGTGTTTTCTTTCTTTCTTTTTTTTTTTTTTTTGTCACACCGTGCAGCTTGTGGGATCTTATTTCCCTGACCAGGGACTGAACCCAGGCCCTTGGCAGTGAAAGCGTCCAGTCCTAACCACTGGACCACCGGGGAATTCCCTGGGGTGTCCTGTGTCTTATCTGGCAACCCTACTAAAGCTACATGTTGACAGCATTTTGTAAAATGAATTTCTGCAAATGCAAGGTGTCAGGGTAGGGGGTGGGGGATAGAATGGCACTATTTAAAGGGGTCCTATAGAAGCATATAGGAAAGTGGGGACTCCCTCCCATTTTTGCTGTGGAAATCATCTATCAGTTGGGCATTGAGAAGCAAATAGTGTGGCATTCAAGACCCTGAACTATGGACACCCTTGTTTGTAACCCACCTACTATTCCACCATCCTTGAACAAGCCTCTGCTCAGACTTGGCCAGGAGCTTCCCTTCGCAACCCCACCCCAAATGTCCCCACCACCGTGCTCTCACCCACACTGTTCCCCGGCTCCCATTCCCTCCCGCCTTGGTAATCTGAACCTGGTCCACTCTTTTCTCTGCTGAGCAAAGATGGTATCTCCCCCGGGACCCCCTTAGATCCGTGGTGGAGCCGGAGCTGGGCTGAGCCTGAGGATGCTTCTGTCTCTGTGAGGTGGTGTAAGATGTCCCACCAAGCAGGCTTGAAATAGCAGCTTCTCCCCAAGTCACAGAAAGCCTTAAGTCAACAAATGGACTCGTCATCAGTTTTCGCTCTCCAATTTTTCAGAATCTTGTACACTTGCCGGTCAAAAGGTGAAGGACAATCCAACTGGAGAACAAATGGTGATCTCAGACGCATCTTTCTTTACACTGAGCTCCATCTGGGCTTCGGAAAGGCCTATGGGTTGTGGCAGGAATTCTATGCCATGTGCTCTCTGCATTACATTGAAACTTTCCAGATGGCGCCTGAAATACCACAGTCCTGTGCATGTGATGTAAACAGAATCTCATTGGCTGGCAGTGCCCTCAGAGGGCCTGTTACCCTGGGGACTCGCTGTGCCTCAGGGCAGACCGATTCTTGGAAGCAGGGAGCTCTGCCACCAGGTTTGATCTGTCCCAAAGGGATGTCGGCAATGTACAAGATCTGCAAAACTAGCCAGACCCTTGCCCTGGTAACTTTGCTTTGGAAACTAGGCCTAAAGAAACAACTCCAAAGGAAATAAAAATAATTCACATGGAGGTTCACGGTAGCCGATTTACACCATGAAGAAAAACTGGAACATGCCTAAAGGGCCCAAATATAAGAAAAGGTAAGTAAACGATGACTTATGAACATGATAGAATACAATCCACTCTGAAGTTAATGGTCCCCAGTAAACACTGGTCGACCAACCACTGTGGGACAAGCCTCGGGATGGGCCCTGAGAACACACTGATAGATGATTGTGACCCAGTTCTGCCCAGGAGAAGCCCCCAGGGATGAAGGGATGGCCCAGGCTCCCAGGTGACCACAGGGCAAGGACATGTGCCATCCAGAGGCCTGTACAGAAAACCTTGACCAAGAGAGGAGGGAGCCACTTGGCACCAGAAAGATTCCACCGAGGGGTGCTGCTTGATCTATGTGTCGAGTCGGTATCTTGGCCAGAGAAGGAAGAAGGGCAAGTCAGAAGAGGGAATGGTTTGGGCAGGACGGTGCCAACAGGCATGGTGCGTCCAGGCGTGGGGTGCTCCCACTAACTCCCAGGGTGAGCAGGCCTGGGCTGTGGCCCCCGAGGTGACAAGGAGGTATGGGAGGCCTTTGAGTGTTTGTCTGTGTGGGTTGTTTGGGCCGTAGCTGAGAGGATGGATGGGAGGAGGAGACCCTGGCAGCAGAAGCCCATGGCCTTAGGGGTGAAGGAGAGGGGCACGCACAACTGCTGCCCATGACAAGTGTCTACACTGTGTTAATACCAGGAAAGGCGAGCATGGTCTGTACGTGCTACGTACCAATGCACCACACAGGGTTGCCAAATAAAATACAGGATGCCTGGTTAAATCTGAGTGCCATATAAACAGTGAGATTTGTTTTAGTATGATCATGTCCCAAACATTGCATGGCACGCACTTGTACTGCAAAATTACCCCTTGTTTATCGGATTTGGGACATGCTTATGCTAAACGAAAATTCATCGTTTATCTGACTTTCAAATTTAACCAGGCATCCTGTATATTTTTATTTGTTACATCTGGCAACTCTAACACCATGCCCACCTGTTGGTACCCATCAGAGGAAACTGGGAGGCATGAACAGCTTCCTGGTTACCAGTTAGTAACCAGGAAGGACTGGAGAGGTGGATGACTAGAGATCTAGGTGTGTGTCTGAACAATTAGAGATACAGGAAGTTGTAATAAGATAGAGAGTCGAGGGTCACTAGTTCTTTGACTCCCCTCGGTGCCCCCACCAGCCTTCAGCCTGGCTGTCTAACAGCTGACTGTATGCAAGCTCTCTCCCCACAGTCCATGGAGCTCTTCCCCAGAGAATGCCTGGGGTTCCCTTGGTGCCCCCTCAGGGTCCCACTGGCCAAGCTCAGACAGGTGCTTAATTCAGATTTAGAGAGAAGACAGCTCAGAGCTGAAAATCCATAAACCCGGGTTCAAATCCTGCTCTGCCGTTCAAAGGTGGGGCAGCCCCAGTCACTCAGGCTCAGTTTCCTAGCCTCTAAAATGAGTATTCAACTCCACAAATATTTACAGAGCCCTGATTTTGTTCAAGGCTCTGCTCTGAATGTGGGGAGGATACAAAAAGGAATTTCCTCCTTTAAGGAGTCAGTCATGGACTGAGTACAAGAATACTAGCAGTCAGTTATTACACTCTACCAGGTGCTGTGCATGTGACCATCAGCCTGGAAAACAATCCCCAGAGCAATTCTGTAACAGAAGTAGAATGAGCCCCACTTAGGGCTTCCCCGGTGGCGTAGCGGTTAAGAATCTGCCTGCCAGTGCAGGGGACATGGGTTTGATCCCTTGTCCAGGAAGATCCCACATGCCGCGGAGCAACTAAGCCCATGCGCCGCAACTACTGAGCCTGCGTTCTAGAGCCTGCGAGCCACAGCTACTGAGCCCACGCGCCACAACTACTGAAGCCCACGCACCTAGGGCCCGTGCTCTGCAACAAGAGAAGCCACCGCAATGAGAAGCCCGCGCACCGCAACGAAGACCCAATGCAGCCAAAAAGAAAGAAAGAAAGAATTAGCCCCACTTTTCGTAAGAGAAAAGTGAGGCTTGAAGAAGCTAAGTGACCTGCCTATAATCTCAGAAGAGTCAAAGCCAGGGTTCAGACCCAGGGCTACCTGGGTCTCCACCTGATGGCTGTCAGAGAGTTTGACAACTTGCCGGCCAGGCGATGGAAATACGTGAGGGGAAGGCAGCCTGCTTGAAGTCCGTATGTTGGGAGGACCACCCGGGCCTTGGGCCAAGGCCTCACCTGAAGGTTGGCAGTTGCAGAGGCTCAGCACTCAGGCCGAGGAGGCGAGGGCCGTGGTTCGGGTAGGGAGCTGTCCTGTGGAAGAGGGAGGGTGCAGTCCACTCCCAGGGCCGTGGGGGTCAGTGTGAGCCCTGGGGCTGGAGCCAGGATTCATGCTGGGGGAGGCAGAGGCCCCATGCCCTAGTGCAGGCCACCCAGGGGCCACTGCTCCTGACTCCACCTGCACCCCTCTCTCCTCCAGGGCACCCAGAAGCTCTCAGGCCCCAGCTCCTACAGGAGGGTGTGAGCTGCTGTGGACCAGGGTGGAGGGAAAGCACCACCCCTATTCATCCATGACACGCCCGGATGCTGGGGCGACAGAGACAAATACAATTCTGCCTCCACCCTCGGAGCTAAGACTACTGTGTAAATGTGTGTGCCCCACAGACAGACTTGAGCTTACAGGAGCTGTGAGAGAGGTCTGGGAGTTAGAAAGGAGGGAGTGGTCAGGTCTCCCTGAAAACAACTACTGTTCACTGAGTAGGTATCATGTACTAAGCACTTTACCTGTTTTGTTTCCTCTCTCACCGAAACCCCATGAGGTGGGGACAGGTATCCCCCACTTTTCCAAAGTTCACTTTATGCCAGTCACTTTTACAGAAGACCTAACATTAGCACCTGTTTTTGCTAATCGAAAGAAATCTGAAGACAATTTTCATTTTTAGGGAAAAAGCGAAAATAGCATCCAGCATCAGTTTTGCAGTGTGCCGGTACAGAGGCAGCTCACACCCTGAGCAGCGAGTGGCCCCACCAAGCTCCTCCACTGGGAACTGCACTTGACATCTCAGCATTGTGAGCATCTGTGCTTTAACCTCGATTTATTTTGTGTATCCGTTAGCAAGCTGTTGTGACCTAAGGTAAATTGCGTCTTTGCTTACGCCATTTCGACTTACAAAAGGTTCACAGGAATGCTCTACTTTCAGATAGCGGGGAAACCTGTACTATTATTGTTCCCATTTTACAGACAAGGAAACTGAGGCACAGAGAAATTATTTAACTTGCCTGGGGTCTTACATCTAGAAACTGGCAGCGCCAGGATCCAAACTCCATTGAACTCTGGAATCTGTGCTGTTCCCCATCATGCTGTCACTGCAGAAGGGACAGGCAGGTAGGAAAGACTGAGCAGAGGTGACGCTTGAGCCAAAGCCAAACCTAATCAAGTCAGAACTCAGCAGGTGAGACAGGATTGGGAAGAGTAGGTGAGGCAGACAGCAGTCTGAGCAAAGGCTGGGAGGGAGGACCTTGCAGCAGCTCAGGGTCTGCACTGGTTCTGTGGGCCTTAGACTGGAGACGTGGCCACCAGCCTCACCCTGGAGTCCACATGAGCCCTGCCAAGCAGTCTGGAGCAACAGGGCTCTGGGTTGCAAACAAGAGAAAACAACATTGGTTAATTTGAGCAAAAAAGGACTTTATTGGAAGGATACTAGGGAGTCGCGGAACTCATAGAACAGACTCAAAGGGCAGGAAGTATGGGATGCTGGCTGCCAGGACCACGTGAGGACCCTGCCACAGGAGCCAACTGTAGTGTTCTGCCATCTCCACACTGGACGGCGGAGGCCCAGGGCTGCCGCTGGACACGTGAGGCCACCACCTCGCTGAATCCTCAATTATCCTTCCCTCTCTTCCTGGTCCTCGTTCCAGGTCCTCATGCAAAATCTGATTGGCTGAGTTCAGGTGAGATGCCTATGCCCTGGTTGCTGGGATCAGGGGGAGCAAGTGTCTGGCCTCTTCATGCCCATGGAGGGAAGCGGCGTCTTGCAGTCAGCGCATTTGTAGAGGTTGAGACTGGGCAGCCAAAACTCAATGACCATCCATTACACGACTGCACGGACAATGGGAAGTCGCCAAAGGGTTTTTTTTTTAAAATTTATTGCGGCAAATTACATAAAATTTACCATTTTAAGCATTTTAAGTGTACAGTTCAGTAGCATTAAGCACACTCGCATTGCTGTGCAACCATCACCATCATCCATCTCCAGAACTTTTTCATCTTCCCAAAGTGAAACTGTCCCTGTTAAACAAGAACTCCCCATTCTCCCCTGCCCCAGTCCCTGGCACCTACCATCCTACTTTCTGTCTTGATGAATTTGACTGTTTCAGGTATCTCATATAAACGGAGTCATACAATATTTGTCCTTTTGTCTCATTTCACTTAGCATGTTTTCAAGGTTCATCCATGTTGTAGCATGTGGTAGAACATCATTCCTTTTGAAGGCTGAACATCCTATTGTACCTCTATATTGCATTTTGTTTATCCATTCATCCATTGATGGATATTTGTGTTATTTCCACCTTTTGGCAATTGTAAATAATGCTGCTATGAACATGGGTGTACAAATATCTTAAGACCCTGCTTTCAATTCTTTTGGGTATTGTACCCAGAAATGAATTGTATCAAAGGGTTTTAAGCAGGGGAGAAACAGCATCATATTTCTGTCTCCTAGAAAACTGATTCTGGCCACAGTGTGGACAGTTTGGAGAGGTGAGAGTAAAGGGAAGAAGACCCACTAGGCCAGAGCAACTGTCCAGTGGTCATGGGGATGGAGGGATGTTGAGGGTGGGGCTGATGGGATGGGGTAAAGGAGAGGGTAGAGCTGCAGAGGAGCCCGCTTCCTGGCTTGTGCAACTCAGGTCAGCTGGTGGTGTTGCTAACATCAGGGGGAGCACAGGAAAAGGCAAGCTGGTGGATGAGCTGAATTTGCGATGACTTCTGAGTTGAGATACAATTTTTTTTTTTTAACATATTTTGAGATACAGTTTTAGAAGACAGTTCTAGATTCCAGTTTGAAGCCCAGGAGAGAGGTATGGTTTGGAGATAGACTAGCAAATCTTGAGCAAGGAGGCGGCCCAGAGAGAGCAAGCAGATCAGAAAGAGGGTCCAGGACTGGACCTGGGTGTCCTGATATTTCAGGGGAATCCAAGAAAGAGGGGCCAGCAGTGCCAGGGCCCCAAGAAGGTGTTCACCAAGGCTACAGAGGCCTGAGTCTTTAGCACTGGGCATTAGGGGGTCACTGGTTACTTCTGCCCAAGCAGTAAATGGAGTGATGAGGGCACCCAAAGTAAATGAAACAGAAGCAGAAAGCAGCTTTTGAACGTTTTTCAAGGAGCTTAACCTTGAAAGGCATAATAGTAGCTGAAGACAGATGCTGGACAAAACTTTTCGGTTAGGATTAGAGCGGTTGTTTTTAACAATAAAATGAACATAAGCCTGTTTAAGACTTGTAGGAGAAAGAGGAACAAGGTCTCAGAGATGAGGGAATTGGATCAAAAGCCAAAATGCAAAGCTTGGCCTTGAAAAGAGGAGCCTGCTCTCCTCCGGGTAAGGGAAGGAGGTAGAAGTGGGGAGGCTTAGAGAGAATTAAAGAATTTAAGGGCCTTAATTTTTTCTAAGGACTAGGAGGCAAGGACAAGCGTAGGAAGGATGAGGGGAAGGACGGTGGTTGAGACACCTGCATCAAGGTACACGTATGTCCCTGGGCCTCCTCTGGCCGAGTGCGATAATTCCTGGGAATCGCACCTTTGACTAGCTCCCCAGGGGGTTCTGCACCCACTGCTGTAGAGCACCCAGTTGGGCCAGTGTGTGAGGAACTGGCTCCTTCACAGGAGTCTGTCAGGGAGAGGGGGCGGGGAATAAGAGCTGGACTCGGGGTGGGGTGGAGGGTTGGTTCCCAGGCACTAAGCGAAGCTCTCAGCAGCCTCACCCCAGACTGACTTCTTTCCTCCTGGGACAGGAGGGTACGGGGCTCCCCTTCTTAGAGGAGTGGGTGACTGACTGGACAGAAAAAACAGACCTGGGGGTGGGGTGGGGGTGGGAGTGATCTACCACAGACTACTGGAGGCCAGGCTGGCAGCCCCCCATACAAAGGGACAACCCTGGTGACACAGCCCAAAGAAGGCATGGCTTCCTGGGTCCCACACCTTCAGCTCTGCCTTTGACCCAACAAAAGAAACAGTCTATGAACAGGCAGAAACTCTTTAATTGTTGTTTTCTTTAAAAAACAAACCCCAGTTTTTCCTTAAACTCCATTCTTAGTTTTTCAGGGACAGAGAGAAGTTTGCAGTCATGACATCAACTCAACATCATTTGGCTACTCCCGATTCTGCAGGACTAAGACATTTCCCAGGAGTTGTCCCGCCAGCCAGCGAGGACAATTGCAAAGAGTTTAACTAGCACCCACCAGGCCCGTGCCATTTCAGGGACCCTAACCAAGCAAGCACTCATCTTCCCTCATATTCTCTGCTATCCACTAGCCTCTCCACACTCCACTTATCCCCTACTTCCATGAACCTGTAAACATCAAAAGGCACAGAGGCCTGGGATATGGCGGAAGTTGTGGTTGGGCAGCCTTTGAAAGCTCACCTTTTAACAATATTGAGAAAAGAGAAACAGGGGCTAGGGGAGTGGGGATCCCCAGAGACAATGAGATAACCCCACCCTCCCCCTAGTTCAACTCCAACACCACCCTCAGGCAGTGTCCTCCTGTGAGAGGACACTAAGGAAGCTGAAAGTTAAAACTACTATCAACCCTGGCCGCTTTCTGGCACGTGAGAAAAGCTTCCTAGAACTTTACGAAATGCTAATGTCACCAGGACCATTCAACCCCTAAGTTTTTCTTCTAGAGCTAAGTAGGCGCTGTACACTTTGTTTTGTAAAAAACAGGTATGAGTGATAAGAGGGGGCGCCTCCTGCCATGGGCCCCTTCCTGCCCTCTGCAGTTATCGGTCCATATGCCCTGAGCCTCAGGGCATGGGGGGTCTGGAGACACCTTCCCTCCCCAAGCGGCCACTGCTCCATCAGCCTGCATTTAACCAAACAGCAACAGCACACAGAACTATAAAACACAGCTTCTGTGCAGCAGACATTTATAGTCTGAGACCCAACCAAGGCTTCCCTCCCTCCTTCAAAACTTAAGACTATAGGTTGAATATGCTGTTTCTTCCTCACAGATAGAATTGTCTCCAATCCATGGCGATAGTCCTCCCGGACCATCTACAGAATCTAAGAGGAAACCCAAGCCTCGTTACCTAGATGCACTCATGGCTGGGAACCAAGCCTCAGCAGAGGCAACTCAGTAAAGAAAGCCCGAGGCTGGCTGTGGCTCTCAGCATCCAGCTCTGGTGGGGCTGCTGCAGAGCGGCCACATTTCCCCACAAGAGCAGAGGTGCTCTCGCTCACCCCCAGCCCCCAGCCCTTTAACCTCTTCTGGCTGGGCCAGTGATTCCTACTCCCTAGTCTGAGGCCCGACTGGAAACAGGCTGGGATACTCTGGGACATAGTGGGGGAAAGGATGGTAGGTGACTGACTACAGGCAGGACAGCAGCGCGGGTCTGGGCCAGGCGGGCCCCGTTTCCTCAAGCTGAAACGGCCGCTGCCGCTGTGCCAGCCCTCAGAGGACAGGCCTCATGTGCAGCAACAGCGTGTGCACAGGTAACGAGACCAGGGGAGGGGACCCCAAGTGTCTTCTCCACAGGGAGAGGGGACTATGTACAGGGGGAAGAGGGGAGTCTGGCCAGGGACATCCCCACTTCATCTCATTCAACCAGGAGATCAAACTGCTCAGCAGCTTCAAACTCAGCATTCATGGCCGCGGCCCACTCATCCAGCTCCGATTTCTGGGGGAAGAGAAATGGGGGGCAGGTGAGTGGAGAAGCGGGCACATTGGCTGGAGCATTTCCACCCATACCCTGCAGGCGCCACCTTTCTCCCATGACAGCCAGGGCTCAGCCCCGGCCCTGCACGTGTCCCGGTGCATCTCCCCGTGTGTCTGGTGTGACGTTAGAGGACGGCCCCTGCCCCTCACTCACCAAGATCTCCGGCACCTTCCTCTTCTTTCGTTTCTCTTTCACGGCCGGGGGAGAGATTCCAGGGAGAGTTGTGTCTGGGGCCCAGGGCTTCACAGGGACCCTGGGGACCTCAGTTAACTTTGAACCCACCACAGGCGAGACTCCAGCCAAGTCTTCTGTTGCCAGCAGCCCCTCAAAGCCAAAGCAGGACCGGCGGCCTGGGGTGGAGGTGGAGGCAGAGCCAAGAGTCTCCAGGCGGCTGTAGGATCGCCTGACTTTCTTTGACATTTCCAAGTCTCTGGCGTCCAGGTCTCCTTCCCCGGAGTCGGACTCAACATTCAGGGAGCACAGCACAGGAGTGGAGGCGGAGGTGACAGGGACACTGCGTGTTTGGAAGACGTCCTCCTGAGTAGACTCCTTGCTAGGGGGGTTGTTTTCTTTCTCCAAAAAAACAGCGATCTGTACCAGGACAGAAGAGAGAACACCTCCCTGTTACTTGGCTGTGTTACTTACTTCAAGAAAGGAGCAAGGAGATTTAGGGCAGAAAGAAAGACCCACAGGACCTAAAATGTCCATCCAGTCAATAAGTCCTTATCGGTCATCTGCCAGGCACTGAGAGTACAGCAGGGAATAAAACAGAGAAGACCCCTGTCTCCACAATGCTGCCACTCTGGTGGGGAAAATAAAGAATAGGGAGAATCATGTCATATGTTAAGCACTTTGGAAAAAAACAACAGGACTGAGCATACTGGGTGGGGGAAGGGTTTGGAATTTTAAGTAGGTGTAGGTCAGTGTAGGCCTCACTGAGGTAGCACTGGAGCTATGACTTGAAGGAGATGAGGGAGTAAGTCATCTGGAGGAGAAATGTTCTAGGCAGAGAGAACAGGAGGTGCAAAAGTGCTGAGGTGAAAGGGTGCCAGTCAGGGTCAAGGAACAATAAGGCTAGTGTGGCTGAAGTGAGAGGGAGTGAGGCGAGGAACTGAGCATGGGGTTCGAGAGGTAATGGGGGTGTTATAGGGCATTCTGCAGGCCACTGTAAGGGGAGACCCATGGAGACCCTTGCTCAGAGACACAGGGAGCCATGGCAAAGTTCTGAACAGGAAAGCACTTAATCTGACATGTGTATTAAGAGGTTCACACACTGGCTTCTCATAATTCCAGTCTCAGCTGAGATGCTGCCTCCTCAGGAAGGCCGTCCCTTACCGTGGATCGGAGACCAGCCCCTCCTCACCTTTGCTAGTCACCCTCTGTCACAATTACCTCTTTCCTGAACAGTGAGCATCACTATCTGATTGTGGCTGTTCGCTGGTTGACTGTGACGCCAACTAGAATGTGCGCGTCACATGTGAGCATCTTCATCTGTCTGGCTGACCTTGCCTGTGCCCAACACCTTCAGCAGAGCCCTGCGTGGAGCCGGTGTTCCATAAATAACCACTGAGTTAACTTTCACAAAACTTGACACTGAGCTTTGTGACAGCCAAGACAAGGCGAGAAACAAGACAAATTTAGGGGCCCTTGTGGTTTAATAGAATTATATTGGTTATCAAGAGAGACATTTCCTGGCCACAGATTCTGGGGAATCTGCCCCATGAGTCTTAGTAAAAGGGATGCTGAACAAAATGGGAGTCACCCAGACGCCTTCTTCTTCAATCCCTACAGCCAAGCAGTCATCGAAGTCCTTGTGCATTTTTTGTTCAATATCTCATGAATCTATCATTCAGCCAACAAGAAAGAGTGGCCACCATAGGGGAGACAGAAGTCCCTGCCCCTAAGACAACAAACATGCAAACAAAATACTCTTGGCTATTCATAAGGCCTATGGAGAAATATATCAGGCAGCCTTCGGGGAGGCGGTGCCCTGAGCTGAGCCCTGTGTGATGGGTGGTCACGCGGTGAGCCAGGCGAAGGAGCAGCACTCTGCCTTTACCTGACTTCAGGCTCCCATCATCTCACTTCGGGATTCCTTTCATGCCCGCCCACCTGGTCTGGGGGTCCCCAGAAGGCTTTCTGCAATCCATTCTCCACCCAGACCCTAAAGAGATCTTTCTAAAACACCCAAGCCTGCCTCAGTCACTACCTTAAGACTCTCCAAAGCTGCCCACAGAACAAAGGATGAAGTCGAAGTTCATCCTCATGCCTCATCAGGATCTGCTCTGGCTTGGCACACGCTCCCTCCCCTGACAAGGTCTGGGGCAGACACATCAAAGCTGCTGTTCCCCAAACCTCAGGCTTTTTCTTGTGGACTCCAGGCATCTGCAAACACAGCTTCCTTTGCCTACAACACTCCTAACTTGTCTTCAAAGACTCAGTTTAAACACTTCTTCTGTGAAACATTCCCTGAGCTACCTGGTCTAGGTTAGGTGCCTTTACAGCATCTAGTACTTTCTTTATTGCAGTCCTCAGCACACTATGTTATCACTTATTTGTCTTTCTCCCCACTTGACTGTAAGCCCCGTGAGCCACTCAAAGGCAGTTAGTATTTCTCATTTGTTATATCTTCAGGTATAGATCTTCTTTTAATGAGACATCCTTAACAGTAACTTCTGCTAAACAGTTAAGGACATTACACTACACTGAGAACAATAGACGAGGAAGAAGAAAGTAGTTAAGACACAGCTCAACTTTTAAAGGAAAATGGTAGAGAATACAGGGCATCAATAGCTAAACGCACCAAGTGTGCAGGAAGTAAGCCAGACTGGCGATACACATAGGTGTCCAAAGGCAAACTGTTTCAAAATACAGCAAATAGCTCCCTGGGCAGACGTGAGCAGCCACTATATTCCGCCCCAGCTCTAGACTGTCTGTCCTGGATTCCCCTTAACTAAGAAAATGAAAATGAACTTACCCGGGGGCTCCTTCGAGGCGAATGAACAGACGGGATCTGTGGAGACAACACTAGTTGATCACACCAACACTAGTTGATCCCACTTCTGGCTCCCCACCTACAACCCCTCTCTCTGCCCTCACCTCTACAGTATGGGCCACGATCTTCTTCAAGACGATGGGCTTTCTGACTGGGGCCGCCTGGGGTGCCTGCAGAAGACGGGTGAACTTGAGCTCTACATTAGCCCAGGGGCCTCCGGGGCAGGAGGAACTGAGGGACCCGGGGCTCACCTTAGGCCAGATTTCCGGGAGGATGCTTGGGAGATCAGAGCCTGATTTCCGCTGGGACCTCCGCAGAGACTGAGTGGAAGTTGGGGCGCTGGGCCCTGGAAAGAGAGAAATTTAGCAGGTAGGGGAGGACTCTAGACCTCAGAGTCAAGAGAGAACAGGTGCTGAAGAGAGCGAGAGAAGTTCCCAAACAGGCCCTTTGGGGGCGCCTTCTCGGGCGGGGGACGAGCCTCCTAGGGAGGTGGGGGGAGGGCCTTCCTCACGGAACTGCGTCCCACAAACTGCTCAGCCCCATCTCTCCCGCGCGCCCTCCGCTCACCGGAGCACTGGGCGGCCCCTCCGGACCGGGTTCGCCTCTGGGACATGTCTAGCCTTGGTCTCGAGCTCCACTGCCGCAGCCGCCGCAGCCCGGGCTCGCGCCAACCCGAAGGGTAAACGTCCGAATTACCCGCCTTACCCGGGAGGAAGCGGAAGTGACGTAAGGCGGGAGGGCCGCCGAGCTCTGGTCACCCCTTTTCCACCCGCCTCCACGTCTAGCGTCTGCAGGGGCGGGGCCAGAGGTGCACTGGTGTCATCAGCGCGCGCCGCACCCGGAAGAGACGTGGCAGTGGAGGGATAATCGGAGGGTTCTGAGCTGGAGGGAGCCGAGCGAGAACTCGGCTGAGTGCTGTCTGACCTTCCGCGCCTCGGACCGGCGCTCGCGCCCGTGGGGACGGGTGCCGCAGCCGATTCATAACACAGAGTGGGGTCTGTGGGGAAGGTGG
>NW_006789022.1:1536866-1545301 GCF_000442215.2 Lipotes vexillifer | reverse complement strand
GCTTGGAGGGGGTGGGGCTCGGGAGGGGCCCCTAGGGGCGGGGCCGGTGGTATCGGAGAGACTGATGGAGGGGCCTGGCCAGGTTTGGGATGTGGGAGGAATCTGGGGTCTCCGGAGGTGGGATTTATGCAGGGGGCGTGGCCGGAATGGAGAGGGACGGTGGGCAGGAGTTTGGGGTTGGGTTGAGTACGAGAGGTGTCTAGGGCGGGTAAGAGTGGAAACAACTGGGCTGGTGAGTGCGTTGTGGCGGCCACCAGAACCTGGCTCCCTGCCAACTCAGACCCCTTGCTCAGGGTCGACTATGGGGCTTTGCAAGTGCCCCAAGAGGAAGGTGACCAACCTATTCTGCTTCGAGCACCGGGTCAACGTCTGCGAGCACTGCCTGGTAGCCAATCACGCCAAGGTGGGTGTTCAGAGGAGCGGCTGAGCAGGGCACTAGGTGGGCAGGTAGTATTGACTTCCTCCAAATCCATGAAGGGCCTGGCCCAAGAATGGAAGCTCCACAAGGACAAGGACTTAGTTTATTTTGTTCACTGTTGTATCCCCAGTGCTTAAGTCAGAGTATGGCACACGGTGTGTGCTCAATAAATGTTTATTGATTGGTCAAACAGAAGGATCAATCTCCTCTGTGATGAGAGAAAAAGAGGCATCTGGGCTTTGGGGAGATGGGCTGTGGAGTTCTTGCTCCAGTTGTGACCTCTTTCTCCCACTTCAGTGCATCGTCCAGTCCTACCTGCAGTGGCTCCAAGATAGCGATTACAACCCCAATTGCCGTCTCTGCAACATACCCCTGGCCGCCCGGGAGACAACCCGCCTGGTCTGTTATGGTGAGGCCTGGGCACCTTATGGGGGGATCAGGACAGGCCCAGCGTGACCAGTTTCCAGGCACTCCCCAAGCAGCAGGACAGTGACCTCTCAAGCCTGGGAGGCTGGAGCCCCAGATTGTGGTCCAGCTAGGTTACTTACCTGCTGTGTGAGCTCAGGCAAGTCATTTCCCCTTTCGAGGCCTTAGTGTTTTTCCCTAAAAATTAAAGCTTCTGGCTTCTTCCCTGCCAATCTCTAGGGTTGAGCGAGAGCCAGTCAAAATTGTGGGTGTGGTTGTAGCTGTGAGCAGTAGCTGGCCATACCAGCAGTGAGCTGAAAGCATGGGGCTTTCAGACATTAAGGATCCATTTCTGATTCCAAGATTAAACAGAGAGGAACTGCATCCCTCACAGTAATGTCAGCTAAAAGAAGTCAGCAGGGGCATGTGTCATGACCTTGACCTGACTCTGGTGTAAGAGCCTTAGCTCCACTTTTTGAAGGAACTAGTGTAAAAGAGTGCACTCCATGTATGTGTTTCTCACTGTGTGTTTATATGTGCATGAATTGAACTTGCATTGTGTCTTTACATAAGTGTTAGTGTATTCATTAGTACTATGGGTGAATGAATGGGTAACTGTTGTATGTGAACATATAAGCACAGGTGTGTTGTGGGGTTGCAGGAAAATTCCTGGATGAGGGTGCTTAAGTGTTAGCAGACGTGAGTGTATAGATGTGTATGTGAGAGTTAGTGTGCCCGTATGTATGGATGTAGGGGATGGCACCTGCGTTTGACATGTGTATAAACACGTGTATTTCTGTGCCCATGGATGTGTACACCCATACGTGTTCCTATGTGTATGTCTAGTAACCTTTTCTGAAACTGTTCTTGATGAGCTGTTAGCCCAGTGAGCTTGTGATGAGTGCGAGTCCAGAGAGGACTCATGCAAAGGGTAGGTGGCATCTTCTTCCCACCCACCCCCCCACCCCCTAGTGGGCTGAGAAGTTTGGTAGCATCTGCCTTGACTTAGATAGTGGTGGCCAGGAAGGCCAAAGTCCCAGGGAATAAGTGGACCTGGGGTAAGGATGGGCAGGAGAAGGCCCTGGGCGTACGCTTGTGTGGCGTGTGTCTCTGCAGCAGGCTGGGGGCTCTTGCTGGGCTGTAGGGGTCCTGAGTGTCTTCTTCCTCATGTCTTCCCTCCACTACTTCGTGGGCCCTCAGATCTCTTCCACTGGGCCTGCCTCAATGAACGTGCTGCCCAGCTACCCCGAAACACAGCACCTGCTGGCTACCAGTGCCCCAGCTGCAGTGGCCCCATCTTCCCTCCAAGCAACCTGGCCGGCCCCGTGGCCTCCGCACTGAGAGAGAAGCTGGCCACAGTCAACTGGGCCCGGGCAGGACTGGGTCTTCCTCTGGTGAGAGCCTGTATCCCCTGGGTCCCACCTGGGTCAGGTGGGTGGGTGGGGAAAGCACTGGGCAGGCTGGTGACATCTGTTCTTTCCTCCAGATTGACGAGGTGGTGAGCCCAGAGCCCGAGCCCCTCAACACTTCCGACTTCTCTGACTGGTCCAGCTTTAATGGTAAGTGGTGGTCTCCACCTGCTGTTGGGGCCCTTGCCTCCCTGCTCTGCTGACAGCTCTCTTCCTGCCCACAGCCAGTGGTAGCCCCAAACAAGAGGAGATAGCCAGCGCTTCTGCTGCCCCAGCCTTCTGCAGCCAAGTCCCCCGGCCCCCCGCTTCCCCGAGCCGACCCGAGCAGCACATGGTGATCCACATGGGCAATCCTGAGCCTTTGACTCACGGTGAGCCAGGGAATTGTCCAGGCCAGAGGAGGATAGAATGGGAGTGGGGTGCTTTGCGTGGAGGGAGCTCGGGGGTCTGGACACCCACCCACAGGGACCCTTCCTCACTCCATCACAGACGTTACCTCCCCACAATTCCGAGATGCTCTGTTAGGCTGAGGAGGGCCGGGATCTCCTGCCCTCCCCTCTCCCCACCCCGCTATGGGCCAGTTTTCCTGAGCCTGTGGATGCCGGTGGCTCTGCCCCTGCAGCCTCAGCCCCAAGGAAGGTGTATGACACGCGGGATGATGACCGGGCACCAGGCCTCCATGGGGATTGTGATGATGACAAGTACCGTCGCCGGCCTGCCCTGGGCTGGCTGGCCCAGCTGCTCAGGTACATGGGGTCAGGTGAGGCAGGATGCCAGGAAGGGGGAGGAGGGGAAGTGAGAGCCAGAGACCCTGGCAGGACGATTTCATGACAAAAGGGGCTTGTTCTGGATAATAATGAGACCTGATATAGGGGCTGTGCACCGAAGCCTGGGCTTGGGTCTGCCCCCCTCCGGGTGTTTCCTTGCATGCTACGTATGAGGTTCGGACTCGGGCTCTTTGAGGCCACTTCCTGCTCTGACACCCCCCAATCTTTGTGACTCTCCTTATGCCCAACACATTCAAGTTTCAGAACACAGTTGTTGCCTCAGCTGGTTTGAGCTGCACAGTCAGCCTGGTAGTGGGCAGGTGCAGGGATGACCACCCTTGAGGAAACCAGGCTCAGGGATGGTGGCGCTGGGGCCGGAAGACGAGCGTCATGGCTGGGGCTCCTCTCCCGGCTGCAGGGGCCACCGGGGACTGGAGGCCTGACCTGACTTCCCCCTCATCCCCCCAGGAGCCGGGCTGGGTCTCGTAAGCGGCCGCTGACCCTGCTCCAGCGGGCAGGGCTGCTGCTGCTCCTGGGGCTGCTGGGCTTCCTGGCCCTCCTTGCGCTCATGTCTCGCCTGGGCCGGGCTGCGGCTGACAGCGATCCCAACCTGGACCCACTCATGAACCCTCACATCCGTGTGGGTCCCTCCTGAGCCCTTGCTTATGGCTGGGCCAGCCTAGGAGCTGGGGGCCTGAGGTGGGTAGCGGGGGAGGTCCAGGGGCCCTTCTCTGCTCCTCTTCCTCAAGCCTGAGACACTAAGATCCCAGGCCCAAAGCCAAGTCCACCAGAGTGGCTGCAGGCTAGGCCTGGGGCTCCTGCAGATCAAACATTTGTCTTGACCTGCTCCTCCTGGGTCTCCAGCTTTCCCCCTCCCTCCCGCAAAGGAGCTGACAGGTGGAAATAAATGACAGACTTTATTAAAACACCCGAAGCAGCCTTTTCCTTCCCCCTTCTCAGCCTGGGCCCCAGGCCTCAGTGGTTCTCTTCCCGGTACTCAATGGCCAGAAACTCCAGGGACAGGCGGTTGAAGAACATGGCTCCGTTGAGCACTGGGCAGAGGAGAGAGCCCCCATCAGCCTCGCCTGCCCCCTCCTTGCTGCATCTCAGGGCTCCAGAGCTCCCCACTCCCCCTGCGTACACCCTACTCACTCAGGACGGTCAGGGAAAAGCATCGACGAAACTTGTCATGTGTCATCTCAGCGTAGAGTGACCCCATGGCGGCCCAGCAGATGCCGACCACCTGGGAGAACTACAGGCCCCATCCCGTGGGAGAGTGGCCCCCTGACACAACAGGGGGGTTTCCATCAGCCCCTGGGCCTCCCCTGACCAGCCCTCGAGCCCCTGCCCTGGCCTACCATCAGGACAACTGTGTAGCGGAAGCTCATGCGGTCATAGTGGTGGGTGATGCAGAAGTTGTGCACGTCGCTGGCGAAGACGGTCAGGTGTATGAAGAAGAGCATCAGTGCAGCCATGGTGAGAATCATGCCTTGTGGGAAGAAGAGCACGGCCACGCGGTCCCGCCACCGCATCCAGGCGGCAGCACAGACTCAAGGCAGGTGGTACAGCTTGAGCAAGTGGACACTGCCCAGGAGGAGCAGCCGACCCCTCCGGTTCTGGAGCACACAGTCTGGAATAGCCGTAGGATTCTAGAATCAGGAGGACATAGAGAACAAGATTTTTGAGCACAGGCTGTTTCCAGCCAATACAGGAGTGTTTCATGGGTGGCCAGGGCAGCTCTGAACTGTGGAGGGGGGCTGGGCTAAAGGTACAGAGCAGCGGGGCCCTAGCGTGTTGAGGGAGGGACAGCGTACCTCACCATCCCAGCCCACACACTTTGTGCTCTTGGGCAAATCTTCTAAGTACTCAACAGTTCCACGCAGGAGGTAGTGTGGGCACATTCTGCAGATGAAGAACTGGGGCTCAGAAAAGCGAAGGGGGGACTTCCCTGGTGGCGCAGTGGTTAAGAATCCGCCTGCCAATGCAGGGGACACAGGTTTGAGCCCTGGTCCGGGGAGATCCCGCATGCCATGGAGCAACTAAGCCCGTGTGCCACAACTACTGAGCCTGCACTCTAGAGCCTGTGAGCCACAGCTACTGAAGCCCGCGTGCCTAGAGCCCATGCTCCACAGCAAGAGAAGCCATCACAATGAGAAGCACACGCACCACAACGAAGAGTAGCCCCCGCTCGCCACAACCAGAGAAAGCCCGCGCACAGCAACGAAGACCCAACACAGCCAAAAAAAAATGTGAAGGGGCATGTAGGTCCTCAGCAAGTCTTAGGCAGATGAGAGGTCAGGTGTAATCTCTCCTAATGAGATCTCTCCAGTAGAACTGGAGGATGTAACCAGGTGAGGGCAGGCCTGGGCTAGATCACAAGCTCCAAGTATTTGTTCCAACCCCTAATGGGGAGGAGGTAAGGGAAGGGACAACAGATTCTCCATAGCTGTCCCAGGACCTTCCCACATCCTCCCCAGGTGGGCCCTGGAGAGCAACTGGCTTTTCCGTCTTCTCCCCAGATGTTCTTCCAACACATGATGCTGACCAGCTCTCCCCTCTGCTGCCTGCCAGCACTCAGCATCTTAACACTCATTGTCTCTACCATTCCAGGAGTCCCATGAGAAAGCTGGGACTGGTGGCACAAATCCTATTTTACACACAAGCCTGGGGCACGGAGAGGGATTGTCAGCTCAAGTTTTCGCAGCCAATGAGTGAGGGAATCAGTACTAAGACTAATATCCACTTCTACCCGAGGCTGTGGAATGGGCAGGGACAATTAGATGCCAAGAAAAAAACGTTTCCTCTGTACATGTGAGAGGTGAGAACTCCAGGACTGTCAACAAAATAAGTCAGAAAACTGGCCAGAAATGGTGTGGAGGGACATGCAAACTCCCGGGAACTAAAGTACTGCAGAAGAAGAGTTGATGTTGAACTTGGCCAACAGCCCCATTGCCTCCTGCCTGACTGTCTGCCCCGGAAGTCAGGTCCCCGGTCAGCTCAAGACCGGAAGTCTCCTGCCTGGAAGCAGTGAGGTTAAATAAAGCCTGGCACCACCATCCATTATTGCTGCCCAGCGTCATTAATCACAAGAGACCCTCAGACCGCCATCTTAGCACATTGAAGGGGTGTTGCCCGATGCCCAGCTGTGTTCACACCATTGAAACAATTGTTTGCACTTTAGTTCTCATTTGAATACAAACGAACGTTTTTATGTTAGGGCTTCTACCTCAATGTCATTTAAAAAAATTACCCCCACAGTGTATGAATATGTTCTTGTAAAAGATTTGCATCATACACAGGCATACAGATGAGAATGTACCAGTCTCCCCGCTCCACCCCCATACCTACAGAGGTAACCCCTTCAACAGTTCGGTGAGTGGGCATCTTTTGAGTTCCTTCTTTTTTAAAAAAAATTTATTATTATTATTTTAAATTTGTTTTATTTATTTATTTTTGGCTGCGTTGGATCTTCATTGCTGCGCGCGGGCTTTCTCTAGCTGCCACGGGGGCTACTTGTTGCGGTGTGCGGGCTTCTCATTGTAGTGGCTTCTCTTGTTGCGGAGCATGGGCTCCAGGCACATGGGCTTCAGTGGTTGTGGCACGCGGGCTCTAGAGCGCAGGCTCAGTAGTTGTGGCGCAGGGGCTTAGTTGCTCCGCGGCATGTGGGATCTTCCTGTAACAGGACTTGAACCCGTGTCCCCTGCATTGGCAGGCGGATTCTTAACCACTGTGCCACTAGGAAGCCCTGAGTCCCTTCTTGATGTAACTTCATACACCTACGTGTACATCTACATGCATAATTTAAAAAACAAAATCACACCATATGTACTGTCAAAGTATAATTTTCAGAAGGTTAAAAATATATCTAAATAAAGAATAAACATGTAACTAAGATGTCTTAACTCATCGGTGAAGGGGTTCCCCTTCAGTAAGGTAGTAATGCATCTTGAGGAGCTGGATATTGATAGGCATTTAAAGAGGAATATTAGAACATGATTACTAGGTTAGATACAAAATTGGCTGGTATCCTACAGGGCAAACAAACCAAATTTTGAGGTTATTTTTCCATTGGATATAGATGTTTTGCATCTCTTTGGGACAATATCTAAATAGCAATATCAAACAAATATACGCTCCTATAGGTAATTAAATAATCCTTGGGTGGGCTTCTGAAACAGTGCCCCAGTATGATATTGGAAGGTCATGCTACCGTCTGTATTCCAAATTTTGGATAATTTTTCTTAACAGTATTCTGCAACTTTTTTTTTGAAGTTTATAGATTTCTTGGAGTAGATCTACATCTTTTTACTCTTTTTAAAGACTATATTTATTCAGGCTGCGCTGGGGCTTAGTTGCGGTGGGATCTTCGTTGCAGCATGTTTAGTTTCGGCACGTGGGATCTTTAGTTGTGGCATGAGAACTCTTAGTTGCAGCAGGCATGTGGGATCTAGTTCCCTGACCAGGGATCGAACCCGGGCCCCCTGCGTTGGGAGCGCAGAGTCCCACCCACTGGACCACCAGGGAAGCCCCTAAATCTTTATTCTCTTTTCTTCATTTTTCTTAAGATTATAGCTTGATAAGCTTAAATCTTCATGTATATTTTTTATACAGGCTCTGAGTATCCGGTAGAGTCAGGGGTCAGCAAACTTCTGTGAAAAACAAGATAGTAAATGTTACAGGTTTTGCCAGCTGTACTTCTCTGTTGCAATGACTCAACTCTGCTGTTGTAGTTGAAAGTAGGCATAGGGCTTCCCTGGTGGTGCAGTGGTTAAGAATCTGCCTGCCAATGCAGGGGACGTGTTTGAGCCCTGGTCTGGGAAGATCCCATATGCCGTGGAGCAACTACGCCCGTGTGCCACAACTACTGAGCGTGCACTCTAGAGCCCGCAAGCCGCAACTACTGTGCCCGCGTGCCACAACTACTGGAGCCTGCGTGCCACAACTACTGGAGCCCGCGTGCCTAGAGCCCGTGCTCCACAAGAGAAGCCACCGCAATGAGAAGCCCGCGCACCACAATGAAGAGTAGCCCCCGCTCGCCGTAACTAGAGAAAGCCCGCGCACAGCAACAAAGACCCAAGGCAGCCAAAAATAAATAAATTAAAAAACAGGCATAGATAATATGTAAATGCATGGGCATGGATGTGTTCCCATGGACACTGAAATATGAATTTCATATGATTTTCACATCATGAAATGCCATTTTTTTCAACCATTTAAAAATGAAAAAAAAAAAAAGCTGACAGGCCATATGAAAACAGGTGGTGAGCTGTGTTTGGCTGGCAGGACCCCTGCCAAAGAATAACGTGGTTTCCATTCCATCCCTGGCCCCCCCAGCCCATCATGAGTAATGTTTCAAGGACCACACTGACACAGTCTTTTTCTCCTTTTCATCCATTCAAATTCGGCGTGTCTCAGTTTGAACTGCAAGTCTTTCCC
>NW_006789022.1:1515328-1536843 GCF_000442215.2 Lipotes vexillifer | reverse complement strand
TTTCCCTATCTTCAGCTCTTCACCTGGGTGAACAGCTGTACCTTTGTCCCAATCGGAAACCTGAGAATTATCCTCAACATCTCCACCTAACCCCTCCGTCAGCACATCCCATCAGTCACTTAAGATGTGCCAACTGTGTCTTCTAAGCAGCGTATAATAGGAGTTCTCAAGTTCAAGTGCACCAGAACTACTTGACTTAAAAAAAATAAGCTAGGTCTGAGGGGAGCCCAGAGTCTTTGCAACACGCCACAAGTAATTCTGAAGGCAATTCTGGTGCACGTCAGAGGACCAGGCCTTGAGAAACACTGCGCTAGAGGCACTGTGCAGCACTGTACATGCATTTAATCCTCACAGCTCCCTTGTGAAATATGTACCCCAATATTAGGAATGGGGGAAACTGAGCTGCTACCCCCGTAACAAGGGAGTGGCAGGATGCCAGACATACCCTCTCTGGCTCCACGGCCCGCGCTCTGTCCACTGCATCTAGGGACATATTCCGCAGCCCCTGTCTGCGGGGGTGCAGGGTTGGAAGCCACGACTCGTTCTCCTTCTGGGAGGACAGCGACTCGACCAGTTCCCCAGAATCCTTCCTGCGAAGCTGGGGGAACCCGGGGCTCTGGCGGAACTTCTTCGCTCGGGGAGGAAAGGTGCGGGGGAACTCCAGTCTCGAAGGACCCAGGGCTGCAGGGGGACGTTTCACCCGAAGGACTGCCTTGTTTCAACAACAACTTTATGGCTCCCGGAAGTACCTCCTCCCTATCCCCTGCCCAGGCTCACGCCTGTGGGTTGCACTTGGAGCCATGGCGGCGGCAGCCGCAGGACGTGGCCCGGGCTGTGGACCTGGGGACTCCCCAGAGGGGCCCGAGGCGGGGGCTCCGGAGCGTCGGCGGAAGGCGCACGGGATGCTGAAGCTTTACTACGGCCTCTCGGAGGTGGAGGCGGCGGGGCGCCCCGCGGGGCCGGACCCCTTGGACCCTACAGATCTCAATGGGGCGCACTTCGACCCGGAAGTGTATCTGGACAAGGTGTGTGTATCGGGAGGGGGAACAGGCCCCCGATATATTGCACCCCACATCACGCCTGCGACTTTGTTGCGGGGGGAGGGTGGGGCGAGGGAAGAGGTGTTCATAAAAGCAGGATGACCCTGGGCCGGGCAATAGGGGCAGAGCTGGAAGTTAAGGGGTCGTGGGCAGACTTGGACTGGCCTGAGATGGTGCGAAGTCTGAGGTCTCCTGGGCTGATGTTCTGATAGACCCGATATAGGGGGCGTGGCCCAGGCGCTGACAGGCATAGGACTGGGCCTTGGTTGCAGCTGAGTATTTCAAATGCCGACAAACCCCAAATAGGGTCTGACCTGGTAACTCCTGAGCTATGCCACTTATAGGTTCCTTGTCTGAGATTCCTGGCAGGGGTGGGATCAGGGTTTACTTGCAGCAAAAGCCTACCAGTTAGGGGCAAGGCTGGGGGGCATGAGTGCCCCCTTGTCCTGGATACTAACCACCTAATTTTCTCCAGCTGCGAAGAGAGTGCCCACTGGCCCAGCTGATGGACAGTGAGACGGACATGGTGCGGCAGATCCGGGCTCTAGACAGCGACATGCAGACCCTGGTCTATGAGAACTACAACAAGTTCATCTCAGCCACAGGTGATTCCTACTGGGGCACACTCCTCACAGTCCCACATCCCCCAGTTTCTCCTGTGTTGGGGAAGCCAGCAGAGGATTTAGAGCAGACCCAGATTCTAGTCCTGCCCTGACACTAATCCACTCTCATCTTTCTCTCTCAGAGCTTTCGTGGTTTGATGACTATTGAGGTGATAACTGTTCTCAGAGGGTTGTTTTGAGGACCAAAGGGGAGAAAAGGACAAAATGAAATTTTAAAAAGAATCGAATTTACCTGAAGCACTTAGAATCTCTGACGCTAAGGATGCCTCAGTAATGGTTAGTTTCTCTCATTAGTGGTAGCTTTCTTCTCTGGTTCAGGTCTTTCTCGAGAATGGGCCTATCTCTCTCTCTTTCAGTCTTTCTTTTTTTTTCTTTCTTTTCTTCCTTTCTCTCTCTCCTTCTTTCCTTCCGTCCTTCCCCTTTCCCGTTTTCCCTTTCTTTTTAAATGAAGCAGAGATAGAAAATGTATGACATTAAGGGACAAACATCATATAAAGTTTTTTTTTTTTTCCCTTCTGTCCCCTTTATTCTCTATTCAAGATGGTACTAGACAATGTTCAGTATCATCCACACTAGCTTCTGTCCTGTGTTGGTGAAATGCACTGTTCAGATTTTTGGGACCCACATGTACTTAGTCCTAGAGGCAGATCCTGCAGGTCTACCTGCAGTCTATGGGAATGTCTGTCCTCTGAGTGAGATGAAATGAACAGAAGAATGGGGTGACCTGACTGTTGTTTTAAAATGACCCCTCTGTCCACTTGTTGAGAGTGGACTATAGGGAGGCAAGGATGGCAGAGACACCCATTAGGAGGCTATTATAACAGTCCACGCAAGATGCTGGTTGTATGGACCAGGGTGGTTACCGTGGAAAAGTAGAATGGCTCAAGATTCTTAAAAATTTGTTAGTTGAGGGATCTGGAATTCAGAGAAGGCTGGAACTTGAGGTACATGGAACAAGATGAGATCTCCTGGGGGGAGTGTACAGAGAGAATAGGTCTGAGGACTGAAGCCTGGTGCATCCTAACATTCAGAAGTCATGAAAATAAGGAAAACCTCACAAATCTTCTTTCTCAAAGAAACAAACATTTGGGAACGTTTGAGAACAACCCAGACCATGGGTGTCTTAGAAGATAAATGAAGAAGGCATTCCAAGAAATGGATTGATAAGCTTGACCAATACATTAGCTCATGGAGTGCTCATCAGTGGTGCAAGAGAGGGAAAAACTGCAGAAGCAAAGTCCTCAGGAAAGAGGGAGGGGATTGAGCAGTGCACATCGGAAAGGCTGGCCTTAACAGAAGGTCAAGAGCTCATCTACTGTAGCAGGAGGGAAAGCAGACTGTGGGCAGAGCCAGTCAGGTGGATAGGTGTGGTAGAGTTTAACTAGAGACCTTTCAGAACACATTAAGGAATTTTCCATTTATCTAAAGAGTACTTAGCTAATTAAAGTGTTTAGACAAATGAGTGATGTGATTTGTGTTTTGAAAAGATCCCTCTTGTCCCTAGCTACATTGAAAGGAATAAATTGGAGAGGTGGCTGGGGTGAGGCCATTTCAGTAGTCCAGACCAGAGATTCTGGGAGCTAACACCAGGATGATAATGGTGGGGATGGACAGTGATGAGTGAATTGAGAAGTGTTAGGGGGCAACATCGACAGGACATGCTGTTGAGGAGCTTTTGGTGTACAGAATGACCCAAGTTTCAACTTGAATGCTGGATGGTGGATGTGGTGCCCAAGAAACTGCAAGAAGATCAGGTGTAGGAAAAGGAGCATAATCAACTAGGTTTTGTTTTGTTTTGTTTTTTTAAGGGGAGCAAGGCATGGAATAAACCTGGATGAGCCTGTGGGGCCAGATCATGAAGGCCT
The DNA here is from genome assembly GCF_000442215.2 of Lipotes vexillifer. NCBI lineage: Eukaryota > Metazoa > Chordata > Mammalia > Artiodactyla > Lipotidae > Lipotes > Lipotes vexillifer. The sequence continues at coordinate 1,533,315 of NW_006789022.1, read as the reverse complement.
TTGTAAACAAAATAAGAATTTTGGTCTTAATCATAAGAACTCTAGAGATCCATGTCAGATAATCACAGCATCTCAGTATGGAAGGAAGCTTGAGGGGGTCTAGTCCAATCCATCTCTTTCCTCAGAGTATCTCTAAGGAGTGGCCTTCTGACTCTTGCTAGAAGTGGGGAACCTTTACCTAGTCGTGAGAACTCATAACTCTTTGAAAGAACTTTGAGGCGAAGGGAGCTAGGTTTTGAGGTTTTGGAGCTGTGCATAAGGAGCTAACAAGAAGGCAGATGCATATGTGGCTTTGGAGCTCAGAAGAGAGATCTGAGCTAGAGGAATAAGCCTTGGAGGCAGCTGTGAAGAGGAGAGTTTAAAGGGAAGTGTGGGCAGGGTTGCTTAAGAATGGGATAGAGCCTGAGAAAAGGAGAGATCCCAGGGCAGAGCTTGGAGGAATGCCTCCGTTTGATGGCCATGGGGAGGAGGAGGGTGAGCCTGTGATGGAGACAGGAGTAGTCATAGAGGGAGAGTGGTGTCAGTATGAATATACATTAATTCAACTGATTCATTCATTTATTCAATCGCTTGTCAAATATTTGCCTGTGTGCCAAGTACTATTCTAGGCACCAGGGATATAGCAGTAAATAAGACAGTTTCTCAGCTGTCACAGAATATACATTCTAGAGAAAGAGACAGATAATGAAGAAAGAAAATAAGATCAGTTCACTTCAACAAGAGCTCTGTAGAAAATGAAACAGGATAATATATTAGAGAGTGGGTGGTTGGGACTGATTTAGAGAGAGTGGCAGAGAAAGACTTTTCTAAAGAGGTCACAGTTAAGGTGAATGATGAAAAGTTGACAATGGGAGGATTTGGGGGCAGAGTGGCCCAGGCTGAGGACAACTTGTGCAAAGGCCCTGGAAACTCTACGACCAGAGCAGGGAGAGCAAGAGTGTGGGGGTGAAGGGAACGGTGTCTGACTGCATAGGATATACAACAAGGGTGGTGAGGTTTTTCTTTTCTTTTCTTTTCTTTTTTTAGGTTTTTCTGAAATGGCCAAAAGTAAATATTTTTGGTCAAAATAGTGGGCCATCTGGTTCTGTCACAACTACTTATCTCTGCCATTATCATGAAAGCAACTACAGACAGTATAAATGAATGAGCATGGCTGTATTCCAGCAAAACTCATTTACAAAAACAGCCCTGGCATCCAGAGTGACATCAACAAAAATAGTAGAGTAAGTGCATTTGAAAATATCCCCTCCATGAAAGCAACCCTAAAACTGGCCAAAATGGTTAGAATAAGCTTTGTTAGAACTCTGGAAAGTAACCAAAGGTGTGCAGCAATCAGAGGAGCATTTATTCAAGAAAAAGATTTGAATCATGGTAAAAATAATGAATCCTATGGCATTTTAGCTTGTCCTAGCCCCACCATTTCCTCTCCAGCTTAGCAGTAGCCTTGAAAAATAGCCCATACTCCAAATACTAGAGGGAGCAGAACAAAGCTGGAGTTCTTTCAAAGCCTCATGCCCAAAGAATTGTCATTATTTAACCTGTCTGGTGATTTCCTGAAACAGTCCACCCCATAGGTTTGTCTTGACCTGGAGGTCACCCAGTGCTAAAAGTCTCTCACCAGGGCTTCCCTGGAAGCACAGTGGTTGAGATTCCACCTGCCCATGCAGGGGACACGGGTTCATGCCCCGGTCCAGGAAGATCCCACATGCCGCAGAGCGGCAACGCCCGTGAGCCATGGCTGCTGAGCCTGTGCGTCGGAGCCTGTGCTGTGCAACAGGAGAGGCCACAACAGTGAGAGGCCCACGTACCGCAAAAAAAAAAAAAAGTTTCTCACCAGAGTTGTTTGTCAAAAACAATTACAGGCAAATGGTGTGTCTGTCTGAAGTGATAGATAACACTTGGGCAAACAGTAGTACTAACCCAAAAGCTTAAAAGGAAAAGCTGAGGAATGAGATGTCCCTAGGGGCTTTGACAAGCTCTGACATATTATTAGGAATCTTGAAGGCCACAAATGTGTAGGGTAGTACACATACTTAAGAAAGACCTGAGAGACTTCCCTGGTGGCGCAGTGGTTAAGAATCTGCCTGCCAATGCAGGAGACAGGTTCGAGCCCTGATCCAGGAAGATCCCACATGCCGCAGAGCAACTAAGCCTGTGTGCCACAACTACTGAGCCTGTGCTCTAGAGCCCATGAGCCACAACTACTGAGCCCATGTGCCACCACTACTGAAGCCCATATGCCTAGAGCCCGTGCTCCAAACGAGAAAAGCCACCACAATGAGAAGCCTGTGTACCACAATGAAGAGTAGCCCCTGCTTGCCACAACCAGAGAAAAGCCTGCATACAGCAACAAAGACCCAATGCAGCCAAAAATAAAATAAAATAAATTAATTTAAAAAAAAAATCCACCTGCCAGTGCAGGGGACATGGGTTCAAGCCCTGGTCTGGGAAGATCCCACATGCTGCGGAGCAGCTAAGCCCGTGCGCTCCAACTACTGAGCCGTGCTCTAGAGCCTGCGAGCCACAGCCATTGTGCCCGCGCACCCTGGAGCCTGTGCTCAGCAACAAAGAGGAGCCACCGCAATGAGAAGCCCGTGCACCACAACAAAGAGTAGCTCCCGCTCGCTGCAACTAGAGAAAGCCTGTGTGCAGCAATGAAGACCCAACACAGCCAAAAATAAATAAATAAATAAATAAAATGGTTTTTTTAAAAAAAAAAGGAAAGAAAGAAAGACCTGAGAACGTCCTAAGCTCTCACTTCTGGCTTACTTCAGGCTCAGTGCAAGCAGAAAGTGAAGGTTAAGGGAGAGTTGTAAACCTCCTGGCTGGGTGTTTAAGGTATGCCCCAACACACACACACACACACACACACACACACACACACACACACACACAGCCCCTCAGTAAATACTAGGAGATTTATTAGTACTAGATATTTAAGGAGATCCTTGTCCAGTCATTAGCTAATCACTGAGCTAACCAAGTAAAGGTTTCAGTGGCTATACACAGTAAAGAATACAAACTTTACAGAGTTGGTTCAGAAACGAATTAGTACAGGTTTAGTAACTCTGAAAACGAATTAGACAAACAGTAGCAACAAGCAGCAACAACAAACCCTGGGGAGGAGAGAGGATCTGATTTCCAGAGTTGCCATGTTTTATCAATATTATCTAACATGTCTGTTTTTTCAATAAAAATTTATGAGACATGCAAATAAAGTAGAAAATTGGACCCATACACAAGAAAAAGCAGTAGAAACTGTCCCTGAAGAAGCCCAGACGTTGAATTTACTACATAAAGATTTAAATCCACTATTTTAAATATGTTCAAAGACCTACAAGAAGCTGTATCTAAAGAGCTAAAGGAAGGCATAAGAATGTTTCACCAAATACAGAATATCAAAGAGGAGAAATTATTTAACCAAAGAACCAACTAGAAATGATGAAGCACCACAATGAAAATGAAGAATTCACTAGAGGGTCTCTATAACAGATTTGAACAAGCAGAGAAGGAATCAGCAAACTTCAAGATAGGTTGGTTGAAATTATTCAGTGTGAGGAATAGAAAGAAAAAAGGATGAAGAAAATTGAACAGAGCCTTAGAGACATGTGGGACGCCAAGTGTACCCACATATGCATAACGGGAAGAGTGAGAGGAGAGAGAAAGTAGCAGAGGAATATATGACGAAATAATGGCCCAAACCTACCCAAGTTTACTGAAAAACATTAATCTACACATCCAAGAAGCACAACAAACTCCAAGTGGGATAAATGCAGGGAGATTCACACCTAGGCATATCACATTGAAACTGCTAAAAAAAAAAGAGAGAGAGAGAAAAAAAACTTGAAAGCATCAAGAGAAAAGTGACTCATCACATACAAGTGATACTCAATAAGATTAACAGCTGATTTCCGGTCAGAAACCGTGGAGGTCAGAAGGCAGTGGATTCACATTTCAAAGTGCTGAATGAAAAAAATGTCAACGAAGAATTCTATACCCAGTAAAAATATCCTGTAAAAAAGAAAGAGAGGGACTTCCTTGGTGTCACAGTGGATAAGACTCCACGCTCCCAATGCAGGGGGCCCGGGTTCGATCCCTGGTCAGGGGACTAGATCCCACATGCATGCCACAACTAAGAGTTTGCATGCCACAACTAGGGAGCTCACATGCCTCAACAAAGGAGCTGGTGAGCTGCAACTAAAGGAGCCCACCTGCCGCAACTAAGGAGCCCACATGCTGCAACTAAGACCTGGTGCAACTAACTAACAATGAATAAATATTTTTTAAAAAAAGAAAGAAATTAAGACATTCGCAGATAAGTAAAAACTGAGAGAGTTCATTATTAGCAGATCTTTACAAGTAAAACTAATTTATTAATAGTTATATATAATAGCAAGTTTAACTGGTTAATACTAGGCAATATTTGTTGAGTGTTTAATATAAAGCTACACTGATTGAACTGCTTACATATATTAATTAATTTAATTCTTACACATCTATGAAGTAGTTAACTATATCTCCATTTTACAGATAGGGAAATCGAGGTAATGAGATGCTAAATAACTTGGTCAAAATTTTATAGATAAGACATAATGTTTAATGCCTTGTTTCAAACGCAAAACAAGTCCAAAAGTAACTTTAAAAAATCAGATTTTTTTGTTCTAGTACCTGTAGTAGCTTTTGAAAGAACTGCATTTCTATAAAAGACAAACATTATGCATAATAAATAAATCCCTAAATGAATAAGTTTTATGTTAGACTATTGTTTAACAAGTGAAAAATAAAATCATGACAATCAGAGAGTCGACAAATAGACTAAAAAAAATACTGCCATAAAGGAGACATAATAATTCAAGAAAATCTAGTAACCTGGGACCACTTGGTGTAGGAACCAACAGCTCTATCAACCTCTGCAGTCAATGGCAAATCATTATCTTTGCAAAAAGTTTATAAAGTTTATCCAGAGTTAAGAAAACAGTCTAAATTACATCCACAATATTATATTTAAGAAAATAGGGGCAAGGTTTATATATCCAAAACATATTTAATGAAAACCCATGCCACTCACTTCCTACAGGGGAAAAAAATCCTTAGTATTTGTGTGAGTGTCCTATGGTTGCTATAACAAACTGTCACAATTTTGGTGGCTTAAAATAACAGAAATTTTAAGAAAATAACAGAAATTATGGTCTCATGGTTCTGGAGGCCAGAAGCTCAAAATCAAGTTGTCAGCAGGGTTGCACTCCCTTCAAAGGCTCTAGGGGAGAATCTTTCATGCCTCTTCCAGGTTCTGGTTGACTTAAAACATTTCTTGCAGTTGCACCACTCTAACCTCTGCCTCTGTCTCCACATGGCCTTCTCCTGTGTCTGTGTCTTTATTTCTTTAATGTCAAGTGACACTGAGGTGGCTAGATGATAGGTCAGATTTTGCCCTCTAGTCCCATTAGTTGTGACTGGGAGTGAAGAGGTGGCAGTCGATGACTTTATGGTATAAAACCTTTCTATTGCAGAAGAGAGACTTGTGGATCAGGAATTGGAGTATGGCCAGGGCAAGTAACAGTGCTTTGACACCTGCTAGTATTGGAGGGTCTCCTGCTAAGCAGGTGGGGGCCGGCTTTGGCTCACTTGTAGGGACAAGGACACTGGCAGTGGCAGTTCTTACTGGCGTGAGCCCTCGTGAAGGCTGCCGTTTTTTCACCAATATCTGGCCCCACATAACAGCCTGTAGGCTTCTGTAAATTGAATAGAATTGAGTCCAGAAATAAACCTGTACATCTATGGTCAGTTAATTTTTTTATAAGGATGCCACAGTTACTCAACAGGGAGAATAGGTTTTTCAGCACATGGTTGGGATACCTGGATAGCCATATCAAAAGATTGAAATTGGATCCCTACCTCACACGCTATACAAAAATTGACTCAAAATGGATCATAGACCTAAATATAACAGCTAAAACTAAACACTCTTAGAAGAAAACATGGGTGTAAATCTTCATGTCCTTGGATTAGACAAGAGTTTGTAGATATGACACTGTGATTTGTGATTTATAATAAGAAATATACATTTGGTCTTTGTGCGCCATCCCTGGCATAGCTCCTAACCCCTTGTAATTTCCTATATGAGAGCCTTGTTAAGAATATTTAGTTTTGTTCCCAGTTCCTGAAATAGCTCGAGTGAAATAAAGTGACATGGATGTCTTTTGGTGTTTATATAACAAGCCCTTTTCAACCACACCTGAGTTAATGTTAATGAGGTGATCTTTGGAAAACTCCTAGACAACCCATGGATGGGGGCAGGTTGCCAGCAGAACCAACCATGTGATTAGAGGGTTGGAACTTTCAGCTCTACCCCCCAGACCTCCAGGAAGGGGAGAGGGGCTGGGGATTGAATTCAGTCACCAATGGCTCATGGTTTAATCAATTATGTCTATGTAGTGAAGTCTCCATAAACACCCAAAAGGATGGGTTGGTGAACCATGTGGAGGTGTTGGGAAAGTAGCATGCCCAGAGAGGACATGGAAACTCTATACCCCTTCCCACATTCCTTGCCCTATACGTCTCTCCCATCTAGCTGTTCCTGAGTTGTTTCCTTTTGTAATAAAACAGTAATCTAGTAAGTAAACTGTTTTCCTGAGTTTGCTGAGCTGCTCTAACAAATTAATTGAACCTGAGGAGGGGGTCATGGGAACCTCCAATTTAGAGCCAATCAGTCAGAATCATAGCTGACAACTTGGACTTGTGATTGAAATCTAAAGTGAGGGAGGATAGTTTTGTGGGACTGAGTCCTTAACCCATGAGATCTGACGCTAACTCCCGGTAGATGGTGTCAGAATTAAGTTAAATCATAGGATGCCCAGCTGATGTCACAGAATTGCTTGATGAGTGGGAAACCCACACATCTGGTGCCGGGTGTGAAGAAGTGTTGAGCGTAGAGACACACGGGAGTGGGCTTTACTTTGTAGCCGCCAAAAGCACAAGTAATCAAAGGAAAAACATCGGATAAATTGAACTTAATCAAAATTAAAATCTTGTGCTTCAAAGGACACTATAGAGAAAGTGAAAGGACAGCTCACAGAATGGGATATAGCTAATAAGGGTCTAATGTCCCGAATATGCAAAGAACTTTGATTAAGTCAGCACTAAAAAGACAACCCTATTTAAAAATGGACAGGGGCTTCCCTGGTGGCGCAGTGGTTGAGAATCCGCCTGCCAGTGCAGGGGACACGGGTTCGAGTCCTGGTCCGGGCAGATCCCACATGTCACGGAGCACCTAAGCCCGTGCGCCATGACTACTGAGCCTGCGCTCTAGAGCCCGCGAGCCACAACTACTGAGCCCACATGCCACAACTACTAAAGCGTGCGCGCCTAGAGCCTGTGCTCTGCAAGCAAGAGAGGCCACCGCAATGAGAAGCCCCTGCACCGCAACGAAGAGTAGCCCCCACTCACCCCAACTAGAGAAAGCCTGCACGCAGCAATGAAGACTCAATGCAGCCGAAAATAAATAAATGAAATAAATAAATTTTTAAAAAATGGGCAAAAGATTTGAATAGACATTTCTCCAAAGAAGATATACAAATGACCAGCAAGCACATATAGAGGTGCTCAACATCATTGGTTATTAGGGAAATGCAAATCAAAACCACAATGAGATAACCACTGCACACCCACTAGGTTTTCCAGAAAACGGAATAGAACAAATGTTGGTGAAGATATGGAGGATTTGGAACCCTCTACATTCCTGGTGGGAATGCAAAATGGTGTACCCAAAAACAGTTTGGCCATTCTTCAAAAGGCTAAGCATGGAGTTATCATGAGGCCCAGCAGTTCCACCCCTAGGAATACACTGAAGAGAATTGAAAACATATGTTTACAAAAACACATACACAATTGTTCATAGCAGCGTTATTCATGACAGCCAAAAAGTGAAAGCAGTCCAAATGGCCACCAATTGATGAATGGAAAACAGGTGTGGTCTATCCATACAATGAAATATCATTCTGCCATAAAAAAGTATGATGTACTAATACATGCTACAACTTAGGTGAGCCTTGAAAACATGCTAAGTGAAAGAAGCCAGACACAAAAGGCCACATACTGTATGTAATTCCATTTATTTTATTTTTTTGGTATTATTATTAATTTATTTAATTTATTTTTGACTTTGTCGGGTCTTAGTTGTGGCACGTGGGATTTTTGTTGAGGTGTGCACGATTTTTCGTTATGGCGTGTGGGCGCTTCCTTATGGTGCGTGGGCTTCTCTCTAGTTGTGGTGTGCGAGTTTTCTCTAGTTGTGGCGCACAGGCTCCAGGGCACGTGGGCTCTGTAGTTGTGGTGCACGGGTTCCAGAGCACGTGGGCTCTGTAGTTTGTGGCACGTGGGCTTAGTTGCCCCACGGCATGTGGGATCTTAGTTCCCTGACCAGGGATCGAACCCACCTCCCCTGCATTGTAAGGCAGATCCTTTACCACTGGACCACCAGGGAAGTCCCTGATTCCATTTATTTTACATGTACAGAATAGGCAAATCCATGGAGACAGAAAATAGATGAATGGTTCCCAGGGACAGAGGTGAGAGTGAAATAGGGAGTGACTGCTAAGGGATACAAGGTTTCTTTCTGGGGTGATGAAATATAGAATTGGATAGTAATGTTGGTTGTGCAATCTTGTGAATATAATAAATATACTAAGAACCATTGAATTTTATGCTATGTCAATAGCCCAGTTGAAAATCAAAAAGCCAAACCGCTATCAAGCCAGGTTTGACCCGCAGGGTACATAGTTTGCCAACCTTTGGCCTAGACACTGCGTTTGTTTATGTAATAATGCATTTATCTGTTCTAAAATTGGAAAGGTCCCAAAGGTTGTATAGTGAAAAGCCTCTTCCCATTCCTTTCCCCAGGTAAAGACAAAACAATCTTTAATGGTAAACTTTACTGAAGATTAACAGAAAAGTGCACAGGTCATAGTGGCCAGCTCCTGGAATTTCACAAATGGAACACCTCTGTGCAGTCAGCACCCCGGTCAGTCAACAGCATGACCAACAAGGCCCCCTCCAGTCTCCTACCATTTACCACCCACTCTCCTCCCAAGAAGAGTTTGCCCTAGTTGCAAACTACTTATCTTAGCAAAGCTTGAAAGAGTTCAGGGATGTACGGCGTAGTCTTTATTACTCAGTGGTGTGGATGTTTTTTGTTTTGCCGTGGTGCAACTTTTATTTCCATTTAAATGGCTCTGTGGCTGTGCATTCAACAGCAATGCCACCAGTACTAGGTTTTCTTTTATTCTGTTTTAATGACAACTTAGTTTTTGGATTTTTTTTTCCCTTTGAAAGTCAGATGCAAGTTTCCTTTCTGATGTAGTACCTAAATGTCATGGTCCCAAACACCCACTCCAAAACGAATCTGCTCCTCTGATGGTAGCATTTGACAGCCCTGGAAGGAGGTTGTGTCATAGGTTAAATAGTTTGTAAGCAAAAACAAGAATTCACTGGGGGAAGACGAAACGCCTCATGAACTTGCAAGCCTCTTCATGATCGTCAGCCCGTGAGCCTTCTGGTACCTGAGCTTCCATCTTTTGCCTTTGCTCTGGTTTTATTCAGTTGTTTTTTTTTGTTTTGTTTTTTTGGCTGCATTGGGTCTTGGTTGCTGCACACGGGCTTTCTCTAGTTGGCTGCAAGTAGGGGCTACTCTTTGTTGCGGTGTCCGAGCTTCTCATTGCAGTGGCTTCTCTTGCTGTGGAGCATGGGCTTCAGTAGTTGTGGCTTGAGAGCTCTTGAGCACAGGCTCAGTAGTTGTGGTGCACGGGCTTAGTTGCTCCAAGGCATGTGGGATATTCCCGGACCAGGGATCGAACCTGTGTTCCCTGTGTTGGCAGGCAGATTCTTAACCACTGCGCCACAAGGAAAGTCCCTTTTATTCAGTTTTTAACTGCACGGCACTGTCTGTGCTATGTCCACTAATTCATTATTTGTGAATTGGCAACAGTCACGATTTTCCAAAAAAATATAAGTAACTCCAACCAGTAGCCCCAAAGAGTAGTATAGACGTTTCATATTATGGGACTTTATTTTTTTAGTTACCTTCCTCTCTGTGGAATCGAAGAAGGGTGAATGGTCTTGTCCCACAGACTGCGTTGCTAACATGAGAAGTTCATTTTGTGATTCTTGGTCTACCTCTTCATGTAACTTTTTAAAAAGTCTCTTAATTGTTCTGTAGGTGTTAGCTCTGTGAGTTCTTATGCATTTTTTTGTTTGATTTTTTCCAGCTATTTTTTCCCTGCATATTTTGTGTTTGTCTGTTCCTTTTTATTGTCATTGTCATTGATGTTTTTCTCCTCACTTTGCCCAAGTTGGGTTGCTGCCCCAATCCTGCTCAGAGAACATTCCCACAGTCCAGGAGCCACACACAGGCCAGGTGTGGGTGTGCGAAGGCTCACAAGTGACTGCTGTTAGATATTGCCATATTCTTTTCCGTAAAAAATGACCTGTTTGCACAACCACCAGCAAATAGGAGAACAGCTCTTTCCGTACACCCTGGCCAACACTAAGTTACTAAAATTTTCAGTCTTTGACAATCTGAAAAGTAGTATCTCTGTAGTTTTTTTTTAATAAGATTATTTTTTTACATATTTATTTATTTGGTTGCACCAGGTCTTAGTTGCTGCACGTGGGCTCCTTAGTTGCGGCAGGCAGTCTCCTTAGTTGCAGCTCATCAGCTCCTTAGTTGCGGCACGTGGGCTTCTTAGTTGTGGCATGTGAACTCTTAGTTGTGGCATGTGTGGGATCTAGTTCCCTGATCAGGAATCGAACCTGGGCCCCTTGCATTGGGAGTGCAGAGCTTTATCCACTGTGCCACCAGGGAAGTCCCTCTGTGTAGTTTTAATTTTATTTCTCTTGTGAGGTTGAACATTCTTTGTATGCTTAAGAGCTGTTTGATATCCTTGTCTGTGATGTCCTTTTCCTATTTTTCTATAGAGTTGTTCTTTTCTTTTTTTTTTTGGCCATGCTGGGCAGTTTGCGGGATCTTAGTTCCCCAACCAGGGGTTGAACCCACGCCCCAGCAGTGAAAGTGCCAAGTCCTAACCACTAGACCGCCAAGGAACTCCTGAGTTGTTCTTTTTCATAATGATTTGTAAGAGTTCTTCACATATTAGGGAAAAGTAGCCCTGTATGGTATGATTTGCAGTTCTTTTAAAGTTTGTTTTGATTTAGCTCATGGTGGTTTTTGTTGATCAAACAATTTTATTAATCTTTTCTTTGATAACTTCTGAGTTTGAGGTGTTTCTAAGCAAGACCTTTTCCATTCCTAATATTATTTTAAAATTCTCCCTGACTTCCTTCATGTACTTTTGTGATTACATTTTAAAATCACATTTAAACTTTGATCCCTCTGCTCTGTGTGTATATAAGGTGTGAGGTCTGAGTCCATCTATATATATATATATATATATATATATATATATATATAGTTGTTGTTGTTGTTGTTTGTTTGTTTGTGGTACGCAGGCCTCTCACTGTTGTGGCCTCTCCCGTTGTGGAGCACAGGCTCCGGACGCGCAGGCCCAGCGGCCATGGCTCACAGGCCCAGCCACTCCGCGGCATGTGGGATCTTCCCAGACCGGGGCACGAACCCGTGTCCCCTGCATCGGTAGGCGGACTCTCAACCACTGTGCCACCAGGGAAGCCCCCAACTATATTTTTATTTCAAATTGCTTTCCAGTTGTCCCAACACTATTTAATAATTCATCTTTTCCCCACTGACTTGAAATGTTACCATTATCATAATAGTAAATTTCTTTATGTTTCTAGATTTTTGAAAAACCTTCTGTTTTGTTCAATTTATCTCTAATTGTCCGTGTACCAGTGCCACACACTTTAAGTTACTATAGCTATAAAGCTGCACGTTTTAAATTCTAGTAAGGCTAGTTCCTTCTTACTCTTTTTCACTTCCAAATTTTAGCTCCCCCTTCTTATTTTTCCACCTCTTCATCAAATTATACTTAAAAAAAAAAAGGAGGGGGGTCTCTTAAAGTTTTACTGGATCAAGTTAAATTTCTAGGGAGAATCAACATCTTAGGTTTTGGGGCTTCCTGTCCAAGAATGTGGTATGTCATCACACTTCTTCAGGCCTTCTAGTATGTTCCTCAGCTTATAAAGATTTCTTTATGTAAATGTTGAACATTTCTTAAATTTATTTCTAGATATTTTGATCTTTTAAAATTGCTATTTAAAATGGGTCATTTTCTACTGTATCTTCTTATTACTCTGTGTGAATGTTGTTGCTTAATTCTATAGGTTTTTTATATTAATTTCATGTTCAGTCACCTTACTAAATTCTCTTATTGTTTGTAGTAGTATTTTCAGTGATTTGTTTTTTAGAGTTTTCAATTTATGCAATTATATCATCTGCAAATAGTGATAATTTTACCTCCTTTACAATTTTTGTATCTCTGTAATATATTACCTGAGTCTAATTGTGTTGACTAGTACCCCAGAACAATGTTAGACAGCAGTGGTGATCATGAACCTCCTTGCCATGTTTCTGATTTTAATGGGAATTGCTTCTAGCATTGCCTCATTAAACATGATGCTGGTGTTTGGAGGTTAGGGAAATATTCTGCTGTTCATATTTTATTGAGAGTTTTTAAAAAAATCAAGAATAGACTTTGAATTGTCTTTCTTTCATCTCTTAATATGGTGAATTATTATCGAGATCCTCTCATATTGAGCTGTCCTTGCATTCCTGAAATAAAAACCATTTGGACATATTTGTCAATTATTCTTTTAATACATTGCTGGATTCTGTTTGTTAATTTATATGTGTATCTCCATTTATTTAATTAATTTAATTAATGTATCTATGCATCTCAATCATAAGATATGAATGTGTCACTTTCATTTTTGAGCTATTTTTGTCACATTTTTGTATCAGTGTTATGTTTCTTCCACAAAGTTAATGTGAACGCTTTTCTAATTTTCTCTGCTTGAGTACTTCTTACACAGAGCTTTGGAATGAGCTGCCCTTCAGAGCTATGGCAGCACCCCCATGACATCCTCTGGCACCTTTGTGTGGGGGGGAAGGAGAATCTTTCTTTTTTTTTTTTTTTAATTTTTAAATTTTTGGCTGCATTGGGTCTTCATTGCTGCACACAGGCTTTCTCTGGTTGTGGTGAGCGGGGGCTACTCTGTTGCGGTGCGCAGGCTTCTCATTGCGGTGGCTTCTCTTGTTGTAGAGCATGGGCTCTAGGCGTGCGGGCTTCAGTAGTTGCAGCATGTGGCCTCAGTAGTTGTGGCTCGCAGCTCTAGAGCACAGGCTCAGTAGTTGTGGCGCACAGGCTTAGTTGCTCCATGGCATCTGGGATCTTTCCGGACCAGGGCTCGAACCCGTGTCCCCTGCATTGGCAGGCAGATTCTTAACCACTGTGCCACCAGGGAAGTCCTGGAGAATCTTTCTTTGACAACATTCTCAGTTCTCTCTGTTCATGTATTCTTGCTCTTCTGGAATCCATTTAGGTAAATTCTGTTTTTTTGTGGCAAATTATCCATTTCATCTAGGTTTTCAATTTCTTTACACGGAATTGAGCTAAGTTGTATCTTGTGATTTTTAAAATATCTGTGTATTTGTGATTGTTTCTCCCCTTATTTCTTATTTTGTGTATTTTTTTCCCCATTTAAAGATTAGGGTAGGGCTTCCCTGGTGGCGCAGTGGTTGAGAGTCCGCCTGCCGATGCAGGGGACACGGGTTTGTGCCCCGGTCCGAGAAGATCCCACATGCCGCGGAGCGGCTGGGCCCGTGAGCCATGGCCACTGAGCCTGTGCGTCCGGAGCCTGTGCTCCGCAACGGGAGAGGTCACAACAGTGAGAGGCCTGCGTACCCCAAAAAAAAAAAAAAAGATTAGGGTAGCTCACATTTTATATTTTTTTTTTTCATTTTTTTTCAGTGACCCTGATCTTTGATCTATTTATTAGTTCTCCCATTTAAAAAAATAAATTAATTTCTGCTTTCAGCTTTATTAATTCCTGCTTTCTTTTTTATTTTTCTGCTTTCTGTTTCTGGTTTCTTTTGTAGTGCTTTTTCTAACTTCTTGAGTTGGATGTTTATTCTAATTAGTACTATAAGAATTTAAGACTGATTTCCTCTGAACATTGCTTCAGCTATATCCTATAGGTTCTTATAGTGTTTTCATTGTTGTTATTTTTTACATATACAGAAATTTCAAGTTTGATTTCCTTTTTGATCCAGTAGTTGATAATAATGAGGTTTTCTCTAAATAATGGGATCTCTTTATTTTCTAGTTTTGTTATTAATCTCTAATTTCATTGCATTGTGATCAGGGAATGCTTTCTGTACCATTTAGTTTCTTTTCTTCTGTAAATTTATTGAGATTTTCTGTATGACCTAATATGTGGTAAGGTTTTGGTGTATTTTATGGAATCTTGAAAAGAATAAAAATCAAATAGGCCTTCCATATTAATGATATTATTTAGGACTTCTGTAGCTTCATTTGGTTTTTGTCCTTTTGGTCTGTCACGGATTGACAGAAGTGGATTAAAGTCTCCTATAATAGATATGTTTCTGCTTCATCCTCATTGCTTTCATTTATGCATATTGATGGTGAGTTCCAGAGTGGAATTAGGGAAATTAGTTGGGAAATGTTAGTAGTAGTTGGACAAGAGATGATGGGGGCTTGGAAAGAAAATGTTGGAGGTAAACCTTATGCAACTTGCCAATGGACTGAATGTAAGGTAAAGGAGAGATAAGAATCAAAGATGACTCTTAAGAAATGGCCAGGAGGGCTTCCCTGGTGGCACAGTGGTTAAGAATCCGCCTGCCAATGCAGGGGACACGGGTTCGAGCCCTGGTCCGGGAAGATCCCACATGCCACGGAGCAACTAAGCCCGCAAGCCACAACTACTGAGCCTGAGCTCTAGAGCCTGTGAGCCACAACTACTGAGCCCGTGTGCCACAACTACTGAAGCCCGCATGCCTGGAGCCTGTGCTCCGCAACAAGAGAAGCCACTGCGATGAGAGGCCTGCGCACCGCAACCAAGAGTGACCCCTGCTCGCCACAACTAGAGAAAAGCCCGCGTGCAGCAACGAAGACCCAACCCAACGCAGCCAAAAATAAATAAATAAAATTAATTAATTAAAAAAAATAAGTAAAGAAATAAATGAACAGGAGCCAAAATGGAAAAGGTTAGTGGAGGAACAGTTTTGGGGAAAGTCAAGAATTCTGTTTTGCGTATGGACACCAAGGCGGGAAAGTGGTGGGGAGGGTTGGTGGTGGGATGAACTGGGAGAGTGGGATTGACATGTATACACTAATATGTATAAAATAGATAACTAATAAGAACCTGCTGTATAAAAATAAATAAAATTAAAAAATTAAAAAAAAATTCTGTTTTCAACATATCATATTTGAGGTGCCTGTTTGCCATCCACATCAGGATATTAAGTAAGTTGTTAGGCAGGGCTTTGGTCAGGACTGGAGGCAGAAATGTCCAAGTCATCACAGCCGTGGGACAGGATGAGACTCCCTCAGGGATCTATTCACTCTGCAGGTTTGGAAGGAGTTGATGTTTGCTTGTATTTTCTCTATGAAGTGTGAATCAAGGTCACCATTTGAGAACTGGGGGCATGTATTGGCGTTTTTAGGACTGAGGACAAAATGTTATTTTGGAAAATGGAAACACAGACTCACTAGAAGGTTTGGAAGGACAGCTCACCAGTATGCAGTGCTGCTTGGGACTTAAGTCCTAACTTTAAAGGGAGGCCAGTTGGTATGATTTTGTGGCTCATTTTCAGCTGTCATTCTTAGGGAGTGGGTTGGTAATTGGGCTTAACCTGTGGTAGGGTTCTGCCGACAAATAACGGGGGGCAGAGGGGCAAGAGGTGCAAGGGAGCTTGCAAATGGGTGCTGATGCTCGTGGAGGACCACAGATTCTAAGAGGAGTGAGGAAGGAAGTGCAGCCATGAGAGGTATTACAAACAGTGACCAAGTGGTAGGGCCGCTGGGTCTGGAGTTACTGAAAAGGCCAAAGGATTGTTAGGGTTGGGTCAACAGGGTGAATGATCAGAATTACAGAAGGTGGTGAGGCTTGAAGCTAAGGTTTTAGAGGATGCAGTTCTTAGCAAGGGCAGGGAGAGTGTGGCACAGATGAGGCAGATGTAAGAATGCATGGAGTTGAGGAGGTCAGCAAACGGAGAGTCAAGAATGTCCAAAGGCTCATCCTTGTGTATGTTGATGTCCACGAGGAGGTGTGGCCGTGATCTGGAACTGAGGGGCGTGGCAAAGAGGACAGTAAAGATGGCAACAAGAAGGGGTGTCATTTGATGTCATGGTCTTCAAAGAGGCTGGGGTCTCAAAGGGAGGAGGAGTAGAAGCTATCTAGAAGTGTTAAGGGGCCAGACCCTGAGGCACCTGGGTTGAAAGGAAGAACAGCCTCCTTAGGCAGGTTTCTGTCAGGACCAAAGGGAAAGAACCCTTCAGGGAAGGTCAGCCATGTTCCAGAAGGAAAGGGTTAGGGAGGTCTGGGAAAGAGGTAAGACTGAACAAGTATTTCCTGTCTGTCCCATGGCAGGCAGGGTGCTGGGCATGGAGGATGCCCTTGGGAACGAGCAGACAGGTCCCTGCCAAGTGCCCTGTGCCCTCCTTTGGATCTGGGCATCTTCTGAGATCAAGGACTGTGGCTTCATGGGCATCTCCCCACTGCACTGGGGCTAGGGGCACGCACGGGGTGTTCAGAAAACGTCTGCTGCACTGACATAATGACACCTCACCCCCATTTATAGTGACCAAGCACCACTGCAGTCCTTTTCAAGCACCTAATCATCAACGTGACCCTCGAGGAGTGAGCTCAGGCGCGTTTGGGAAGGGGGCGAGTGTGTGTGAGGGCATCTCAAGCTGAGTGTTCTGCCTGTGCCCGTAGTCATCTGCCTTTCCCCCTCTTGCGCCCTTGTCCTCCTAGACACTATCCGGAAGATGAAGAACGATTTCCGGAAGATGGAGGATGAGATGGACCGGTTGGCCACCAACATGGCAGTGATCACGGACTTCAGCGCGCGCATCAGCGCCACGCTGCAGGACCGCCACGAGCGCATCACCAAGCTGGCAGGTGCGGCCCGCCCCAGAGCTGGTGCTAAAGTGGGCCACCCCCATGGCGTTGGGGCTAACACCACCTACCCCTGTCCCCCAGGGGTCCACGCGCTGCTACGAAAGCTGCAGTTCCTCTTCGAGCTGCCCTCGCGCCTCACCAAGTGCGTGGAGCTGGGCGCCTACGGGCAGGCGGTGCGCTACCAAGGCCGCGCGCGCGCCGTGCTGCAGCAGTACCAGCACCTGCCTTCATTCCGCGCCATCCAGGACGACTGCCAGGTCATCACGGCCCGCCTGGCCCAGCAGCTACGGCAGCGCTTCAGGTGTGGGCCCTGGGCCCTCACGCCACACCCGCTGGTCTCCTGGGTCTGCCCCCGCCCCGAATTCTGTCTTCTTGCCCTTCACCTCCCTCTCCCTTCCCGCAGGGAGGGCGGCTCTGGCGCCCCTGAGCAAGCCGAGTGTGTGGAGCTGCTGCTGGCCCTGGGCGAGCCTGCGGAGGAGCTGTGCGAGGAGTTCCTGGCTCACGGCCGAGCGCGGCTGGAGGAGGAGCTGAGGAGCCTGGAGGCGGAGCTGGGGCCCTCCCCTCCGGCCCCCGACGTGTTAGAATTCACTGACCGTGGCGGCAGCGGCTTCGTTGGGGGCCTCTGCCAGGTGGCGGCGGCCTACCAAGAGCTGTTTGCGGCCCAGGGCCCGGCGGGTGGCGAGAGGCTGGCAGCCTTTGCGCGGGAGCTGGGCAGCCGCTACTTTGCGCTGGTGGAGCGGCGGCTGGCTCAGGAGCAGGGTGGCAGTGACAACTCCCTGCTTGTGCGGGCGCTGGACCGCTTCCACCGGCGCCTGCGGGCACCCGGGGCCCTGCTGGCTGCTGCCGGGCTGGCAGAGGCCGCCACAGAGATCGTG
>NW_006789022.1:1499918-1515226 GCF_000442215.2 Lipotes vexillifer | reverse complement strand
GCCACAGAGATCGTGGAGCGAGTGGCCCGCGAGCGCCTGGGCCAGCACCTGCAGGGCCTGCAGTCGGCCTTCCTGGGCTGCCTGACGGACGTGCGGCAGGCGCTGGCCGCCCCTCGAGTTGCTGGGAAGGAAGGCCCCGGCCTGGCCGAGCTGCTGGCCAACGTGGCCAGCTCCACCCTGAGCCACATTAAGGCCTCGCTGGCCTCTGTGCACCTCTTCACTGCCAAGGAGGTGTCTTTCTCCAACAAGCCCTACTTCCGGGTATGATCTTCCCCTGGGCATCCTTTTTCTTTTCTTCCTTCCTTTTCAGGGCATTCTTTCGTTTATCTTGCATGCAGGTGGGCAGCTACCAGGGCACACAGTCCTTGCCCCAGGCAGTCTGGATGTGGTTTCAGGCTGCCTTGAGGAAGGCTGGCACAGCCTGGAAGGGTGGGGCAGGCTCTGAGGGCATCTGCAAGCAGGGTCCCCAGTGCTGGCTTTGGCCCCCTGCACTCCCTTCCCACAGCAGGGGAGCTGCTCTGGGATTCTGGAATGTGGGGTGAAACTGTCCCTTGGAGAGAGGCCAGGGCACTTCGAGTCCCAGTAGAAGGTCACTAGCAGCCTCTGCCTGGAAGGTTGGACCTGCTGTGTATCTGGGGCGCTCCTCCTCACAGGGCGAGTTCTGCAGCCAGGGTGTCCGTGAGAGCCTCATCGTGGGCTTCATCCGCTCCATGTGCCAGACAGCTCAGAACTTCTGTGATAGCCCCGGGGAGAAGGGGGGTGCCACGCCGCCTGCCCTGCTCCTGCTGCTTTCCCGCCTCTGCCTGGACTACGAGACCGCCACCATCTCCTACATCCTCACCCTCACCGACGAACAGTTTCTGGTGCAGGTGAGCTGCTAGCTCAGAGCAGGGTGGGGGGAGGTGATGCTAGGAACACAGGAGGCTGGGCAGTGCCCTCATGGTCAGGGCTGCCTGTGCCCAACTCAGCCTGCCCCTTGCCCAGCCTGTGCCCAGCTCCTGGTGGCCAGTGGCTGCAGAGCGGCCCCCAGTGCCCACTGCCTGTCTGTCCTCTGCATCCCTGGCTCAGGACCAGTCTCCAGTGACACCCGTGAGCACACTGTGTGCGGAGGCCAGGGAGACGGCACGGCGGCTGCTAACCCACTATGTGAAGGTGCAGGGCCTGGTCATATCGCAGATGCTGCGCAAGAGTGTGGAGACACGGGACTGGCTCAGTACCCTGGAGCCTCGGAATGTGCGTGCTGTCATGAAGCGGGTGGTGGAGGACACGACAGCTATCGATGTGCAGGTGCTGCCCTGGGCTGGCCAGGGGAACTCTGATGTGGGCTGGGGGTGCTGGGGGAACAGCCCTCTGAGGATCATGACAGGAGGGGCCAGGCAGTGCCTACCGGGCCAGGCATCTACGGCCTTCCTCCTCAGCCATGGTGGCATCATCACCCCCATTTCAGCTAGGAGGAGGAAGCTGAGGCCCAGAGTCACCCAGGAAATCAGGTCAGGGTTGGCCCTGAAGATTTGGCCTCACTACCAACTCTTATGTTCCACTCTTGCCCCACTCCACTGGTTCTGTAAATAGTGACTGGGTACCAACTAGGTACAGGCCCTAACTACCCTGTGGTTTTTATAACGGTTGTGATTCTTATAACAAATGAGTGTGTAACTTAGGGCATCCTTGGCCCTTGCCCAAGGCACCTGGTGGGCTGCATGTTCCCCGTGCCCTGGCCTCCTTGCAGTTCCTCCTTCCACCACCAGGTGGGGCTCCTGTATGAGGAGGGTGTTCGCAAGGCCCAGAGCAGCGACTCTAGCAAGAGGACCTTCTCCGTTTACAGCAGCTCTCGGCAGCAGGGCCGTTATGCACCCAGCTACACACCCAGGTCTGGCTGGTCAGGGTAGGTGCAGGGAGGATGGAAAAAGGAGGACCGGGGTGCAGGGGTGGGCTCTGATTGCTTGTCTCCTCCCGTTCAGTGCCCCCATGGACACCAACCTCTTGAGCAACATCCAGAAGCTGTTCTCTGAGCGTATTGACGTGTTCAGTCCTGTGGAGTTCAATAAGGTCTGAAGTCCACAGTGACCCTGCCTTCCCAGGGCCCCTTGGGAAGGTTGGCTATAGCAGCCCTGCATTGGCCCAGGGAGCCCTAGGACTCTGACCACCCCCAGTCTCTGTTTCTGAGGGATGTTTCTAGGAGTGAGTGGTCATCCAGAGCCCCACCGTCACCATCTCATAGCCCTCTGCCCGCGTCTGGGTGACAATCTAGTATACCTCTTGGCCCTTGTCCTTATCCCCACCATAGCCCTGGGTCCTCCCCAGGGATTCCTAGTCACACCATGGGCCCTGCCCCAGCCCAGCCCGTGCTCAGGGACCTGATACTCTCCCTCCAGCTCAGTAAGCTTTTCCCCTCCCCATGTCAATGCTGACCCCCATCTCTGCCTCAGGTTGCTGGACCCTCCCTGTCCGCTCCCCGCCAGATGATGGGGCCAACCTTGTATGGTCCCTCCCTCTTACCTGGGTCCTGGGACTTTCCACCCCATCACAGCTACTGGCATTTTGCCATCTCCTTGGCCCCTGCACAGAACGTGGGTGCCCTTCCTCGGGGATCTAGTACCCCTCCCCAACACCTGCCGTAGTGGATCTGCATCCCTGTGTCCCTACCTGCAGGTGTCGGTGCTGACCGGCATCATCAAAATCAGCCTGAAGACACTGCTGGAGTGCGTGCGACTGCGCACCTTTGGGCGCTTTGGGCTGCAGCAGGTGCAGGTGGACTGCCACTTCCTGCAGCTCTACCTGTGGCGCTTTGTGGCTGATGAGGAGCTTGTGCACCTGCTGCTGGACGAAGTGGTGGCCTCAGCTGCCCTGCGCTGCCCGGACCCAGTGCCCATGGAACCCAGTGTCGTCGAGGTCATCTGTGAGCGTGGCTAGGCCCGGTCACACCAATCCACTCATCCCCTTGTGTCCCGACCTGGTGGCCCGCCCTGGTGGCCCTTCCCCTCGGGGCCTGCCTAATAAAAGACATGTTGTCTCCTGCTCCCTGTCGCCTGCCTGGGCGGGGCTTGTGGGGGGAGGGAGGTGGAGCTGTGAGCCTGAGACTACAGAGGCGGCTTTGGAGGCGGTCCTGTTGGTCTCGCCCCTGAGAGACGATTGGCTGACCTGCTGGGCCCAGGATGGGCCGGGGGCGGGTCCATTTAAAGACCTCGGGACAAAAGCGGTCGCTGTCTGTGCAGAGACAGGTGCAAGCCCAGCTCGGCTGGGTCCTCCGCGTCACCGAGCCCATCTCCTGGGGGATGGGGTGGGCTGTGTTTCCTTGACGGACTTTTGAGAGCCCCCAACCCCCGGCGGAGCGGAGGAGACCATGGCCCCTCAGGGCTCCCGGGCTGAGCTGGAATTCGGAGGACCCCTGGGTAATGGGCAGAAACAGGGGGTACTTGGGGCCAGAGCTATGCGAGGGAGAACTGGAGGGTTGAGCTATGAGCTGGGATGGGGGCAGGGTCTGAGGATGAAAGCCTTTGAGGGGTACCGGGAGTCAGAGGATCTAGGAGTGTGCGGGGAAGCGCCTGGAGAGGGGGCTGAGGAGGAGACAGTTCTGGCGGCTGCAGAGCAGGGGATTTGTGGCATAGAGGACCGGGCGGACTAGGGGGAACGCGAGCAGGACCCTCGAGGGGACCAAGACAGCAGTCAGAGAAGGGGGCCGAGCGCTGAGAACGAGGTGTGGAAGGCGGCGATGGGAATGCTGACGGGGCCCTGGCTATGACAGGGCGCCTGTGGGGGTCCGGGAGAGTTGGAGAGTGGACCCCCGACGCGGCTGCCCCCTTCCCCAGGCGCTGCGGCACTGCTGCTGCTGCTCCCCGCCACCATGTTCCACCTGCTACTGGTAGCCCGCTCGGGCCCAGCGCGCCTCCTGGGCCCACCCCCTTACCTGCCGGAACTCGAGGAGTTGTGGAGCCCGTGGGCGCTGTTGCTGTGTCTCACCTGGCTCGGCCTGCAGGCGGCGCTCTACCTCTTGCCGGCGCGCAAGGTGCGGACTCGGCTCGCGGACGCGCGGGGGAGGCGGGCGGAGAGAGGGGGCTCGGCAAGAAGAAAGACACCCTCAACCCTTAGCGCCCTTTTGTGCCCACAGGTGGCCGAGGGGCAGGAACTGAAGGACAAGAGTCGACTGCGCTACCCCATTAACGGTGCTTGGGGGCTGGGTCCTCGCGCGGAGTTGTGGGGATGGGGGTGGAGCCCCAGGCCCGGTGGGGAGGTCTGTGGAGATGAGCCCACGACCCCAATTTCTATTTTGTGCCTTTTTTACGCCCAGGACGTAGGGGGTTCCACTGGCTCCCTCCACACCCCTCCTCCCTCCACTCCCAGCATTGCTGTCACTCTGTGCACCAGAGAAGTGGCTGGGGTGACCAATGTCTGACCAATGGCTCGGGACAAGGTCTGCGACCTCCCTGGGCTTTAGACTGTGTGCGTGCGTGCGTGCGTGTGTGTGTATTTGGGGGTGGGGGGGAGGGGGAGGGGCGCAATCCCCAGGTCTCACTGTGTGCTGTGGTTCAGGCTTCCAGGCCCTGGTGCTGACAGCCCTGTTGGTGGGCCTGGGAGTGTTAGCCGGGCTGCCCCTGAGCGCGCTCCCGGAAATGCTCCTGCCCTTGGCCTTTGCGGCTACCCTCATCGCCTTCATCTTCAGCCTCCTTCTCTACCTGAAGGCTCTGGTAGCCCCTGCCTCTGCCCTGGCACCCGGGGGGAACTCAGGTGAGACGAGTCCCAGTAGGGTGTGGATGGAGGCAGATAGGGGTGCTTGCTTGCACCTCACCCTCCATTATTCTCCAGGCAATCCCATTTACGACTTTTTCCTGGGACGGGAGCTCAACCCGCGCATCTGTTCCTTTGACTTCAAATATTTCTGCGAACTGAGGCCTGGCCTCATCGGCTGGGTATGCTGGGCATGGCTGAGTGGGCTTCCAGCCAGGAGGAGGGGTGGGATGGGTGAGCAGTGCCTGGGCAGGGCAGGGCCAATATTGTGCTGACATAAATCATTAATCATTCATTCCACAAATAATTTGTTGAGTCCATCACGTGCCCAAGCACTGCTCTAGGTACTGGGAGACAAGAGAAAGAAAAGTTACAGGAAAGAAAGAAAAAAAATCTCTGTCTTCATGAAGTCTGCATTCTAGTGGGGAAAGACAGACAAAAAATAAGTAAAATATGTATCGCGTGTCAGGGGATGCTAAGTGCTATGGGGAAAAAGCAGTGAGGGAGTTAGGAGAGCAGGTGCAATTTTAAGTAAAGCGGTCAAGCGCAAAATCTATTTCGAGAAGAGAGAGTGATCCTGTGCTGCTTGCTGGTCAAAGTGGTGCAGAACTTCAAACTGGTCACTGGGTTTAGCAACCTGTCTGTCACTGGTAGCCTTGAAAACAGGCCAGCTGTGTTTTTTTGGTTATAATCACCCATACTGGACTATGGTCAAGATTTCCTGAAGGGTTTCTTGGGCAAGGTCCCTGTCACCCTGGAAACCACCTCATCCAGAGACGGGAGGAGTGCTGGGCACCCGTCACAGATCTGGTCTTCAAGGCTGTTTCCTCATGTGTGAAATGGGATAAAGTAAGAGCTTCCTCCCAAGATTATTGTGAGGATTAGAGGCGGTAACCTGACTGGCAGCCTCAAGCCCAGTGCTACCAGAATGGTGGTGCTCAGTACAGGCTGGCTGCCAGCTAATCATTATTGAGCACGTACTAGGTGCTTGGCGCTTCACACACATTACGGTCCATGATTATCTCCCTTTTCTACATGGAGGTGGGGAAAATAGGCTTTAGAGAGGGTAAGCAGCTTGCCCAGGTGGCAAAGCTGAGATTCAAAACCAGGTCTGTTTTAACTCTCAAGCCTGAAGTATGCAGTTGCTCCCTACAGTGCTCTCCCAAAGGGAACACTGCAGGACACGGCAAGAGAAAACAGGTCAGGAGGTGGTCCAGTGCGGTCTCTCTGCCCCTGGGTACAGGGGCTGGAGCCACTCAACAAAGGCCTGGAGAGTTAGTGACGGACAGCTGAGAGAAGGGGACAGGCAGGCCACTGCCTTTCCAGGCGCTGCCACCTCTGTGCCCCGTCTCACCCTCTGTGTGACCCCCAGGTCCTCATCAACCTGGCATTGCTGATGCAGGAAGCAGAACTTCGGGGGAGTCCCTCACTGGCCATGTGGCTGGTCAATGGCTTCCAGCTACTATATGTGGGTGATGCCCTTTGGCACGAGGTGAGGCAGGACTTGGCTAGGGAGGGAGAGGGTGCCTCCCACGAGAGGACCTCGTGGGGACTGAGCCAGTGTGTCTGGGTCCTGTCCCTGCAGGAGGCGGTCCTCACCACCATGGACATCATACATGACGGGTTTGGCTTCATGCTGGCCTTTGGGGACCTCGCCTGGGTACCCTTCACCTACAGCCTGCAGGCCCAGTTCCTGCTGTACCACCCAGAGCCCCTGGGGTTGCCCCTGGCCTCGGTCATCTGCCTCATCAATGGTCAGTCAGGAAGGGGCAGCGTTCTCCCTCCCCCTTTCATTCGTTCGCTATTTATTCAGCACCCACTAGGTAGGTGCTAAGCCTCACACCCTTCTTTAAAGCCAAGGGCTGGGTCCTGGCTCTCCTGGCAGACTGAGTCTAGGCTGTGGGTAGTTGGTCAGGGTCAGAGACAAGGCCCCTGACTGCCTGCTCATGCTTTCTCCCAGCTGTTGGTTACTACATCTTCCGTGGAGCCAATTCTCAGAAAAACACCTTCCGGAAGAATCCTTCTGATCCCAGAGTGGCTGGTGAGCTGGGTTTCTGGGGTGCCATGAAGTGAGGTCGGGCAGCTGGACTTCCAGAGGGTCCCCCATCCCACTACGTCTTTCCCCAGACCTTGAGACCATCTCTACAGCCACAGGGCGACGGCTGCTGGTGTCTGGGTGGTGGGGTATGGTCCGCCATCCCAACTACCTTGGAGACCTCATCATGGCTCTGGCCTGGTCCTTGCCCTGCGGTGAGTGGTTTGGGTTGGCGCACGGCAGGGGCCATTAAGTGTGTGAGGGGCAGAGGTGGAGTGGTGAGCACAGGATGCCCAGTCTGGGTGTGGAATGGAGGACGGGGCTGCACCCCAGTGGACGGAGTAGTCAGGGAGCTGGGGATGGACTCAGGGTGTGGCTGGGCCAGACCTCTGTGACAGCCTAGCACGCCAGCACTCCCTGCAGACCCTGGACCTTTCACCATGGAGCCTGGAGGGCCCCGTGAGCCATTAGCTGTGGAAACCTTTGTGAACTGGGGCGCTGGCTTGAGTGGTCAGAGAGACCCCTTTCCTCACAGGGGTGTCCCACCTGTTGCCCTACTTCTATCTCCTTTACTTCACTGCGCTGTTGGCACACCGTGAGGCCCGGGACGAGCAGCAGTGTCTGCAGAAGTATGGCCTGGCCTGGCATGCATACTGCCGGCGCGTGCCCTACCGAATCGTGCCCTACATCTACTGAAGCAGCTCCACGTGTCCCAGGTCGGGCCACGTGCCCACCCAGCTGCCAGCACACCCAGCACCAGGAGCCTGGACTCACCTGGCACTCAAGGGCCTGCACCCTACCCTGCTCTGAGCTCCGACAGGCAGGGGTGAACAGCCTGACAGGTGGTGGGAGCAAAAGGGGAAAACGAAGACAAAATGGAGTGGAGGGGCTGCTCCTCCTCCTTGGATAAACATCTGGAACGCTTGGTGCTGCTGCTCTCCCTTTCTGGGGCCAGGCTGTTTAAAAACTGGCTGGGTCAGCCCCGATCAGGGAGAAGCTGACAGGTGGTCTGTGGGCCCAAGCGTCTGGGGGTGGGTGGCACAACAGCTGTCACTCAGAAATGGGCACTGGCGACAGGGCAGACCAGTCACAGCTTTATTAATGACAAAGAGTGTCCAGTTCAGCCAAGGAGCTCCTCAATGAGAGTCCTCCGGGCAGGTGGCAGGGGGCCTCCCCAAAGCTGCTCCAGCTCCCCAGTGAGGGCTGCCACCTCCACGGCTGCCACAGTGTGGGCTCGGTGAGCCCTGGCGCAGTCTAAAGCCAGGGGTGTGAGGGCCTCCTCGTTTTCGTTGGTCCAAGACAGCAGGAACTGGCACTTCTTTCGGGCCCGGTAGAGGCGATCTCGTTCCTCAGGGGCCACAGCTTGTTTCCGGGCTCGGCCCAGGGTCTGTGTCAGGTCCCCCAGTGCTGCCAACGTGTAGCCTTTCTGGTTGGCCGGGCCCTCACCCAGCAGGATGAGGGCAGCCTCGCGCATGGCACCCCGTGTGCCCAGGGGTCCGGGGGGATGCTCGCCTGCTTCCAGCACGTGGGCTGCGGCCTGCAGGGCCTCCTCGGTACAGGCGAAGACTTGCTGGGTGCCCAGGACTCCAGAAACGCTGAGCAGCGTGGCACAGAACTCAGAGAGCAGAGCCTCGTCACCGCCGTGATACAGGGCAAGAGTGTGTGCGTAGGCGAACAGCACGTTGGGCAGCTGGAAGCGCACGAGCGGCGACGCCCGGCCCCTGCTCAGGCTGGCCAGAGTGGGGATCCGGGTGGGCACGGCGGGAGGGCAGGCCCCGGGGGCGTCTCCGAGAACTGGCTCGGCAGCCGCAGGCTCATCCTTCTCGGGTTCCGGTGGCGTCCTCGCAGGGGAGGGCTCCAGATCCTCGGCGTTACAGCCCGGGGCATCACCCAGCTCCTCCAGAAGCCGCGGCCCAGTGCCGCGAACCCACCACCAAGGCCGCCACGGGGGCAGCAGCCGCCCGGCCTCGCCTCGGCTCAGCAGCCGCTCGAAGGCCGCCTTCTCGGCCGGGGCCAGCCGCTCCCAGAGTCCTGAGAGGCCGCCGGGCGCCGGACCAGGCCTGAGGCCTGCGTCCTCGGGTTCGTCCTCGGTCTCACGTTGCTGACGCAGCCGGAGTAGGGCGCCGGCCAGGCGGCTGGGAGAGGCGCTGCGGCCGCGCAGCTCTCCCAGCACCTGGTCACGGTAGAAGTCTTCGGCGCAGGTGCCATGCGCCCGGTAGCAGCGCAGCGAGCAGTAGGGCACGTTACAGCGAGGGCAGGTGTAGCGCGCTGGCTGGGCCTCCGCGGTGGGGCAGAAACCACAAGGCCCGGCCGGCTCCATGGCAACTGGAGCCGCGCACCACCCGGGGACTCACAAGGGCAGCAGATCAAAATCTTCCGGCGCTTCTCGGTTACTTCCGCCTCTTTGCTGGGCCGACTGAGCGCTTAGTCAAAGCTCTTCGAGGATTGTAGTCAGTTTCCGCCCACACTCGGAAGCGAAGCCCCACCCCTCCCTTGAGCCGCGCTTGGGCATGCGCCGGAACCGGTGGGGAGGTACGAGCTCAGCCCCGGCTTCGGCGGAGCTCGGCCCTGCGCGGTGGGAGCGTAGGGTAAGTGCGTCCAGCGGACGCTTCGCCGGTACCAGCTCGCCCCCTAGTGGTTGCCTTTTTAGCACTATAAAGCGCTGCGGCAAAACCCAATCTTTGCTAACCTTAATCTACTTTGGGCCACTAACTGTGCTAAGCCCATGGGAGATGAGGCGTCCCTGCGCTGAAGGGGCAGCCATTCTATTAGGGGACACAGACAAAGAGGAGAGTGGAAGGCCAAGGTGGGGTACCTAGCCTAGACTGGGTGTGTTGGGGGCATTTCCCCTCTTGAGAAGAAAGAAGCATTAACAAATATTTGAGCTCCTGCTCGACTTCCTCATCCAACTTTAAAGTGCAAACTTCACACTAGGCGGCGAAAACACACTGAAGAGCAAAATATGAGGTTCCTGCCCTAATGGACCTTACAGTTTGTGGTAGAGTGCGGGTGACGACTCACAAACTGTGCCAAGCGCTGTGAAGCCTTGATCCATGGCACCCCTAAAAGTAAGCTCTGGTTCTTTGGTCCCTCACCTCACTCATATCCAAGCCCCACCTCTAGTCAGCTCTGCCTTCGAAATACCTTGTCTCTATCTCAATTTGGATCATCTGTTTCCCCACCAAGATCTGGATGGATTTGAAGAGTCTGCTCATTTTTGTATCCCCTTCACCACTGGTGGTCTAAGCTACTACTTGTTCAACTGGATGACACCAGCTTAACTGGTTTCCTTTTTTCTTGCCAGCCCTCCAGAAGAGTCAGCCAGAGAAAATACTAGATCACGAGTCAGATCACATCAGACCCTTGCTTAAAACCCTGACCTGCACTTGAACTCAAACCAAACTCCTCTCCACATCAGACAAGACCCTGCAGGATCTGCCACACACCTTTGCACACAGGTCTCTTGGCTGGAACTCTCACCATCTCACCACTGATCAAGCTCCTGTTTCAGGTCTCACACACACCCCATCGTCAGAGACCTCCCCTAGGATAGTTATCTACCTGTCACACTCCCTTTTATTACAGCACCCTGCTTACTTTCTGAGACCATTAACACTTGTAACTAGTTTCCTTGCTTTCCTCACAAGAATCTAAACTCCTAAAAGGGATGGGGGCCAATGTCTTTCTAGGAAGCTCACTGTAGAACTCAAAAATAGCCAATATATTTGTGCACTTTCTAGAGGGCAGGTGCTGATCTAAGCACTTTCCATAAAATCCTCAAAGCAACTCTCAAGAGATGATGGCAATGGACTTCCCTGGTGGTCCAGTGATTAGGACTCGGCACTTTCCCTGCTGGGGCCCCGGGTCGATCCCTAGTCGGGGAACTAAGATTTCACATGCTGTGTGGCGCAACCCAAAAAAAGTCAGCCAGCCAGTGAATAAATGGAACAAGGATCCAAACTCAAGGCAGGGGGCTTCCCTGGTGGCGCAGTGGTTGAGAGTCCGCTTGCCGATGCAGGGGGCACGGGTTCGTGCCCCGGTCCGGAGGATCCCACATGTTGCGGAGCGGCTGGGCCAGTGAGCCATGGCCGCTGAGCCTGCGCGTCCGGAGCCTGTGCTCCGCAACGGGAGAGGCCGCAACAGTGAGAGGCCCGCGTACCGCAAAAAAAACAAAAACAAAAACAAAAAACAAACTCAAGGCAGTCCAAGTCTAGAGCCCAAGGTCTTTACCCCATAGTATGCTGTATTCCAAGAACCAGCAGGTTCAAAAAGCTTAGCAGAATGAATGAATGGGTATGCATGTGTGGCTAGGAGGAAACTTGAATCAGCCCCAGAGATCTCCCAATTCTGGGAACACTGAAACAATCAACTGAGCCACCTCACCTGTGATTAGGTTAGCAAGGCCCATCAGGTAATCAGAACAAATAAGATCACTGCAGTACTAATGTAATCAGGCAATACTTTCTGAAGCTGGGGCAGACCAGATTCCTGGTCTGGATTCTACTAAAGCCACAGCTGGTTCCAAGTGCAGGGAAATGCTAGACTGGTGTTCCCTGATACATCTTCTACTCAATCAATCTCCTCTCCACTGCTGCCGCTATAAAACCTCTCCCACCACGATGGTTCCTGCTATCTTCTGTTTAGAAGAAAAAGACCAAAAAAAGAAAGTATTTGGAAGTTAATTATCAAGTTATTTAGCATTGGGATTGGAATTTTCCTCAACTCTCCATCTGAAGGGCTAGCATTTATGGTTACCAATTTTCATAGGAAGCTTTTTTTTTTGTAGTTTACTACTCATCCACTTCCACCCACACATCCCTGCCAAGCTGCTGACTCTTGACACTGCCAAGAAAACCAAAGTGAGGCCTCACTGTTCTTCATACCACCAGCCTGAGAAGCCACATCTCTCCCTGAGGCTCTGCACATGAAGATGAAACAATGAGATGATTGAGCTAAGTGACTTTATTAGAGAAAGCCAAGATGACAACGGACTTAAGAGTTGGCATTGGGGCCCTTCTTCTTGCCAAAGGTAGGCACAACATTGACAAAGCGCCGGTTATACTGCATACGCCTCTTCGCCCGGCCCGTCTTCTTCTTCTTTTTCTCCTGTTTGGCCACCTGGGAAAAGGGAGGGATGATCAAACCTGGGTTGCCTCTTCCATGCCTTCCCTCAGGTTCATCGCCAGAAGGGAGAAAGCAAACAGGGCAAGGGCCAAGGGTTTGGGCTTAGCTGTGCCACAAGAAAACAAAGTCCAAACAACACCACTAATACTCTCACTTACCTTCGGTGTCTGACCTCTTACTTTCCCGGCTCGGGCCAGGGAACCATGGACTTTTCCTGTGACAGGAAAAGAGGACAGCAAGCAGTTAGAAGAAGAACCCACCCAGCAGAACCCTTTCTCCCTCAACTCAAGTTTAAAGGCAAGATGGGCCCAACAGGGAATGAAAACAAAGTCACAAAGACTTGAATTCTAAGAATGTCTAGTCTGGTACATTCTGGGGTGTCACTTCAGAATTTTCCAACTACTGACCTTAAGACCTAAAAGAGCACTTTGGAGATCTGGTCCGACCTCCTGATTTTAGTGAGTAAATTGGGACACAGACAAGGGTCCTGTCTAGTAAGTGACTGAAATAGAATGACACTCTGGCTCAGTCTCCCATGGACCTCTCAAAAAGTTCGTTCTGAGAGATGTAAACAGGAAGAACCACCCTGGACTGAGCACACACCCTACACCCATGAGCTTACAAAGCAGTTCAAAACACAGACCTCCCCAACTCACCTCCAAGCATGCGGCCGGCTACTTCCAGAGTGCTCAGAGCCTCCACCCCACACTGGCCCAGGGTAGCCTCATCCTCTAGGGGCGTGCCTGCCATGAGCAGGACTTGATCTTCTGGAGCGATGCCCTCCAACGAGGCTACATGAGCCTACAGGGAAAAACGAGACTCAGCGTTCCCGCGGCGGGCGAGGATGAAAAACACAGAAGAGCCCAGGGAGCACCACGGAGCCTTACCTTGATCTGGGCGACCGTCTCCTGGCCGGTCACCTCGAGAGTGTGTAGGTCCTGGGCGCGGACAAAGAGCTGCATGTTGGCGACTGAAAAAAAAAGGGGGGGGGCGGTGCTTTTAAGAGAAGAAATACTCTGGGCGAGAGGAGGGTCAGAAAATGGGTGGCGGGCCGGGGACGACGGCGCCGAAAAGTAGGTGGTCTCGGGGTCTCACGTGGGTAAGGCCGGGCCTGCCAGGGAGGTCGAACGAGGACTGGCCCGGCCCCCAGAGCAGCCCTTCTTCCCCTGTTTTTCCCGCGTCCTCTAACCTCGCGGCGAACCTGCGAGCCCTTCGGATCCATCCGTGGCACAAACCTTACCTGAACCGCGGATACCGCTGCCGCTACCGCGAAGATGGAGTCGAGAAAGAGGAAGGAGCGAGGGCGGATACGACCTCGCCGCCTGCTGCGTGCCACGTCACTGCTGAGCGACCGCCAAGGCCTCTGACTTTTGTACCGCCCTAGGCCGCCTGGCTCCGCCTCTTTGTGCTTTGCGCAGGCGTTCTCTCGGTCCCGGGGTGGAGGGGGCCGGGCGAGCCGGAAGGGGCGGGACCACGCTGGTTGCGCGCGCAGAAAGCGAGTGTACGGGGGAGTTCAAGATGGCAGCCACCGTGTTTCGGGCTGTGCAGCGAGGCTGGAGGACCGGTGTCCCGCCGGGCTGCGGGCTGCGGCGACTGGTGAGAGCGCTGAGCCTGAAGCTAGGGGCAGAGGGCTGGGTGGAGGCTCACCGTATTTCTTGTAGCCTAAAAACCGCGTCCCTACCTAGGGGGCACTTTTCTGGAGCGCAGATAAAACATTGACAGGGAAGGTGGCAGGGCTTGGAGCGCCTTTCGGAGTGTGGGGCTTGAAATATTGGAGGACAACTTGAGTTAGTTAGAACTGGGAGGTGCTGCACATAGACTCTCGCTGCCTAGTTTTTAGAAGGGGAAGCCGTGCCAGAGTGTGGGAATTGGCCCCAGATCGTTGGCGACACTTCTGAGAACCTAGGACTCACGATATATAGGCCACTTCATCTTCTCATTCTCATGGTAACCCTGGGGCCTATCAGGAGTCCAGGGTATCTGTTGGGAGAAGTATGGGAGGACAGACTCCGGAATGTGACCTTAGGTAGATTGTTTGCTAATGTCTTAATCTTTCTTGGATGTACACAGGGGGGTAATAAAATACCTGACTTGTCGAATTAAGTTGTAAGCACTTAGTGCCTGGTGGTGTCCATATGAGGCCGAAATATTCCAGGTGAGGGAGGGTCACATCGGATGAGTGTGAGTGGGAAATTACCACGATTGCTGAAAGAGCCTAACCCAGAACTAGAATATTTCAGTAGAATCTTCACAGGAAACTTTAAAATACTGAAAAGTGCCGTATTGGTCACACTTACGGTTACTCAGCTTTTCAGATGTATACACACACTTCTCATTTGAGTCCCACAAAAATCCTAAGAGAGGCAGGCCCTTCCGAGTTCCTGAACTTCTTTTTCAGACCCACTTGTACCCTGCACTCTAGCAAACTGAAGTCTGGTGCTTTCCTACCTCCAGCCTTTTATATTTATACTATTTTCTCTGTTTGTCATGTTTCCTTTTTCTACTTAACTGAAGTTCTCCCTATTCTGGGGTGGTGGGTGGGGCGTGGGGGATGGGTAGGCTGATGGAGAGATTTTTTTTTCCCCCCCTCGGAGCCAGACCCAGGGGCCTCCTGATTACCCCAGCTTCGTGGAGTCTGTGGATGAATACCGTTTTGTGGAGCGCCTGTTACCCCCCACCAGCATCCCAAAGCCCCCAAAGCATGAACATTATCCCACTTCTAGTGGCTGGCAGCCCCCCAGAGGTGAGCTGGGTGATGGGGATGGCTTGAAGGCTGCAGGGAAACATCCCCCTCCCTAGAGGTCTATCTGCCCTGGCTGAGGCTCTGTACTCCCCAGAGGGTTCAGGACTTGTGTTGAGATCTCTCAGAGCTAGCATCTGTCTTACGTTCAACAAAGGGCCCAGGATCGGAGACCTGTTTGGCTAGTACCCATCCATCTACACTACTGGGGTGAGGTCTTCCCATGTGGGAAAAGTGAAGCATAGAGAGAAGACCCAAGAATTTGGACCCCCACCCCCACCCCCGGCCATAATTGAGAACACAGCTTAGGAGGTGGGCAGTTCTGGGTCCAAATTTGGCTTTGCTGTCCATTGCCAGTATGGTTGAGTTAGTCACTTAGCTTCTCCCAACCTCAGTTTCAGCAAAATAGAGATCATCTGCTCAGCACATGAAGCATGTCATGCAGAGCCCAGCCTGTGGTAGGTGTTCAGTTCTTATAAACCCCCATCCCTTGTGCCAGAGATTGATTTTAGCCTCCCCTACCCAGTGGAGAAGGGCAAGGATTGGCTCCAGAGGGGGACTCAAAGATCCTGGGAGGCATAGCCCTGACCTCGTTTCTTCTTGATCACCTTCTGGTGCCAGGCATGTGCTGGGCCTTGAGGTACCAGGGTGAACAAGCTGGTCCTGGCTCTAAACTTAGGCAAA
>NW_006789022.1:1490715-1499881 GCF_000442215.2 Lipotes vexillifer | reverse complement strand
GGAAAGAGCAGGTCTCCTGATCTGAAGTCTGGAGGTGGCTTTGCCGTTAGGTTCACTGACCCCCTGCACACTCTGAGGAGAAAGGGCTTGGCTGAGGTGAGATGAAGGCTGGGAACATTTGACTTATCACTGTCCCTCTTTGTCATAGACCCCCCACCCAACCTGCCCTACTTTGTGCGACGCTCTCGTATGCACAACATCCCAGTCTACAAGGACATCACGCATGGAAACCGTCAGATGACTGTGATCCGGAAGGTGGAGGGAGACATTTGGGTAAGTGGGTGGGTGGGTCAGGGTCCAATTCTGACCTTTCAGGGCTGAAGGGATGGGAACCGTCTAGAGGGAAAGGTCTTACCAGGCCTGATTCATCATCTTCCCCCAGGCCCTGCAGAAGGATGTGGAAGATTTTCTGAGCCCGCTGCTGGGGAAGACACCTATCACCCAGGTCAATGAGGTGACAGGTACCCTTCGGGTCAAGGGCTACTTTGATCAGCAGCTCAAAGCCTGGCTTCTGGAGAAGGGCTTCTGAAGCCCAGCTGAGCAGCCTGCACGACCAGTGTCCCCCTGCGACTGGAGTGCCGGGGATCTCAGGAGGAGGGGAGTGGCTGTTGAGACAGCTAGGGGAAAGGGGCACAGAGACCAGGGCTGAGGGCCTTGGAGCAGGCCTTGTTTGCATAGAGGAGGAAATGGGACTCTGTATAGGTGCCAGCACGGGGGGAGGGCTGTCTAATATTGGAGACCCACCAGGAACAGCCAAGCTAGGGGGGAGCATTAATTCCTCCACCCCCCCCCCCACTTTGGCGTGTTCCTGCTTTCCCTTCATTGGAGCTCCTTGGACTCAGCTATTCAAGCTGTAGAGGTTGTTGACTGCCCCTCTGTTGGAAGCAGTAGCCCAGCCCACTTTACAGGAGGGTAGCACAGGGCATACCCATTGGGCACATTCCTTCCTCGGCCCGCAGACCCTCACTGCGGCAGAAAAATCCCTGAGCCCTTGCTCTAGGTCATACCTGACTTGGTAGAGGCTACAGAGAACACAACACGACTCAGACGTGGGTCTTGGAGGTCTTCAGTTCCAAGTGTAGTGCACGTCAGCCCCTTGGCTCATTCCTTTTACCCATGGAGAGGCAAAAAGGCCAGTTACCTCTATTCCATTCCATATTAAGAGTTGGGTCTGACTGGGTTTCCAGCTCCAGCAAATTGATTAGCTTTAGCTGGTCTGCCCACAAGGGGCTCCTTGAGAGCTCCTAGCAGCCCAGCACAGGGCCATCCTTCCCAGGTTGCTGACCTAGTATCAAGGCTGGACAGGGGGTTTGCAGGCAGGAAGATGCTGACCTTTTGTCCCTGCCATCCCATCCCACCCCAGCCGAGGAACCTTCACACCTGCTCCATCCTTGGGAGTCACAAGGGCCAAAAGCCTGAGTTCCCACCCATCTCAGCAGCAAGCTGGCTTAAGACAGGGTTCAGAGCCTGGCTCCCCTACTTGCTTTGACCTAAGGCAGGATACTTAACCTTTCTGGGGTTCAGTTTCTTCATATGTAAAATGGGTATATCTTTCTAATACCTTAATATTCAACATTGTGCCCAAGAACAGTGCTGGCTTGTATAGGTAAACCCTCACTCCTGGAGATTCCAGGCCACTCTCGAGTCTACGGCCTAAGTTAGGAAAAAGGAGCATGGCACACTGATCCTATCACACCAGTTCCACCAGTCATTAATGCAAGTTTTTATTTGGCTGTATATACAATTTAAGCTATTAAAATTTGTACAATATTTACAAATTAAATAATCATCTGAAACTGTCTCCAGCAACTCCTGTAACACAACACTGAGGGGCAAAAGACAGGGGCAGGCAACACCTTGGCTCCTGTCGTCCCCACCTGGCCCAGAGCCTTTTTTAAACTGGAAAGACAGGGAGCTTGGCACTCCTGCTCCCCTTTCCTGGGGTCAAGCATTCAAATTCAAAGACAAAATTTAAGCCAAAAGACAACAGCAAGGAGGTAATTCCAATTCTTCTAAACTCAAGAAAAATTCTGTTAAGAAGTTGCCTTCTGTAGGTTCTGGGGCTTGCAGTGGTTCAGAAGCAGACACAAGAGCCCTCAGCCTAGAGTGAGGTTGCACAGTGGCTGCTGGGTGGGACCAGGGACAGTCTCACCTCAGACAAACTGCAGGGAGAAAAGGGCCTGGAGGGGAGGGGCAGAGCAGGGCCCTTCAGTGCTGCCGGCCTGCTTCTCCACCCCAGACACTCCTTTCCCTGAGCTATGTGGTTGCCAATAAGACATGGAAATGCCACAGGGCACAAGGGGCACAGCCACCACCACAAAGGGCTCCTGGGGAGTTCGAGTAAGAAAAGGACATCAGTACTAGTCTTGGTGGGTGGGCCCGGGAGCAAGTTCCTGGCCTACCTCCAGCCCCTTGAGTCCACACTTGGGAACGGGAGCTAATACTGTTCGGCACTGCAGCGTGACTCCACACACAAGGGGGGCTCGGAGGGGCTCCCCTTCTCCCAGAAAGGGACTGGGCGGGTCAGAGGGCTTCTCAGACACTGCACCTTTCTGTCTTCGTGGCCCCAGCAGAACACAGGGCTGAAGGGTTGGAGAGGAAGGCTGGAACTGACCCAAGATCCCCATGGCTGCCCGGGACTGTAAGGGCTGGAGTCAACTGGGGCCTCAGGCCTCTTTCCACTTGGTCAGATGCCACCTCCTCTGTCTCAGAGCTGGGGGTTACTACTCCCTGGTGCAGATAGAGAGGGAGCTGGCACTTGGTGGCAGGACGTGTTCCAGCGTGGACTGCTCAAGAGTGGGGGCAGGGGCCAGGACTGGGGCAGTGTCAGTGGGCAACAGGGGACTCCAACTTCTGCAGGCGACGGCGGCGGAGCTCTGCTGCGTCAGGCTCCCCATCCTCAGGCAGCTCCTCGGTGCCCGCTGACTCAGGAGCTGGGGACAGAGAGGTCCAGAAGCGGAACCCAGAGAAGTCCCCTGCCCCACCCCACTGTAGGCTGACCACAACTACCTGAAGGCTTTTCAGGTTCAGGGGCTGGTGGGGAGGCTCCCAGGGATGGGGTGGTGGCCTCAGAGCTGGGGGTGCTGGTGGAGAAGGCAGCAGCGACAGCTGTAGGGGCAGTCTCCTCAGTGGGGTTGGCTGAGGTGGCAGGCCGGGGGGGCCTAGGAAGAGAAGAGACAAGAGGAGGGCCTTGGCATCCTGGCCCGACTCGAGAGATTCTGCCCTCCGTGAGCCTTGCGGGGTGCACTCCAGCGCCGATGTGCCTCGCAGCCCCAGTGACTGGCAGACACGACTGAACACATGTTGAATGAATTCTTGGAATTCTACACCACAGATTGATTGTAAACCACTTGCAGGCAGGGACCGTTGGCCTTGTTCACTGTTACACTGCAGAGTTGCCACTCTGAGATGCCAGGCACCTTCTAGAGTACCAACTAAGACAGTGCACTGAGTAACACAAAGCACGCAAATCTCAGACTCAAGCTCCCCTCCAAGTCTGTACCGACATTGCTGGGTGCCAGGCACTTTGTATATGTCCCCTGCAAATAGGAATTAGAACTCTATTCAAATAAGGTAATGAAGGTCACAGAGCAAGTGAGTAATAAGATCAGGACTTGAATTCGGGCCAAGCTGGCTCCAAGTGACTTTGTATTTGCTGTCTCAGATCAGGGGCAGTGATTCCCAGTCAAAGTGTCACCATGTGTCAAGAGAGTATACATGATTAAAGTACTGGGAATTATATACAAGGACAAGATTCAAGGATAGCTCTCTAATAAACACCACTCCTCCTTAGATCCAGACAGGTCTTCTGCAGTGGGAAGATAAAAAGGCACCAAGAACCCCGACACCTTGGGTGTGCCTATAAATAGAATGCCTGGATCGACACGTATCACAGGGTGGCAGGGGAGAAAAAGGCCCAGAACCACTGCTGGGGGCCTTCTCTCGGCAGCCCCACACCCCTGCTGCCCACCCTGGCCCCCGTGTAGGCATACCCGAGGGAG
Source organism: Lipotes vexillifer (assembly GCF_000442215.2). Classification (NCBI taxonomy): domain Eukaryota; kingdom Metazoa; phylum Chordata; class Mammalia; order Artiodactyla; family Lipotidae; genus Lipotes; species Lipotes vexillifer. The sequence goes on along the minus strand of NW_006789022.1, from coordinate 1,495,880 downwards.
GCGAGCACGGTGAGGTACTGGTTGATCTGCAGCATGGCGGCATCCAGCAGCGTGTGGATGTTGCGCAGGCTCTGTAGCCGAGCCTCCAGGTGCTGCCGCTCGTGGCCTTCCAGAGCCCGCAGCTCCTCTGGGGTCAGCCCAGCAAAGCCGGCAGGAGGCACAGGCATCGGGGGGAAGGCTGGAGAGAGAGAGAGAGGCTCAGCCTGGGCTGCCTGGGCCTGACACCCCCCCACCTCCCAAAACAACCCCAAGAGCGGCCCAGCTTACCAAAGGGTGGAGGCAGTGGCATGCCCATCCACGGGGGAGGGAAGGGGAAGCCTGGGGCAGGGCCAGCGTCAGGGGTGGAGGCCGAGCCAGGTGCTGGGGCAGAGGCAGCAGAACCAGCTGTGGTTGTGGCTGCTCCACTGGGCCGAGAAAGGGCTGCGAAAGAGCAGAACAGGAAGTTAGTCTGTGCTGAGGGGCCTCTGCTCCCCTTCCTTCCACCGCCCTGGCTGGCATGCTACCCAAAAGACTCACCTGCACTGGTGGACGGAGGGGCCACAGCGTCTCCAGAGCTGGGGGGAGGTGGGACAGGAGGAAAGGGGCCCATGGGGGGCCACAGCGGGAACATGCCTGGAGGGAAGGGAGGCAGGAGGCCCTGGGCGACTGCAGAGAGAGGATGGGGTGGTGAGAAAAGGTCCAAACTGAGATAGAGCCAAATCGCAGGCAAGGGACCGGGTGTTGGGGCTCTGTCCTCTGCTCCCACAGGCCCTCTCTGAGCCCAGCACGGATCAGACATGACCGCAATCATCTGCGTCTCTTCCTGTGACCAGCCCCCCAGCCCCAGACTGAGCTTCGAGGGCAGGGACTCTGATTCACCTCCGCATTTCCCACTCCCAGTCTGGGGCGAGAACCCAGCAGTGTGCTGGATGGCCAGATGAGGGCCACTCACAGTTGGGGGGCTGGGGCAGGAGTGGCGGGGGGTGGGGGGCAGGTGGTGGCCCCTGATCCGCGGGCTCAGGGGGCGGTGGTGACTGAGTAGGCAGCGACGCCCGAAGGACATCCATACGGCAGGTGGGGCAGGTCTGCTGCCGCTGGAACCAGGAACGCAGGCAGCTGGGGGTCAAGACCAGGCAACAGTTAGCAGGTGCCTCGGAGTCTGCCTTCCAAAGCCACTCCCTGATGTGCAGGAGGCTCAGGGCATCTCCACCTGGTGTGGAAAATGTGGTTGCAGGGCAGTCTCTTGGCACCAGTCACCATCTCTTCTCGGCAGATGATGCAGACGTTGTCCATCGCCTGGAGTTCCTCTGGGGTGGCGTCTGGATACCTGGTTAGGACAGACCAAGGACACGTCAAGAACAGAGGTGGAGGCAGGGGCACCTGGGGCACAGCTTGGGCGAGCAGCTAGGACACGCCCACTTACAGTGTGTTCATGTTGCGGATAGCTCGGCGAGACATGATGGCATCTGTCACAGCTTTCTTGAACTGCCTGAAAAGACAGTTTCAGTAGGAGGAGGGAGACGGAGGGGAGGGGTCAGAGCTGTGGCAGGGCAGGGCTAGGCTCACCTCATGGCCAGGTACATAGGCCGGATGGCAAAGAGAGGGAAAGTGTGCACCTTGATCATGATGGTCATGAAAGCCATGTACAGCAGAACCTTGATAAAGCCTGGGGGCAAGGGGTGCAGAGAGTGGCAGGTCACAGGGCCTGGTAGGCAGGGCTGGGGACACTGGTGCAGGTCAGGGGAGGTCCAGGCCCGTCTCACCTGTAAACAGCTCCGTGTAGAGCATGTACACGGCCTTATTGTCCCAGGGATTCTCGCTCTGGAGGTCCACAGAGTGCAGCACGTACTTGATGAAGATGGTGAGCACCATAGTCATCAGGATGGCATACTGGGGGCGGGGGGGTGGACATATGAACACAGGCCCCGGGCTCCAGCCAAACCGCTATCCCCAGGCCTGTGCACAGCGGAGGACCACGGTACAAGCACAGGCTTGGACACAGCCGGGGTCCTCCTAGCTTCTCCGCTCACTAGCTAGTGTGACTTTCAGCAACTCGTAGACCTCTCTGAACCTCAGTTTGCTTGTCTGTAAATGACAGAATTAACTGTTCCTTTATAACAACGTTGTTTTGCTGATTAAAAGAGATGCGGGCCAAGTGTTCAACACAGGGCCCAGCATACAGTAAGCACTCAACAGACGTGAACTGTTGTCACTGGACACGTTCTTCCTCTGCTGGGGACACACCTCCCCAGCTGTCCATCAAGCTAATTCCTTCTGTCCATCAACAGCCAGCTCCTCTGGCATCAACTTTCAGGAAGCCTTCCCTGAGCGCCAGGTCAGGGCTCCTCCTCCACACACGCCTTTCTGCGCCGTCCCCACTCTCCTAGGAGTGCGTAGAGGGCAGGGGCTGGGACTGACTGATGGCTGCTCCTTGGTGGCCCACATGGGCTGGCCACAGAGCAGGTGCTCGATAAAGGTTTGTCAGGGCACAACAGTGCCACCTTGGGCTTGTCCTCCCAACCTCCCAAGCCAGTTTTACCTCAAAGCCAAACACCAGCTGCACAGAGGCCCCACGGGTCAGGATGCTGTGATAGGCATGGCTGACGAAGAGGAAGTCCAGGATACCCAGGAGGAACATAAGGGCTGTGGGGACCCCCCAAATGGGAGGTTGGTGGGGTCAGCCCAGGGCCTGACAGCCACTTCCTGCTCTAAGACAGCTCCCACCCTCAAGCCCACCACGGCCCTAGCCATCTAGTCAGGTGGGTACACTCCACTGAACCCGGCCCCCTGGGAACTCCAGTCCTGCCTAGGGGTGGCCCAAGCTCCAGGTGAGGAGGCAAAGAGCTAAGGGGCTAGGCAGTTGAGAAGCCCTGGAGTGGAACAGGCAGAGATGATGCAAATTAACTTCCTAAATTATCTTTCCTGTACAGCTGAGGGCCGAGGGCGGCCTGTGCTCTACGGTACAGGTCCACGGTTAGTGACTTTCATGCTCCAGTCCTTCGCGGTGCCTCTTCTCCCTCCAGCTCCCTCCTCTCCGCTCCCACGGGTCTCACTCACAGACAATGCGGCAGTGAAAGAGCCAGGAGATATTGGGGCTGCGTTCCATCTGAGGCAGAGGAGAGAGGGGGCCCGTCAGGAAGGCTGGGGCTCACCCCATGTCCCCAACCAGCCCTCACTCCGCGAGCCAGCCCTCTGTCTGCTCCAGAGAAGCCCCCGACCCAACTCACAAAGTCCACACGGTCCTCAGCCAGCCAGTGAAAACACTTGAGGAAGAGAAGGAGAGTGAAGAGTGCCACAAAGCGGGGGCTAAAGTCATCCCGAAAAACAGTGAAGGCCAGACAAGTCTCAGTGACAGCATACCAGGAACGTTCCAGAAGATGCTGCGGGTTGGGCAAGGAATGACATGGAACTCAGACATTCTGCTTGCCCAGCTCCCTGCCCCTCACCTTTGGAGCCATGAACATCTCACCTCCATCTCTGCTGCCCTCAGCTGTCCGAAGAACACCTTGCCCATCACCTTGCCCAAGAGGAAGACAAGGACGAAGGCCTGGATGTACAGGACCTAGGAGTGAGGAGAGGCTGTGGTCCGAGGTCACTTTCTGCTTTGCTCCGTCCGGGGCTCATCGTTCAGGAGCCCCTCCACATCCCCATCACAATTGGTTCAAAGTTAGGCCTGGCAGCTACTGCACTCATCTCCTCCTTACCTGACCTTTGGCCCCACCCCTGTCTCAAACAGACTCCTCCTTCCCTCCCAGGGACTTCCTCCCTCCCTGAGCCCTGAACTCACTGCCATGCTGGGGCTAGACTTGGTCAAGTACACCACGGTGGGGTAGAACTGGTGCTTGAGGTAGTAGGCATGAGCCACCACGGCCCCGGTCAGCGCCAGGCTGGCCGCCATCATCACGGCGGTGCGGAACATTGCCCTGGCCTAGGGACCTGCAGGGGGAAAGAACTGTGTGATGCCCAATACTGTGCACGCCTAGCACAGTGCCTGAGACGCAGTGCTAATAAACAGGAGAAAGAAAAGGAAACCTCACTCCGTCCTCACCATCATCGCATCAAGAACAGCATATACTCCCCCATTTTACAAATTAGAAGACTGAGACTCAAAGGGGTTAAGTGATCACACTGACGCAAGGCCAGCAGCCTGGGTTAGTCTTGTTTCAGATCTAGGGCTCTTTCCACGCCGCCTGCCAGACCGCCGCCTCCAGGGAAGAATGAGGAAAGGCAGCAAAGTCGGAGGAGGAGGGAACTGCTCCCAGTGTCCCTAAAGTGACGGTGATGGAGTGGGATGCAAAGCAGAAATCTCCCGCAGCGGGAACGTGCGGCCTGGACCGGGAGAAGCCAAGGCGCTGGGGGGCGCAGCCGGGCAGGCGACAGCGCCGGTGACAGCTCCGCCAGGGTGGGCAGCTCCGACGCGCGCCCCGCGGGAGCGGGCGGGGTACGTCAGGTTGGAACCCTGGCGCTCCCCAACCTCCGGGGCAGTGTCAACTCGGGGCACCGGAGAAACGGCCGACCGTCAGGATGCAGGGGCGGGACGGAGAGGGACCCGGGTCGCCTCCACGGTCGCGCACCTGTAAACGCCAGGAGCTGCGAGCGTCGCAGGCGGGGCCGAGACTCTGAGAGCGGCCGCGCGGGAGCCTGTCTACGGCCAGATGACAGGCCGAAAGCGGGCGACGGGGCTGAGGGGGCGCGCCGACCCCGGAGACCTGAAGGGGAAAGATCCAGGTCCCGACTCCAACCCCAACCCGGGCCCGACCCCGGCCCACTCACCAGGTGCCCAGCGCCGCGAGCCCGCTCAAACCCCGCGACTGCGGAGGCGACTCCGATTAACAACACTCCCCACCCACTGCGAGCCGGAACTTCGGGGGTGAGACACCTCACTTCCGGCGGGGCGGGGCGGGGAATGGATCGTACCAAGTGCCGCTTTCCCTTGCCCGCTCAGCGCGCTCTGCGCGGTGCCGGAAACAGTAGTCCCACCACCCAACTGGGGTTCGTGCTCACGGTTCTAGCGACAGATGGGAGAGGTGGTCTAAACGGAATAGGGCAATCCGGAGAGGATTACAGACTCCCTATTTATTAGTCACAGATGGTATCGTCTCCACCTCTGAGTGGACTCAACCTACCGGAGGACTCTCAAAGCGGCTGGGTGTGGGGGGGGGGGGGAACAATTGTGGGGGGCGTGC
>NW_006789022.1:1480645-1490587 GCF_000442215.2 Lipotes vexillifer | reverse complement strand
GGGGGGGGGAAAGCATTGTGCGGGCCGTACCATTTGGAGGGGTGAGTATGCAAGGGACAGACATTATAGGCCTAAGAGAAATAAAGTGTCTTAGAGACTCATTCCAGGGGGATTCACAACAGTTTGACAAATCAGATGCTTTCTAAGAGAACTGGATTCAGGAAAGAAACATATGTCTCCTCCTAGATCACCCCCAAGTTGTGTGGGAGTGAGTTGGGTCCCCGTGGCTGCTACTGATTGCTCGAAATAGAGTTACGCGGACCAGTAAGAAAAAGAAAGGAAAATCGCTGGCCTATCGAAAGAGAAAAGCAGGTGAGCGGTTGCTAGGGGCGGAAGGTAGCGTTGCCTAGGGCTAGGTCCAACCCGGGTGGGCCGAGAGTAGAAAAGGCGCAATCCGTGGGCGGGTGTTCCGAGTCTGCCCCAGGGGACGTTTGTTACGCTCTGAAAGGGATCTGTTCCTGGGACTGAGGAGAAGGCAGACCTTTCATTCCGGCTAATCTTGGGATGGGAGTGTTCTGTTCAAAGGGATGGATTTCAACGTCGCATGCCAGCACCCCTCCCCAAGCCTACAGCTTTGCTGTCCTTATATCATTCATTCCTGGGCCGTAGGCGCAGCTCCCCCTGGTCTTGGCTGTCTATGTCTGTCTATGTCTGCTTCGCAGCCAACCCAGTCAGCTCGTTGACAGAATGGAGCTAATGCACCCACTTTGTGCCTTGCATTTTCCTCCATCATCTAATTTAATCATCAGTCACTAAAGTTAATAAGCTAGGTGGTGCTATCCTCATCTTACGTGGGACCAATTGAGGTTCAGAAATTTAACAAGTCCTGGGATTGGCACCAGATCTCTCTGACCCTATATTCGTGTACCGTTAACCTCAGTTACCTTTACCACCACCTGTTGACCTGAATTGGCCTGACCAGTTTAGCTTGTAACCTGTCACTGTGTTGGCTCCCCCATAAGGCTGTCTATGACTTTCTAGTGACTGCGTCCAGTAGCCAGCTTTCAGTTCTTGCCTGACTCAACCTCTCTCTCCTTAAAAGTCTCCTCCCTGAGCTTCTGTGACCCCACATGCCTCTGCTTTTCCCCCCAGCTATGTCTCTGTCCCCTTCCTTTTATTTAAATGCTGTCCACATTGGCCACTTCTGTCTGCTTTCCCTGCATGATCCTCTCTGCTCCTGTGGTTTCAATACCCCTGCCCTGTTGCTGATGACTCCATGTGAGGTCTTCAGCTGGGCTCTCTCCTGCTTTAAAAAAAATTCAGTGTCCCTAGTCCTCCACCGCAACCCCAGCTCCAGAAACGTGGGCATCACATTCACCATCTCCCTCTCGATCTGCCCCCCACATCGGAACTGGTAATTAAGTTATTTATTCAGTTGTCTGCAAATACGTATCCCATGCTGCCTGTTCTAGTAACTTAGGATGTCAGTGAACAAAGCAAAGATCTTTGCCTTTGTGTAGTTTCACCCTAGTAGATGTGGTGGACAATAAACCATATACATAATGTAAGTGCATTATCTAATATGTTGGAAGGTAAGAAGTGCTGTAGGGGAAAAGTAGAGCAGAACAAAGGGGACCAGGAGTGTGGAGGGGTGCTCGAAGCAGGTTGCAGTATCAGCGAGAAGATGACATTTGAGCAAAGAGTTGAAGGAGCTGAGTGGATATCTGGGTAGAGTTGCAGCTAGGTAAGGGTGGACCAGTCCTGGTTTGTTGGAGGAGGTGAGTGTGGCTGGAGTAGAAATAGCAAAAGGGTGAGTAGTAGGAGAGGGGGGCAGGACCAGAAGGTGTTGGCCATTATAGGGACTTTGACTTTTACTCTGAGTGACATGATGAGCCATTGGAGGGTGTTGAGTAGAGGTGTAACATGTCCTACTTAGGTCTAAAAGGATCACTCCAGCTCCTGTGCTGTGGGATGTTGTGGGGTGGAGGACAAGGGTTTGGAGCAAGGAGATCAATTAGGAGGTTCTTGCAATACATCAGGCAAGATACTGGCTTAAAAAAAATGCACAACGTGAGAGTTGCAAGTTAAGTTTTATTTGGGTCAAAGTAAGGACTGCACCCCAAGAGATAGCATTTCAGATAGCTCTGAGCAGCTCTGAGAAGCTGCTCCGAGGAGGCAAAGAGGGGGAGCCCGGTTATATAGAAGTTTTGCAACAAAGGGCAGGTAGTCTGAATAATCAAAAGATTATTGTTAATTAAAGAAAACCAGATATATCAAGTTAAGAAATTTAGTGCTTTTCTATGTATGGGAAGATGCAAGAGTCTGGGCTCACTGAAATCATTCCTTTGATACGCACCTCAGCTATCTGGGGCTAGTATCCAGTGTTTTCACATCCTGAGTTTCCTCAGGGCTCACTGGCTCATGTTGGAGGGCTGCAATTGTTGATGGCTGTGACATCCTTTGTTTACTGATATGGCAGGAAATATTCCAGTTATCAATATTCCATTTATCACTATGAAGTTCTATTGAGTCTACCTCCTGAGTGTCTCTAGAATTTAGTCTTTCTCTTCCATCTTCATCTCTTAGTCCTAGTTCATTCAGACCAGCATTATCTCATGCTTGGGCAAATGCAACAGTCACCTAACTGATGTCCTTTCCTACATTCTCCTCCCTATTAACTGTCCAAGCAGTGGCAAAAAAGATCCTCTGACACCTCAGTACATATCTTGCCTCCCTTTCCCAAACACTGCCCTTCAGGCCTATGCCACATTTCTGGGGGCTCCCGATGCACCATACATACCATGACCCAAGTGGGACCCTCAACTTTTTTTAAAATTAATTAATTACTTTTGCGGGGCTGCGTTGGGTCTTCGTTGCTGCATGTGGACTTTCTCTAGTTGTGGCGAGTGGGGGCTACTCTTCGTTGAGGTGCGCAGGCTTCTCCTTGCAGTGGCTTCTCTTGTTGAGGAGCACGGGCTCTAGGCGCACGGGCTTCAGTAGTTGTGGCATGCAGGCTCAGTAGTTGTGGCACGCAGGCTTAGGTGCTCTGTGGCACGTGGAATCTTCCCAGACCTGGGATAGAATGTGTGTCCCCTGCACTAGCAGGAGGATTCTTTTTTTTAAATAAATTTATTTATTTTATTTATTTATTTTGGCTGTGTTGGGTCTTCGTTGCTGCCCACAGGCTTTCTCTAGTTGCGGCGAGCGGGGGCTGCTCTTAGTTGTTGCGGTGCATGGGCTTCTCATTGTGGTGGCTTCTCTTGTTGTGGAGCATGGGTTCTAGGCACGCGAGCTTCAGTAGTTGCAGCATGCAGGCTCAGTAGTTGTGGCTCACAGGCTCTAGAGCACAGGCTCCGTAGTTTTGGTGCACGGGCTTAGTTGCTCCATGGCATGTGGGATCTTCCCAGACCAGGGCTCGAACCCGTGTCCCCTGCATTGTCAGGTGGATTCTCAACCAGTGTTCCGCCAGGGAAGCCCTGGCAGGCAGATTCTTTATCCACTGCACCACCAGGGAAGTCCGACTCTCACCTTTTGTATAGGCCTTTCCTTCTCCAAAGACTGTCTTTCTCTTCAATTATCAACACAGTAAACATTGCTTAACTCCTCAGTCTGGATGGGGGCCCCTTCCGTGTGTTCCCACAATGCTTTGTGTTTCCCCCATCATGGGGCTTAGCACCCTGTGCTGACGTTGGCAATGAACTTAAATCTCACTTGCAGAGGCCCTGAGCTTAACGATGGAGGCCTGAGTCTTTTTTCCTCACACTGAACAAAAGAAGTAGATTTCCAAACAAAGCATATCACCAGTGTTAAAGAAGGTCATTTTATTATGATACAGGGGTCAGTCAATCAAGAAGATATATAACAATCCTAAACATTTGTGCACCTAATAACAGAGCTTCAAATTACAAGTAACAACTGATTGAATTGCAGGGAGATATAGGCAAATCCATAATAATAGTCAAAGATTTTAATCATCTTCTTTCATTAATTGATAGAACAACAAGTAGGCAGAGAATCAGCAAGGATAGAGTAGACTTAAGCAATATTATCAACCACTTGACCTGATTAACATTTACAGAACACTTCACCCAACAAGAGCAGAATACATGTTTTTCTTAAATGCGCATAAAACATTTACCATGACACACGTATTTGGGGACATTAAACAAGACTCAATAAATTTAAAAGAATTCAACCCACATAAAGTATTTCTATGACCGCAATGGAATTAACTTAGACATCAATAAGAGAAAGATGCTTGGAAAATCCCAAAATTTTTGGAAACAAAACGCTTCTAAGTAAGTAATGGATTAAAGAATAAATCAAAAGGGAAACTAGAAAGTCTTTTTAACTTAGTGAAAATGAAAACACACATAATAGAATTTGTGGGATTCCACTAAAGAATTTGGGGGAAATTTATAGTACTAAATTCTTATGTTAGAAAAGAAGAAAGGACTGCTTATGACCTCAGCTTCCACCTTAAGGAACTAGAAAGAGAAGAGAAAAATCAACCCCCAAATAAGCAAAATAAAGGAAGTAATTAACTCCAAAAAGGAAATCAATGAAATAGAAAACAGAAACAAAAAATAGAGAAAATCAAAGAAACCAAAAGATGGTTCCTTGAAAAGATCAATAAAATTGACAGACTTCCTAACCAGATTGATCAGGAAAAAAAGAAAAAGGTACAAATTACCAATATCAGGATTGAGAGAGGTGACATCGCTATAGATTCCACAGATATTAAAAGAGTAATAAGGGTATATCATGAACAATTTTATGCCAATAAATTAGACAAATTCTAAGATATGGAGCAAGGCAAGGGTGTCTGCTTTTCCCACTTCCACTCAACATTATACTGGAGGTCCTTGTCAGGGCAATAAAGCAAGAAAAAAAAAGCATACAGATTTTAAAAGAAGAAATAAAACTATCTTGGTTCACAGACAACATAATTGTCTATACATATAATCCTAAGGAAGCCACAAAAAAGTTACTAGAACTAACAAGTGAGTTCAGCAAGGTTGTAGGATAGAAAGTCAATATACAAAAGAAACTGCATTTCTAAATACAGTAAACAATGAGAAATTAAAAATTTTAAAATACTACTTACAGAGCATTAAAATATGAAATACTTAATGATAAAATTAATGTAAAAATATGCAAGACTTATACAGTGAAAAGTATAAAACATTGCCAAGAGAAATTAAATATCTATGTAAATGGAGAGGTATACTGTGTCTGTGGATCAGAACACTTAACACTTCTATGATGCCAATAAAATAGAGAAGATTAATGAAGCTCAAAGCTGGCTCTTTGAATAAGCTAATAGGCAAAATTCTGGCAAGACTGATCAAGAACATAAAGTGAAGGTAAAAATAAACAATATAATGAATGAAAAAGGGAGATAACCACAGACACAATGGAGATTTAAAAATAATAAGTGTGGGGACTTCCCTGGTGGTGTAGTGGTTAAGAATCCACCTTCCAATGCAGGGCACGCGGGTTCAATCCCTGGTCAGGGAACTAGATCCCACATGCATGCTACAGCTAAGAGTTCATATGCCACAATTAAGGAGCCCGCCTGCCACAACTAAGACCAGGTGGCAACCAAAGAAAAAAAGAATATTCATCCTCTAACAAAAAAAATAATAATAAGGGTGTAGTAGGGGCAATTTTATGGCAACAAATTTGAAAACTTAGGTGAAAGTAACAATTTCCTAGAAAACAAAAGATGTGTAAAACTGACCCAACACGATATAGAAAACATGACTAGACCAATAAATATACATTTTAAAGTTGCTGAGAGAGTAGATATATTTTTTTGGTATTTATTTATTTATTTGGCCGTGCTGGGTCTTAGTTGCAGCACACGGGATCTTCGTTGCAACAGGCGGGATCTTTAGTTGCGGCATGTGGGATCTAGTTCCCTGACCAGGGATGGAACCCGGGCCCCCTGCATTGGGAGTGCAGAGTCTTAACCTCTGGACCACCAAGGAAGTCCCTCATGCCTGTTTCATAGATGAGGAAACTGAGGCACAGAAAAGTTAAGTGACTTGCCCAAGGTTTGCACAGCTAATAGGGAAAGGCAAAGTCAGGATTTAAAGCAGGCAGTGTGATCCCACAGCCCCCCTCACCCTGTGTACTTTGTAACATGTCCATTTTCTCAATCCCCGTGACAACGTGTTGTTTCATTCATGAGAAGGCGGAGGCTCAGAGAGGCTAAGGGACTTAGCCTCAGTCACCCTGGAGAGTGGCTGAGCTGGGACCGTCTGGTTGCCTCACACACCACAGCCCTCCTAGTCGGCTGCCAGGTCCCACTGCCTGGTCCCCACTCCCCCAGTGTCTGTGAGGAGTTCCACCCCCCAATTCAAGCAGTGTCAGGGAGCTGAGTCATTCCCAACAGTCTCTGGGCAAAGCTGGGGAACAGCCACCACAAGGCTAGACAGCTTGGCCGTCCTCGGAGGGCAGAGCAGGGTCAGAAGCCCAAGTCTCTGCCCTCTGCAGGGTGCAGGCAGCCAGGTGTGAGGCCATGTCAGGACGCAACTCGGGCCACCATGGGCTTCAGGGAAAGGGACATACATTACAGGGGACAGGTCCGGGGACAGCACCTATCACCCAAGTCTAGTTCAGACAAAGAAAGGTGTGGCTTGGGCAGTCAGCTGGCGCCCGGCCAATCAACAAAATTTTAATGGAACCTTTTATGTGTCAGACACGGGGCTGGGTGCTGGGAACTCAGCTGTGAGTAAAAAGACCCCTTCCGCCCTTCTTAGCCTTCTTGCCCAGGGTAAGAAATCTGGGGCACACACCTTTCCTCCTACTTCTCACTTGCTCCTGTCTCCTTCCCCTTAGAATAGATGGAGTTTCCCTCTTCCCATGGATTCAGTTGTTTATTCATCCAACAAGTATATAGTGAGTCCCCGCCATCAGCCAGGCCTTGTTCTAAGTGTAGAGAATGCATTTGTGAACAAAATAGATAAAAATCCCTGCCCTCGCGGAGTGTACAGTCAATAAAAGACAACAAATACACAAGGAAACACATAGGGAAGTGAGGACTTTGGGAAATCAAGAGGGTAGGGGAGGTGGGGCAGATGAGGAGGACCCTGAGTGTTTGAAAGGAGGAGAGACAGTTCTGTCTGAGCAGCAGGTGTGTACAGATGTGGATTCAGGTAGCTTCAGGGGCAGGAAAAGAGAAAGAGTGTTGGAGGTGAGGAGTGAGAAGTGATTAGTTATCTCAGAAAGAGGGAGTAGGAACTTTGTATCGAGCTGCAGTAGGAGTGCCAGGAAGCATGAGTGTCCAAAGAATTTTATGACCTTAGAGCCCTGAGTTCAAAGTGAAGGAACCCTCTGGTTATCTGCTTTGTTTTCTCCTCTGTTGCAGGTACTAAGTAGGTGGACGGAAGGGTTCAGCCAGAGTTGGAGTCTCCTAGGCATGGTAGTTTTAGGATATGTCCATACATTCATGATACCTCTCTTTTCAAGAGGTGGACCCTAATTCCCCTCCCCTTGAGTATAAGCTGGACTCAGTGATTTGCTCCTAACGAATAGAATAAAAGTGATGGTGTGAGACTTTGGAGGCCTGGTCACGCACGAAAGGCACTTTGGCTTCCTGCTTGCTCTGTCTTGCGTCAATCGCTCTGGAGGAAGCCAGCTGCCATGGCATGAAGACACTCAAGCAGCCCTACGGACAGGTCCACATGCTGAGGGACTGAGGCCAACAGCCAATAGCCATGGCAGTGACCCTCTGGGAAGGGGATCCTTCAGCCCCAGCCAGGCCTTCAGACGACTGCAGCTCTGGCCAACTTCACTACAAATCTCATGAGAGACTGTGAGTCAGAACCTCCCAGCTAAGTTGCTCCTGAATTCCTGACCCACAGAACAGCGAGATGAAACGCTTTTTGAAAAAATTTAAACCCCGAAGTTCTGGGGTAATTTTTACACAACAATAGTTAACTAATACCCCAGGTATCTTGGATAGAGTGAGGAGTGATTGGAGGGTGGGCTTCTACCTGGTAATTCAAGAACCCAGGCTCCTTGTATCTGGTGGCCCTACCATTCCCTAGGGGTTCTTGGAGTTACCTGGAAATCTTCTGCATTTGGCTGGAAGTCAAATGACAGTGAGGCAGATCGTAAGAGAGGGAGGTTTTCAAAGGCCATACCTGGTAATGAATAATAAAAAGTAATGAAAAATGGGATGAGGAACTGACTTTTAAGATGGAACCAAAAGATGATTAGAAGGTAGGAAGGGAGAAAGGAATAAAGATCAGTGGGAAGACCTCTGGCCTGAAAGTCTGGGTGTATTTCAGGAAGTAAAGAGAATCCCTGGAGCTTGGGGAGAGAGGCTGAGAATGGCTGAAAATGAGTCTGAGGAGGTGGGTGGAGCCAGATGGCTCAGGGTCTTGTAAACAGCCTCTTAGGACTTTATCCAGGGTCAGTGGGAAGAAACTGCGGGTTTCCACAGGAGATAGCTGAGCGCCGATAGCTGAGATGGACAGAGCGCCGGCCTGGAGGAGGGAGGGGAGCATCAGCTGGAGCTGGAAGAGTGGTCAGGAAGCTGCTGCAGCCGCTGAGGGAGAGATAAAGAGAGCCCGCTCCCGGCTGGGAGATGCTGAAGGTATGAAGGGCCAGGAGGCAGCATTTGACTAAGTGTGTGTGTGTGTGTGTGTGTGTGTGTGTGTGTGTGTGTGTCGCTGGGGGAGCGGGATGGCCGAGGGGAGGGAAAGGGCCCTAGTGGGCCCAGTCTTCTATGTGGAAGGTAGAATTATTCTCAAGGACGGGGGAATCCCAGAGACAGCAGGTTTACAGGCAGCATGTTGAGTTCACTTTGTAAAATAATGCAATATTTGATACATACAAAATAATTGATATCAAATACACATAAGCAATAGAGTGAAATAATAAACACCCAACTTGAGAAACAGACTATTAGCAACATCGCTGTCTCCTATCACGTGTCCGTCTCCCACAAGATACCACATCCCTAATTTTATTATTTTTATTTTTTAAAATACCTTTATATAGTGTATTCCTTCAGATGTATCCTTTTTTTAATTTTATTTTTTAATTTTTTGGCCGAGCCACTCGGCATATGAGATCTTAGTTTGCAACCAGGGATAGAACCCACACCCCCTGCAGGGGAAGCGGGGAGTCTTAACCACTGGACCGCCAGGGAAGTTCCCTATTATTTTTAAATATTAATTATTTTAAAACTCATTACATTGCTTTTATTTTTCTCTTAAACCCAAGTGGTTATTTCATTATAAATATGCTTACAAAAATGTTCCAGTTAATCATTGAAAGGATTTTCTTTTTCAGTGCAAAATTGTTTTAATATACATTTATTTATTTATTTTTGGCTGCGTTGGCTCTTCATTGCTGCACACGGGGTCTCTAGTTGCAGAGAGCAGGGGCTACTCTTCCTTGTGGTGGGCAGGCTTCTCATTGCAGTGGCTGCTCTTGTTGCGGAGCACAGGCTCTAGGCTCATGGGCTCAGTAGTTGTGGTGGCTCATGGGCTCTAGAGCACAGGCTCAGTAGTTGTGGTGCACGGGCTTAGTTGCTCCACAGCATGTGGGATCTTCCAGGACCAGGGCTTGAACCGGTGTCCCCTACAATGGCAGGCGGATCCTTTTTTTTTTTTTTTGCGGTACGCGGGCCTCTCACTGTTGTGGCCTCTCCCATTGCGGAGCACAGGCTCCGGATGCGCAGGCTCAGCGGCCATGGCTCACAGGCCTAGCTGCTGCGCGGCATGTGGGATCTTCCCAGACTGGGGCACGAACCCGTGTCCCCTGCATCGGCAGGCGGACTCTCAACCACTGTGCCACCAGGGAAGCCCAGCAGGTGGATTCTTAACCACTGCGCCACCAGGGAAGTCCCTTCAGTGCAAAATTGACTGCACTCCAGGTAAAGCTGCCAATAACTTGATCCACCTCAGCAACTGGCTCAGACTTTCCGCCCAGCCACCGCCCCTCCCATTGCTTTAACCACTTGTCGCCTACTGCCCCATGGGA
>NW_006789022.1:1452372-1480215 GCF_000442215.2 Lipotes vexillifer | reverse complement strand
CGGCATTCATTGAGATGGTGCAATTTTTCTACTCTAATCTATTAAGTGGGTAAATTACATTAATTTCCTTGTCTCTAACCTTGCAGTTTTGGAGTAAAGCCAACTTGGGCACTGTGTGTTATCTTGTCTATATATTACCAGGTTCAGTTTAATAATTTGCTTAGGATATTTTACATCCGTGTCTATGAGCCTGCAGTATTTCTTTCTTTTTTAGCTTTTGGTATCAAGTATGCTACCTTTATGACATGTGAGAGGGAAGGTCCCTCTTTTTATATACCCTGGCAGGATTTGTACAAGATAGAATTATTTGTTCTTTGAATGTGCGGTTAATCTTACTGTTGCAGCCATATAGGCCTGGGGTTTTCTTTGTGATAAGATTTAAAAAAAAATTATTTTACTGAAGTGTAGTTGATTTACAATACTGTGTTAGTTACTACTATACAGCAAAGTGATTCAATTATACATATATATATTCTTTTTTCAAAATATGCTTTTCCATTATGGTTTATCATAGGGTCTTGAATATAATTCTATGTGCTGTACAGCAGGACCTTGTTGTTTATCCATTCTATATCTTTGAGGTAAGATTTTATCTACTGATTCAATTTGTTTATTATAGGACTAATCAGGATGTATATTTCTACTTGTTTTAGTTTTGCTGAGTTTTATTTTTCTACAGGGACTTGTCTATCTTTATATAAATTTAAATATAAATAGTTAAATTGTATAAAATATAAAAGTTGGCATAAAGTTGTTCATAATATCTTCATATTTTTGTCGAACCTATCTCCCTTTTTATTCCTGTTATAGTTAATTTGTGCCTTCTCTTTTATTAATTTCTTTTTTTCATTTTTTGTTGTGCCTTCTCTTTTAAAAATTACTCTGGGGCTTCCCTGGTGGCGCAGTGGTTGAGAGTCCGCCTGCCGATGCAGGGGACACGGGTTCGTGCCCCGGTCCGGGAAGATCCCATGTGCCGTGGAGCGGTTAGGCCCGTGAGCCATGGCCGCTGAGCCTGCGCGTCCGGAGCCTGTTCTCCGCAACGGGAGAGGCCACAACAGTGAGAGGCCCGCGTACCGCAAAAAAATTTAAAAAAAAATAATAATAAATAAATAAAAATAAAAATTACTCTGAATGCATCTTGCCAGAGGTTTGTCAATTTTATTGGTATCATCAAAGAACCAAATTTTGACTTTTCTGGTTCTTTCCATTAGTATATGTTTTCTATTAATTTCTGCTCTTTATTACTTTATTCCTTCTATTTTTAATTAGGTATATTTTTCTGCTCTTTTTAAAAAGGTACTTATTTTGAAATAACTTTAGAGTTACATAAAATTGCAAAAACAGTGCAGAATTCCTGTATACCCTTCACCAAACTTCTTTTGATGGGAACATCTTACACAAGCATATGACAGTTGTCGAAGCTAGGAAATTAACAGCGATATACTGGTATTAGCTAATCGATATATCTCATTTTAATTGTGCCAGTGGTCCCACTGATGCCCTTTTTCTGGTCCAGGATCCAATCAGGATTCCAAATTGCATGTAATCAGTTATTCATTGTTGTGTAATAAACACCCTAAAACTTAGCAGCTTAAAACAACAAACATTTATTATCTCCGAGTTTCTGTGGATCAGGAATTTGGGAGCTGCTTAGCTGGGTAGTTCTTGCTCAGGGTCTCTGATGACACTGTACTCATGATGTCAGCCAGGACTGAGGTCATCTGACGTCTTAACCAGACTGGGGTATCTGCTGTCAAGACGGCTTATTCACAGAAGAGCAGGAGGCCTTGGTACCTCACCACGTGGGTCTCTCCATAGTGATGCTTGAGTGGCCTCATGACAAGGCAGCTGCCTTCTCCCAGAGAAAGTAAGGTTGGAGTTGCAAAGTCTTTTATGATCTAGCTTCAGAAATCACAGTGTGTCATTTCCACAACGTCCTATTGGTAAACGGGTCAACCCTATTCCGTGAATACCAGGCTCACTCAGAGGCCACCTGGGAGGCTGGCTACCACAGCTGTCCTGTCTCCTTGGTCTTCTCCAATCTGGGGCAACATCTCAGATTTCTTTTTCTTCTATGAACTTGACACTTGTGAAAAAGTATTGGCCAGTTATTTTGTAGAGTATCCCTCAGTTTGGATTTATCAGAAGTTTTGTAATGATTACTTTGAGGTTATTCATTTGGGAGAAGAATAAAACAGAAGTGGGGACTACCCTGGTGGCGCAGTGGTTAAGAATCCGCCTGCCAATGCAGGGGACACGGGTTCGAACCCTGGTCCAGGAAGATCCCACATGCCATTAAGCCCGTGCGCCACAACCACTGAATCCCGCGCACCCTAGAGTCTGCCTGCCGCAACTACTGAGCCTGCGCACCGCGACTCCTGAGCCTGCATGCCACAACTAATGAAGCCTGCACGCCTAGAGCCTGTGCTCTGCAACAAGAGAAGCCACTGCAATGAGAAGCCTGCGCGCCACAATGAAGGGTAGCTCCTGTTCGCTGCAGCAAGAGAAAGCCTGCAGCAGCAATGAAGACCCAACGCAGCCAAAAATAAATAAAATTTAAAAAAGAAAGAATAAAACGGAAGTGATGTGTGCTTCTCAGTGAATCATATTGGATGGTATGTGATATTGGTTTGTTTTATTACTGGTCATGTTAACATCGATCACTTGGTTAGGGTGGTGTCTGCCAGGTTTCTCCACCTCAAACTTACTCTTTTTCCATTTGTGATTAGTAAACATCAAGGGGGGGGAGATACTTTGAGTTTATGCAAATATCTTGTTTCTCATCATACTTTTGTTTACTAACTTTAGCATCCATCAATGATTCACGCCTGCAACAATTACTACTGTGGTATTTGCTTAAGGTGAATTTATTTATTTATTTATTTTTGAATTTTATTTATTTTTTATACCACAGGTTTTTATTACCTATCTATGTTATACATATTAGTGTATACATGTCAATCCCAATCTCCCAATCATCCCAATTCATTTTAAATTTTTTAAAAATTTTCTTGTTCCCATGGTTATTTTCCTCTTGTCATTTATTTGCTATATATGTTCTTTCCCCTGTTTTCTTGAAAAATTAGCTAGTCGTTTGTCTATTTGTTAATTTTTCCAAATATTCAGGCCTAATTTCTGTTCTCTACTGCATTAATCTTTGCTTTTATCTCTATTCTTTCCCTCTTTGTGCTTTCTTTTGGTTTACTTTGATGTTCTTTTTCTAGTTTTCTTAGAGCTGGGAATTAAACTCATTTCTTTTCATTCTTTTACTTTTAATGATATAAGTGTTTAATCCTATGAATGTTATTCTAATCATTGCTTTAAATGTATCTCATAGGGCTTCCCTGGTTGCTCAGTGGTTAAGAATCCGCCTGCCAATGCAGGGGACACCAGTTCGAGCCCTGGTCCGGGAAGGTGCCACATGCTGCGGAGCAACTAAGCCCGGGCGCCACAACTGCTGAGCCTGCGCTCTAGAGCCCCTGAGCCACAACTACTGAGCCCACGTGCCACAACTACTGAAGGCCATGCGCCTAGAGCCCATGCTCCGCAACAAGAGAAGCCACCGCAATGAGAAGCCTCTGAACCGCAAGGAAAAGTAGCCCCTGCTCGCCACAACTAGAGAAAGCCCATGTGCAGCAATGAAGACCCAACGCAGCCAGCAATAAATGAATAAATAAATTTATTTAAAAAAATGTATCTCATAGAATCTGATATGTAGTATTTTCATTATCATTAGTTTTTGGAATTTTGTATTCCAGTTTTTCACCTAATTAATTTGTTTTTGTCTTTGTTAATGATTTCTTATTTTATTACATTCTGCTCAGAGAATATTGTTTATAATATTTCCATTTTATTCAACTTACTGATGATTTCTTCGTGACCTAATATATGATTAATTTTTTGTGATATTTTGTTTCTTTGGATTTATGGTCGTTGTTTTCAGGGGGAAATTTCCTCAGTTAATGTGTACTGGATTTTATTTTCTGACTATTTTTTGGTTTTTAATAATAGTCCCAGATGGATCTGCTACTCCTTTTCTTGTTCATTTTTTGTGATGTTAGGGTGTTTTACAAGATTCCTAGCTCTATAGCACACTCTTATGTCAATATAACAAAGTCCAGACACTTCAGTGCTTTTTTTTTTTTTTTGCGGTACGCGGGCCTCTCACTGTTGTGGCCTCTCCCTTTGCGGAGCACAGTCTCTGGACGTGCAGGCTCAGCAGCCACGGCTCACGCGCCTAGCCGCTTCGCGGCATGTGGGATCTTCCCGGACCGGGGCACGAACCCGTGTCCCCTGCATTGGCAGGCGGACTCTCAACCACTGAACCACCAGGGAAGCCCTACTTCAGTGCATTTTAATTTGTTTGTCTGGTTGGGGAAAGCGGTTTGTGTCCTCCAGTTTTTTTGTTTGTTTCTCTTTTGTCTTGCAAGACCCTAAATTTTTCCCTTTTGCTTTTTCCCCCTTCATCACTCAGTTGCCCAAAGACTCTTCGACCATTTGGTGTTTTTATTTTTCCTTTCCCAGAACCTATGTATTTTAAAGACTGATGCTTTTAGTCCCTTCCCTGTGGTCTGCACGCTGATCTCCCAGGACATTTTCCTGTTATTTACAGACTGCAGATGACATCGTCTTCCTGATGGAGGTTCTAGATCGACCTTGGGCCCCATTGCCAACTCCCCTCTTCTGTCTCTTCCCCGTTTATCTTGGTACAGAGCCTGGAGGCAGGGCTGTGTAGGGCTGGAGCGCAAGAGGTCCACACAACCCTGTGGGGGGCTTTCTTTTTATTTACAGTTATTTTGAAGTTTGGACATTCTCTGCTTTCAAGTTATGCTGAGGCTATGGCAGTTTTATTTCCCATTCTTGTTTCAATTTGCTTGGGAAGGAAGCACTGAGAGATGGGGACGTAGGCAGCCGCCCCGGAAGTCCCACTGCTTTTCCTTTGAAACTTAAAAAAAAGTTACAGAGGAACATTTTTTTTTTCTTTTTTAAATTTGGCTGTGTTAGTTCCCCTATCAGAGGTTGAACCTGAGCCCTCAGCAGTGAAAGTGCGGAGTCCTACCAACTGGACCGCCAGGTAATTCCCCTTCCTTTGTAACTTTAAAAAATATATATTTATTTATTTAGGCTGTGCTGGTTCTTAGTTGTGGCACGTGGACTTCTCAGTTGCAACATGCATGCTGGGATCCAGTTCCCTGACCAGGGATCGAATCCGGGCCACCTGCATTGGGAGCCCGCAGTCTTACCCATCGGACCACTAGGGAAGTCCCTTCTTTGTAAGTTTTTTAAAAAATGAATTAATTTATTTATTTTTCTTTTTGGCTCTGTTGCATCTTTGCTGCTGCCCGCGGGCCCTCTCCAGTTGTGGTGAGCAGGGGATACTCTTTGTTGCCCTGCCCAGGCTTTTCATTGTGGTGGCTTCTCTTGCTGCGGAGCATGGGCTCTAGGCCCGCGGGCTCAGTAGTTGTGGCTCGCAGGCTCTAGAGCGCAGGCTCAGTAGTTGTGGCGCACGGGCTTAGCTGCTCTGCGGCATATGGGATCTTCCCAGACCAGGGCTAGAACCCGTGTCCCCTGAATTGGCAGGTGGATTCTTAACCACTGCGCAACCAGGGAAGTCCCCCTCCTTTATAACTTTTAAAGATGGAGTTTAGCTCATTTGTTTGGACCCTTTTTTATTTTCCAATATATACAGTTGAGGCCATAAATTTCTCTCTAAAAATTTTTAGCTGGGTCCTCCAACATGGATATACGATATTTTCATTATGACTGTAATCTAAAACAACACAAATTTATAATCTATTTTCTAATTTCTGTTGTGGCTTTTTTTCTCTTGGCCCAGACATCTCATAAAATGTTTCTTAATTTCAAAATAGGTAGGATTTTTTTTAATCTGTTTGTTGGCGATGTTTAACTTAATTATATTGTGGTAAAAAAAAAAACCCCACAAACTGAATGATTTTAACTTTTTGAAATTAGTTCAGTTGCCTGATGATCTAGAATTTGATCGATTTATTGGGAAATGTTCTGCATACACTGTTCTGCATTTAGGTGCAATGGTCCACTAGGTCAAATTTGTTAACCATATTCTTCATATCTTTTATACCCTTGCTAATTTTTTTTTTTTTCCTGCATGTGCCATAGAATCTACAAATAAGATTGGGATTTAATCTGCTTTTCCTTGTGGTTCTATTCTATATATATATATATATAAACATATCTTTATTGCTTGTTGATCTTACTTTTAAGAATAAATAAATTTAAAATTGTTGTGTATTTTAAAAATCACTAAGTAAGCATGCTCTTTCTCCCTAGTAATGCTTTTAACCTGAAATTTATTTTTTTCTGATACTAATACTGTATAGCTATTCCAGCTTTTAGTAAGCATTTGCCTGATATTTTTTCCATCTTTCTGCTTCCAAACTTTTTATATCCTTATATTTATATGTATCTTTTATAAATACAGGCATACCTCAGATATATTGTGTGTTTGGTTCCAGACTACTGCAGTAAAGTGAATATTATAATAAAGCAAGTCACAGATTTTTTGGTTTTCCAGTGCAATAGAAGTTATGTTACACTCTACTATTGTCTATTAAGTGTACAATAGCATTATGTCTAAAAAAATGTACATACCCTTAATTTAAAAATACTTTATTGCTAAAAAATGGTAACCATCATCTGAGCCTTCAGGGAGTCATAGTCTTTTTGAAATAGCAACACCAATCACTGATCACAGGGACTTCCCTGGTGGCGCAGTGGTTAAGAATCTACCTACCAATGCAGGGGACACGGGT
The DNA here is from genome assembly GCF_000442215.2 of Lipotes vexillifer. Lineage (NCBI taxonomy): Eukaryota > Metazoa > Chordata > Mammalia > Artiodactyla > Lipotidae > Lipotes > Lipotes vexillifer. The sequence goes on along the minus strand of NW_006789022.1, from coordinate 1,473,424 downwards.
TTGAGCCCTGGTCCGGGAAGATCCCACATGCCGCGGAGCAACTAAGCCCACGTGCCACAACTACTGAGCCCAAGTGCCACAACTACTGAAGCCCGCATGCTCTAGGGCCCGTGTGCTGCAACTACTGAGCCTGCATGCTGCAATTAGTGAAGCCTGTGCGTCTAGAACCCGTGCTCCACAACAAGAGAGGCCACCACAGTGAGAAGTCCGTGCACCACAACGAGGAGTAGCCCCTGCTTGCTGCAACTGGAGAAAACCCACACGCAGCAAGGAAGACCCAACGGAGCCGAAGAGTCACTGATCACAGATCACCATAACAAATATAATAATAATGAAACAGTTTGAAGTTTTGCAAGAATTACCAAAATGTGACACAAAGACACGAAGTGAGTGAATGCTGTTGAAAAAATTACGCTGATAGACTAGCTCAACACATGGTTGTGATAAAAGAAACGTTCACATAATGAGGTGTGGGGAAGTCATTCTGGCCTATACATGAGTTAACTTGAATTTTCTGCTAACAAAAACAGCCTGTTTTTGGCCTATCAAACATACATTGTACATCTGCTTTAATTATTAAATAAAAAGACACATTGACCAGAAGTAAAGAATGTGCATGTTTAAAATAATGATTAAATGCTTCTTTTCCTGGGGCTTCCCTGGTGGCGCAGTGGTTGAGAGTCCGCCTGCCGATGCAGGGGACACGGGTTCGTGCCCCGATCCGGGAAGATCCCACATGCTGCGGAGCGGCTGGGCCTGTGAGCCATAGCCGCTGAGCCTACGCGTCCAGAGCCTGTGCTCCGCAACGGGAGAGGCCACAACAGTGAGAGGCCCGCGTACCGCAAAAAAAAAGACAAAAAAACAGAACAAAGCAAAAAATGCTTCTTTTCCTGGGATGTCTATGCCGATCCTCCTTTGATGATAAGACCGGTTCCCAGGTGCTAAGGCCATGCTGACTTGCTGTATACTTGCTGGTCTTTTTTTTTTTTTTTTTTGAAACCGTGAAGAAATGTATTCCTGATTTGTTTAATGTTCTTTGTTCTGGCAAGGTATAAAACCAGACTGAAAATCATGCTTCTCTGGAGCAGTCGCTCAGAGTAATCTGGAAAGCTGGCTTCCGGGCTCTAGCCCTCAGTTTGGCTCAAATAAAACTCTTTTCTAGGGTATTCCCTGGTGGTCCAATGTTAGGACTCCACGCTTCCACTGCCAGTGGAAGTGGGATCTTCCACTTAGATCCCACAACTAAGATCCTGCAAGCCATGCGATGCAGCCAAGAAAAAAACAAATAATAACAACAACAACAAAACAAAAAAACTCTTCTACTATTATAGATTGTTTATTCATTATTTTTGTTGACAGTTGTCACAAACCTTCGATTTGTAAAAAATGCAGTATCTGTGAAGTGCAATAAAGCAAAACGCAGTAAATGGACATATGCCTCTAACTTGTAGTGCAATTATTTTACAAATAGTATATTAGTTAGCTCAGTAAAAATTATGCTGTGATAAATGTAGTAGGCAGAATAATGACCTCTCAAATATGTGCACATCTCAATTCCTGGAACCCATGAACATATTATCTTACACGGCAAAAGGGACTTCACAGATATGATTAAGGACCTTGAGATGGCAAGATTATCCTGGATTATCCAGGTAGGGTCAATGTAATCACAAGGGTCCTTAAAAGTGGGAAAGGGGTCAGGGTCAGAAGATGCTATTCTGCTGTCTTTGAAAGTGGAGGAAGGAGGCCACAAGCCAAGGAATGTGGTGGCCACTGGAAGGAATTAAACCTTGCTGGCACCTTTATTTTAGCAGAGTGAGACCCACTTTGGACTTCTGGCCTCCAGAACTATAAGATAATAGATTTGTATTATTTTAAGCCACTGAGTTTGTGGTAATTTGTTACAGCAGCAAATAGAAATACAATACAATAATACCCAACTCCAAAATCTCAGTGGCTTTCAAAAACAAGTTTATTTTTTGTTAAAGGAATTAGAGAAAATGTTGTTTAACAAGAGTCTCCTTTTTTTAAAAAAAATTGAGGGCTTCCCTGGTGGTGCAGTGGTTAAGAATCCACCTGCCAACGCAGGGGACACGGGTTCGAGCCCTGGTCCAGGAAGATCCCACATGCCGCAGAGCAACTAAGCCCACGAGCTACAACTACTGAGCCTGCAAGCCACAACTACTGAAGCCCGTGCGCCTAGAGCCCGTGCTCTGCAACTAAGGGAAACCACCACAATGAGAAGCCCGCGCACCGCAGCAAAGAGTAGCCCACGCTCACCGCAACTAGAGAAAGCCGGTGCACAGGAATGAAGACCCAACGCAGCCAAACGTAAATAAATAAATAAAAATTTTAAAAAAGAAGATTGTAAAATAATATTTTTTTAAAATTGAATTATATTTGATTTACAATGTTTCAGGTGTACAGCAAAGTGATTCAGTTATACATATATTCTTTTTCAAAAAGTTTATTTCTTATTCATATTCCATGTCCTTTACTGTTTAGCTTTGGGTCTGCTCCATGTCTTCTTTATTCCAGACCCCAGGCTAGAGAGGCTGCCACTACCAGGGGTACACCTGACCCGGGGCAGATGGAAAAGGGGAAGTGCAGAACCACCTTGGAGTTCTTAAAACAAAATAATTTCTGCTCAAATTCCACTGACTGAAGCAAACCACGTGAGTAAGCATACATGGAGTAGGGAGTAGCATCCTCCCAGAAGGAAGGACACCTTGTCCTATTGGGAGGGGGCAGCATGTATGAAGGTCCTGGGGCAACTGGGGGTGGGGGTGGGGATGGGGGAGGATGGGGTTGACAGAAGAACTGAAAGAAGCTGCTGTAGCTAGAAGATGGCGATGGAGGGGCAGGGTCGGGGTGCAGTTGGAGAGATGAGCAAGGGCCTTGTAAACCATTCATTCATCCAACAAGTGTGAGCAACATGCTTACACAGGAGGCTCTGAGTCAAGGCTGGGGGTTTGGGGACTGACAAAGCTGACAAGGTCCCTGTTCTTTTTTTTTTGGCCACGCTGTGTGGCATGTGGGATCTTAGTTCCCCGACCAGAGATGAACCCGCACCTCCTGAAGTGGAAGTGCAGAGTCTCAACCACCGGACCACCAGGGTAGTCCAAGGTCCCTGTCCTGAAGGCACTGACCTGGTGGGAAGAACACATGAGAAGTAAGTATTGTAAATAAGGAAGCAAGATGATTGCAGACAGTGATCAAATAAGTACTATAGTTAAAACTCTGTGCTTTATTAAAAGGACTATTTTTAAAAGATCATTCCAGCTCTAGAAAGAGCTGGGAGCACAGGAAGTTGGGAGACTGTTTAGTGGAGTGTTGACATAGTCCAGGCAGGAGATGAGGCCGCTTTGGCCAAGGGAGGCAGTGGGGAGGAGAGGCAGGCATGGATTAGAGAGATAAATGCGGTGATAAATTTGATGTTGGGGGCAAGAAAGAAGGTAGAAATACTTCCGAATACTCATCTGAGAGAACACTGCCCAATGAGGGGAAGGAACACGCAGCCTGACAGAATCTCCCCCCAAAGCAGACCTACTGTGTGCTTCTATTTACATCAAGTTTTAAAACAGGTAAAACTTGGGACTTCCCTGGTGGAGCAGTGGTTAAGAATCTGCCTGCCAGTGCGGGGGACACGGATTCGAGTCCTGGTCCAGGAAGATCCCACATGCCGCAGAGCAACTAAGCCCACGAGCCACAACTACTGAGCCTGTGAGCCACAACTACTGAGCCCACGTGCTGCAAAACTGAAGCCTGTGCGCCTAAAGCCCGTGCTCCGCAACAAGAGAAGCCACCGCAATGAGAAGCCCGCACACTGCAACTAAGAGTAGCCCACACTCTCCTCAACTAGAGAAAGCCCGCGTGCAGCAACAAAGACCCAACACAGCCAAAACAAACAAACAAAAAACAGGCAAAACTAACTATGATGATAGAGGCCAGAATGGTGATCAACCTTGGCGGTGGGGGGAGGACTGGAGCCTAGAAGGGGGCATGAGGGGCTGCTGTGGTGTGCTGTTTCTTCATCTGATGCTGGCTCCACGGGAGTGTTCTGAAAATTCATCATCTTTCTTTCTTTCGGCCGTGCCATGCAGCTTGTGGGATCTTAGTTCCCTGATCAGGAATCAAACCTGGGCCCTCGGCAGTGAAAACAGAGTCTTAATCACTGGACCACCAGGGAATTCCCAAGCCAGTTAGTTAGTTTTTTTTTTTTTAAGATTTATTTATTATTTATTTATTTTATTTTATTTTTGGCTGCATTGGGTCTTACTTGCGGTGTGTGGGCTCTTCGTTGCAGCGCGCAGGTTTCTCTCTCATTGTGGCCCACGCAGGCTCCAGGGCGCCTGGGCTCTATAGTTGTGGCGTGCAGGTTCCAGAGCACATGGGCTCTGTAGTTTGCAGCACACAGGCTCTCTAGTTGAGGTGTGTGAGCTCAGTAGTTGTGGCGCTCGGGCTTAGTTTCCCCTCAGCATGTGGGATCTTAGTTCCCTGACCAGGGATTGAACTTGTGTCCCCTGCATTGTAAGGCAGATTCTTTACCACTGGACCACCAGGGAAGTCCCCAGTTAGTTATTTCTGATCTGTGCACTTTACTGTCTGGCTGCTGTGCTGTAATAAAAAGTTTACTTAAAAACAATGACTCTCAGGTTTGTTTGTTTGTTTTAAAATTTTTGATCAACTATTGGTAAGTAGATGGGGAAACTGAGGAAGGAACAGGTTCGTGGGGACAGATAATGAGGTACCTGGAGAAAACAAGTGGAGATGTCCAAGAGGCACCTGGAGGTACAGGTGTGGACTTGGAGGAGCATTAGGGCTGCAAGAAACTTTGGAACCCCTGGAGGGATTCAATACCAGTGTAATACATGAGGCAATTCAGGGAGCAAATCAGGGAGGGTGTGCAGAGGCAAGGGGCGCCAGAACCAGGCCTGAAAGGGTGGCTGCCCTCTGCCTCCTGGGTCTGTGATCTATGGCAGTCCTCTGGCCACACCCACTCAGGGCTCATTCCCCTCATCTAGAACTCCCATGCCCTGCCCACCTCCCCACCCACAGGCCTCTCTGCCCTAGCGTGGCCTCCTACACATCTGACCAGGGCAGCTCGGAAGCCCCAGGCCTCTGGCTCTTTCTTCTACAGTGGCCTGCCTTTGGCTGCCTCTTCTCTTGGGTTTTGTCTACTCTCTGGGGCTTCTTGAAGTCTTGGGGGATGGGAGAATCCTGCCTTTGAAACCCCTCCCACAATCCATACCAAAAAAAAAAAAAATTGATAATTGCACATCATCAAGATGAAAGACTTGCTCTGTGAAAACAACGTTAAGAAAATGAAAGGATGAGGGACTTCCCTGGTGGGCACTAGAATTCAAATTACCAGACATTTTAAAGAGATGGGGTGCCAGTTTTCAATTCTGGTTTGAACACCACGTTACAAGGAACTATTTTTAAAAATAAAAAAGGATTATATGTATATGTATAACTGATTCACTTTGTTATAAAGCAGAAACTAACACACCATTGTAAAGCAATTATACTCCAATAAAGACGTAAAAAAATTAAAAAAATAAAAAAGGATTAAGGGAAAGGAACAAAAAATAAGAATATCAAAACCATTGAATTCACCCGTTTGTGCCCGATAAACTTCAATCACATCTGCTCTCTCCATTCCCAGTTCTTTTGGAGTGTGATTATCAGCAATTCTCTGACCTTCAAAGAGAAACCTGAGTGAATTCATGGGAACTCCCTGTTTTTGACATTATGATTCTTTGAGTTTCCTGAGATGTGTCGTCATTTTCACTTTGAAGTGAATCTCACTGCTATCCTGCCCGATGACTTTGAGTTTTATATATTCTCCTTCCTTCTTAGCCCCCAAGTCCTCAGTTGAAGGTTTTGAAATGGGGAGGCATTTAGTGAGTACTTAAAAGTGTGAACTTAAAAATGTTAAGGCAGGGACTTCCCTGGCGGCGCAGTAGTTAAGAATCTGCCTTCCAACGCCGGGGATATGGGTTTGAACCCTGGTCTGGGAAGATTCCACATGCCGCGGAGCAACTAAGCCCGAGCGCCACAAGTACGGAGTCCGTGCGCCTGGAGCCCGTGTTCTGCAACAAGAGAAGCCACCTTAATGAGTAGCCCCCGTTCTCGGCAACTAGAGAAAGCCCATGCACAGCAACAAAGACCCAACACAGCCAAAAATAAATAAATAAATTTATTTTTAAAAAGTTAAGGCAGTAAATATTGTTAAATTTATGTAATGTGTATTTTATCACAGTAAAAAAAGAATAGGGAACAAATGTCACCTGTCCCATGTGGAAAGTAATGCAGGTGCTGACTGTCCAATACAACTAACTGTAAAGCGTAACTGAGCCAGTGAAGATGAAAAGGCTTAAGGTCTGCTGTGTGTGTGGCGGGGGCGGGGGGTGGCGGTGTGGAGAGGATGATCTAGGTGGTCCCGGGCAAAGCCTTCCTCCCCCACCGTGGAGCCGCTGGCCGGGCTCCCCATACCCCTAAAAGACCTTGGAAGGGGGATGTGGCCCCTGGGAATTCTCACGCCAAGACAACCTCCTCTCTGGCTCCCAGGTTTGGGGATTCCTGGATCTCAAACAAACACAGACACATCCAGCGACCCTTCCCCAGCAAGGCCCAATCCCTGAATCACATCTTACTCATCAGCCGCTCGCCGCAGCCCAGGTCGGTAGCATTCCCGCCCCGCGCCTTGGCTCTGCATTTGTAAAGAGTCGAGAGGGGCTCCTGCTGCCTTTCAGGCTGTGGGGTCCCGCTAGCCTGCCTTCACCCCTCTTGTAGGTGATGAGATCACCCCTCTTGTAGGTGATGAGACTTTGGAGGAGCTTTTACCTCGGGGAGCCACAGCTGGGAGACGAGTGGTGGAAACTGACTGGATTTTCTCCAAGTAGAGGTGGGTGGTGATGGCGAGAAGCCCCACCCTTTCCCAGGAAGGGGCCTGATTGGTGGAGGGCTGCGGGGGCGTGGCAGCCCTGGGGCTATATAAATGCTCTGGCTGGGCTTGGAGTTACGCTGTAGGTTAACTCCTGAGCTCAGGTAATGCTTCTGGAGGGAAGAGGCTGGGCTGCTTGTGGGAAGCAAGATGGAGGCCCCTAGGTTGACGGAGGGGTGGTGGAGGGGACCCTCCCCTAAGCCCCATAGTTGGAGTCTCTCTCTTCGTAGCTAAAAATGTTTGAGGTGGCCCCACCTCAACTTGCCCTAAACCCCAATATTTGTCCAATAACCTTCCTCTCTCTGAGCCTCAGTTTTCCTTCTGGGCGATAAAGGGTTGCTGGTTCTTTCAGGGCTGCCGCTTTGGTGAAGGGTGAGGGGGTTGTTGTGAGGTGGGAGACAAGAGGAGCCGTTAAACTCTGGCTTTGGGGTCAGACAGGCTCCACCTTGAAGTGGCCGTGAGACCTCCATGCTTCAGTTTCCGTGTTTGCAAAATGGGTCTACTTATCAGGATGAACTAAGATAATGTCCTTAAAGCATTTAACACAGCTCCAGGCACTTAGGAAGCCCTCAGAGGTGCTTGTTGCTGCTGTTCTTCCTCTCTGGCCTGGTCTGGGGTGCCAGGAGGAGGGGGGAGGGTGCTGTAGCCTCCAGGAACTCTGCTGCTTTTCTGGCCCCATCCCCGCCCCTTCCCCCCGCCCCCACTGCGCCACATCTCAGTTTCCTTCTGTTCTGAGCCCCCATTTCTCCATTTCCCATGCCTCCACTTCCTGGAGGTCATCTGTCAGGCCAGCACACTGATCCCCTTGACTTCTGGGGGGCAGTGGGGTAAGTGCTAAGTCCTGGGGCTGCTTCCTTTACAGGTCACCCCGTCCCACCCCACCTCACCCACCCCCACCCCCCAAGAGATGAGTGATGCCCAAGATCCTACCACAATCCCTGCGGTTGGCACCCAGGTGAAGCTGAGGGGCTGGAGCCGTCAAGGGGAAGGGGGTGAGTCTTTCCATTTCCGCCGGCACCAGGAGCTCCAGGCCTTCCTCAGCCTTTTGGGTGAGTCCACTTGGGGTCTGGCACAGCAGGGGCCGTGGGGACCAAGCGTGAACAGGTATGGGAGGTGGGATCTCAGCTTGCCCGTGCAATCACCTGCAGCCTCTGTCCCTTCTCTTCTCAGGTGACCCCAGTTTGGCAGGTGGGGGGTGTCATGTCAGAAAGTGGGTTCAGCGGGTGCTCGGGCTTTGGAACGGCTACTGCCCCTCTTATCTTGTGTGTGTGGGGGTGGTAACCCCAGTCCACCGTTTCTCCTCTCTACCCCCAGAGCACAGTTTCCTCCAGGATTTCCTCTCCAAAGATCCCTGTTTCCAGATTTCAGATAAGGTGAGAGGGCACAGTGGGGGCAGAGGCCAGCCTCACTTGCGGAAGATTGAATTAGTGGGGCTCCGGTGCTGCTAATTCGTTGGGTCCTCTGGTCTGGTGGAGGGATCGCCTCCCTTCTAACCCTTCTCTTTGCAGGCCCCTCCCCCACATTTTACCCCAGAGTTTTTAGCCCCACCAGAACTTCCTTGGGTGCAGAAGGGGCTGCCCCTCCCCACCCAGTGCCTGACTCTAACTCTCCCCATTTCTGTGTCTGCAGTATCTCCTGGCCATGGTGCTGGTCTACTTCCGGCGCGCCAACCTGCAGCTCAGCGAGTACACCCACAGCAATCTGTTCCTGGCACTGTGAGTGGCCTGGGCGCGTGATGGGGACCCTGACTCGGAGTGGCAGGGTGGGGCAGGGCAGATGCTTACAGCCTCTGTTCCCTGCCCCCTGCCTCTGTGGCCAGGTACCTTGCAAATGACATGGAGGAAGACCTGGAGGACCCCAAAAGCGTGATTTTTCTGTGGGCCCTGGGCCAAGATTGGCATCGTCGAGTGTCAGACTTCCTGTGTCAGAGGGACAAGCTATGGGCACGGATGGGCTTCAGGGCCGTTGTGAGACGCCAGAGCTGCGAGGAGGTGAGGTCCCGCCAGCAGCCTGGGGTGGGGGAAAGAGGCTGGACCTCCCACCTCCCATTTACCATCCACTCTTCTCATGCCAGGTCATGGCCAAGGAGCCGACCCACTGGGCCTGGACTCGGGAGAGGCATCCCCACCATGGCAGGGCTCAGAGGAGCTACCCAAAGGCTCAGATACCCCTTCCCCGGGGCCCCGGCCTCTCGCCACCCCACTGTCCCCTGTGTGGCTTACCCCCTTGCCGCAGCCACCGCTGCCACCACCCCTGCCCCCTGCCTGTCATATCCAAGTGCCCTTCCCAAAACCCTGAGCGGCACCGCCCTCCCTCCCAAGCTTGTCTCTCAGTGGCTGGAGACTCCTGGAGTGGGGCCTTCCTCATTGTCCTGCCCACCCAGCTGCAACTGGAGCCAGGCACCTACACCCTCCACAGTGAGTAGGGTACAGTAGGGGAAGCTGGTAGGAGCTGAGGGGCAGGTGCGGGGCCAGCAGAATGGGAAGGAGGGGCCTGGGGTCCAGCGCGCCTCGGCATGTGTCCAGCCCTGCCACCTCCTAGCCGCCTGGGCTTGGCAAGCTTCCTCTGAGCCTCTCTCCAACCTTCCTCCCCCAGTCTTCTCAAAGCTGCTGCTGTGCCCTCGGCGCTGACACTCGCAGGGTGGAGAACAGCCCGTCTGCTCGCCTGCTGACCCAGTGCTCTACTGGCTGTGGCCCCTCCGGCCTCCTGTCTACTTGGCCTCAGGCTGGCAGGGCTACCCATGCCCCCTGCCCCTTCCTCCCAACCTGCAACTTGTACCCACTCTGACCTGACTCCTCAAATAAATTCATGTCCACAGGACACCAACCACCTAGTCTGGGTCCCTGACCCAGGGTGGGGGTAGGGAGGGAGCTACCGGGAGAGGGGCATCTGCCAGGTTTAGGTACCAGTGGTTGGAGACCCATGAGCACAGGTCCTGTAACAGCTCCTCTCCTCCCATTCATGACCAGTCATCCTGAGCCTGTTTCCCCTTTTTAACATCTTTGTGGATGGTGAGATCCACACAGTGCAGATGGGACTAAATGAGATGAGGTATATGCAGTCCTTAGAAGAGGGTCTGGAACCTACTGGACAAAAAAATGCTCAGAAGGAAAACGGCTCCGTTGTCAGTCTAGAAATGCCTGCAGGGTCAGGTTTGTTTAGGAATGAGCCTTGGTCCTTGCTCTGGGCGGCAATCGAATATAATGTAATTATTATAATACAAGACCCCCTCTCCCTTCCCCAAAGTAAGTTTGTTAATTGGGGAGCAGGGAAGACTCACCAGAGGAGCTGGCATTTGAACAGGGTCTTGAACAATGTCAGGTTTGCCCATGCTCAGGTGGTGGTGTCGGGGTGCTGGTGGTGAGGAACAGTGTTCTTGGAAAGACAGTCCAGAGTAGTGATTAAGACTTGGTCTCCGGTGCCGGACAGCTTAAGTTCAAAGTCCAGGTTTATGTGTGACTTTAGCCTGTTATTTAATCTCCTCTACTGCCTTATCTGTAAAATGGGTATTATACTAAAAAGGGTGTTGAGATTTGAATGAGTTAATCCTAGAAGGGTTTAGAACTAGGTTTCAAGAGTAGAGCTCAAATGTGGGTGTTACTAGTAGAGGGAACTGCTGCCCAGAGAAAGGCTAGAGGGGAATGTATGTTTGGGGAGTGGCCGGAACACAAGACAGAGAAGTCTAAAGGGTCAGGTGGCAGAGGAATCTGGACGTGATTCCCCTGCCTCTCTATGAGTGGCTCCCAAGAAGTAAGGAGGTAAAGCCTGGAGACTGCGACCATTAGAAGCCAAGACAAGGACTGTAAAGTATTTGTAAGAGTTTTTCAAATAGGTAATATATTCACATGTATGTTTTGAATTTTGCACCAAGTGTCACCTTCTACCCCTGACTCCCAGCCATCTGGTTCCCCTTCCTGGAAGCAATGAAAGTAATAATTCATGTCCTTCCAGAGAAAGAATCTGAATGTATATAACCAAATGTGATGTAATAAAAATATACATATTTGGTCTTTGTCCTTGGTTCCTGGCACAGAGCTCCTAAAACCCTTGGAATTTCCAGAGTTGCAGGAGTGTCTGTTGTTATTCATAATGAGCTCCTTTGGATCATACCTGAGTTTATGCTAATGAGGTTACTCAGGATGGGGGGGAAATTGATCACCAGAAAAACTGATCTAGAGGGTGGGAACTTTCAGCTTCCCTACTTCCTCCAGGAGGGGCAGGGCACTGGAGATTTGGAGTTTGGGGGGAGGGTGGCTCTGCCTCCCCCCCCATCTTGCCCTATGAATCTCTTCTATTTGGTTGCTCCTGAGTATCCTTTATAAGAAACTGTTAACAGTAGGTAAAGCACCTTCCTGAGTTCTGAGAGTGTTCTACTGAATTATCAGGCCTGAGGAGGGGTGTTGTGGGTATCCCCAAATTTGTAGTTGGCCAGACAGGAGTATGGGTCACCTGGGCATTCCATTGGTGGCTGGCATCTTGTGGAACTGAGCCCTTAACGCATGGGGTCTGTGCTAACTCTGGCAATTAGTGCCCGAATTGAATTGTAGGCACCTAGATGGTGTTGGAGAGTTGGTGTGGACCCATCGCATGTATTTGGTATCCGGGAAAAAACATATTTGGTGTGAGATGTGGTGTCAGAAAAAAGATACCACACCAAATATGCATATATGTCCCACGCCCATTTTTAAAACACTCCAGTGGGAGAATTCCATACATCCTACTGTGTACTTATCAATGTATTTTAAAGATGGTTCCTTGTCTGCACATTCCTTTTGACAGCTGTGTAGTATTCCTCTGTGTGGATGTACTATAATGTATCTTTTTTCCTATTGATTGGCATTTGTTTCCACACTTCTGCTATTCCAAACAGTGCTATAGAGAGTCACTAAGACTTTGTAAGAACAGCATTATTCAAATGTGAAAAGGTGTCTGTAGAGTGAATTCCTAGAAGAATTGTTCAGCCAAAGGTCAAGTCAAAATTGAAGGACTTTGCCAAATGCCCCTCTGTTGGGGCTATGCCTGTACCACCCTTACCCCCCAACCTCTAGCAGAGCATGTGAAGGCTGTTTTCCAGAACACTCACCAATCAGTGAGGTACCAGATTGTTTTATGTTTGCCAAACTGCTAAGTAGAAAATGGTGTCCTGGTGAAGGTTTAATTTGTATTTTTCTTCTGAGTGAGCTCAAGCATTGTTTCATATGTTTAAGAGCTCTTTGTCTACTTTTTTGTGAACTGTCCTTGTCTTTGCCCATTTCACCACTGTTTTTGGTACCTGACTCACATATAAGGAAAAATAGCCTTTCAGGATATAAATTGGAAGTATTTTCTTTGGTTTATCATTTTAACTTTGCTATGCAGATTTTTTAGTGTAGTAAAATAAATTTTTGTGGCTGCTGGGTTTTGTGTCATAGTTGAAAAGACCTTTTCCACACTGAGATGATTAAAAGAATGTCTCCCTTAGCTGCTGGCTGTATTTTTGTTTTCATTTTTTACATTTAAATCATGAGTTCATCTGGAATTTATCATATACAAAATTCCTGCCCATTTTCCTAATGCCTTTTAGTGAAAAACTCATCTTTTCTCAACAGATTTGAATTGCTACTATTATACTAAATTTCTATATGCATTTGGATCTATTTCTAGGTTTTTCTATCTTTCAATGATCTTTGTGCATCAGTACCTCTCTTCATTATATTTAATTATTATAGATTGGATTTAATATCTGGTAGGGTTAGTCTCCTGTCTTCAGGAGTCTCTTGGCTATTCTCTCTTTTTTTTTTAATTTATTTATTTTTGGTTGCATTGGGTCTTTGTTGCTGTGCACAGGCTTTCTCTAGCTGCGGTGTGCGGGCTTCTCATTGTGGTGGCTTCTCTTGTTGTGGAGCACAGGCTCTAGGCTCACGGCCTTTAGTAGTTGTGGCTTGCGGGCTCTAGAGCGCAGGCTCAGTAGTTGTGGCACATGGGCCCAGTTGCTCTGCGGCATGTGGGATCTTCCCGGATCAGGGCTCGAACCCATGTCCCCTGTATGGGCAGGTGGATTCTTAACCACTGTGCCACCAGGGAAGTCCCTCTTGGCTATTCTTGCTTGTTCAATTTTCCATATGAAGTTTAAATCAGCTTTTCTAGTCCGTCTTCCCCTCAAACAATCTGTTAGAATTTTTAAAAATCTGTTAGAATTTTTTATTTTTTTGGCCACACCACGCGGCATGTGGGATCTTAGTTCCCCGACCAGGGATGGAACCTGCGCTCCCTGCACTGGAAGCGCAGAGTCTTAACCACTAGATGGCCAGGGAAGTCCCTAGAATTGTTAATTTCGATAAATCTATGGATTACTTTAAGAACAGACATCTTTATGAAGCATCTTTGTGTCCAGAATGAAGTGTCTGTCCCCTGCCTCTACGTACTTCTTTCAGGTGGCACCGATGGCCAGTGACCCCCAAATCTGTACCTCTATTCTGAGGGCTAGTCCCACCCCCAGGCATCTCCCCTTGGATGGGGGTGGGTCCCAAAGGTACCTCCAAAACCTGATCCTCCAGTATCCCCTCCAGATTAGTGTCCCCCACACCATTAATCCACTCAGATTCCTCCCTATCTCCCAAGAGCCATATCCAATCAGTGGCTAAGTTCTATAGGTGTTTTTAACAGCTTTATTGAGGTATAGCTGACATACAATAAACTATGTATACTTAAAAGGTACGTTTTTGTTTTGACATGTATACTCCCATGAAACCATTATCACAATCAAGGTAATGAACATATCCATCACCCCAAAAAGTTTCCTCAAGCCCCTTTGTAATCTTTCCTTCCCACCCTTTCCCACCTGCCAGCCCCTCCAGGCAACCACTGATCTGCTTTCTGTCACTAAATTGCCATCCTTTTCCTCGAATTTTCATAGAAATGGAATTATATAGAAGAATGTACTTTTGTCTGGTTTCTTACACTCAATATAATTATTCTGGGATTCATCCATTGTTGTTCCTTTTCATTACTGGGTAGTATTCTATTGTATATACACACACCACAATTTGCTTATCCATTCACAATTTGTTGATGAACATTTGGTTGTGTCGAGTTTTGGCTGTTAAAATTAAAACTGCTATGAATATTCACACACAAGTCTTTGTGTGGACACATGCTTTTACTTCCCTTGGGTAAATGTCTAGGAATGGAATGGCTGGGTCATGTCGTAGGTGTGTATTTAACTTTATTTTTCTTTTTTTAAGATAGACTTTTTTTAGAGCAGTTTTTTTTTTTTGCGGTACGCTGGCCTCTCACTGTTGTGGCCTCTCCTGTTGCGGAGCACAGGCTCCGGACGTGCAGGCTCAGCGGCCATGGCTCACGGGCCCAGCCACGCCGCGGCATGTGGGATCTTCCCAGACCGGGGCATGAACCCGTGTCCCCTGCATCGGCAGGCGGACTCTCAACCACTGCGCCACCAGGGAAGCCCTAGAGCAGTTTTAAGTTTACAGAAAAACTGCTCAGAAAGTGTAGAGAATTCCCATATCCCTTTTCCCACCTGTACACAGTTTCTCCTATTAACATTTTGCATTAGTGTGGTATATTTGTTACAATTGATGAACCAATATTGATACATTGTTATTAAAGTCCATAGTTTACTTTAGGGTTCACTCTTAGTGTTGTACATTCTATGGGTTTTGCATAATGTTATGTATCCACCACTACAGTATCACACAGAAGTGTTTCACTGCCTTACAAATGCCCTGTGCTCCCTTCCCCCACCTTCCCTGAAATCTTGGCCATCACTGATCTCTTTACTGTCTCTAGTTTTACCTTTTCCAGAATGTCATATAGTTGGAATCATACAGTATATAGTTTTCTTATACTGGCTTCTTTTCTTTTTAAATAAATTTAATTAATTAATTAATTAATTTTTGGGGCTGCCTTGGGTCTTTGTTGCTGCGTGCTGGCTTTTCTCTGGTTGTGGCGAGTGGGGGCTACTCTTCGTTGTGGTGTGCAGGCTTCTCATTGCGGTGGCTTCTCTTGTTGCAGAGCACGGGCTCTAGGCACACGGGTTTCAGTAGTTGTGGCACATGGGCTCAGTACTTGTGGCTCGCGGGCTCTAGAGAGCAGGCTCAGTAGTTGTGGCGCACGGGCTTAACTGCTCCGCGGCATGTGGGATCTTCCCAGACCAGGGCTTGAACCCGTGTCCCCTGCATTGGCAGGCAGATTCTTAACCACTGTGCGACCAGGGAAGCCCCTATACTGGCTTCTTTTACTTAGCAATATGCATTTAAGCTCCTGGCATCTTTATGTAGCTTGATAGGTTATTTCTATTTATTGCTGAATATATGTTTAACTTTTAAAGAAAGTACGAAACTGTTTAACAAAGTGGTGGTATTCTGAATTCCCACCAGCAGCGTATTAGAGTTCCAACTCCTCCACATCCTTGCCAACACTTGGCATGGTCGGTCTTTTTAATTTTAGCCATTCCAGGTTTGTAATGGTGGTCCTTCTAGTTGATTTAATTTGCACTTTCCCAGTGAATAAGCATCTTTTCATGTGCTTATTTGCCATCCAATATCTTCTTGGGAAATGTCTATTCATATCTTTCAACCATTTTTATTGGATTATTTTTTTAAGTTGTAAAGGTTCTTTATATATTCTAAATACAAGTCCTTCATCAGATACACATATATATATTTGCAATTATTTCCTAGTCTGTGGCTTGTCTCTTCATTTTCATAATAGTGCCTTTTGAAAACAAAGTTTTACTTTGATAAAGTTCAATTTAATGTTTTTCTTTTATTGTTTCAGCTTTTTGTGTCATATTTAAGACATCTTTGCCAAGCCCAAGATTGCTAAGATTTTTCCTATGCTTTCTTCTAGAGGTTTTATAGTCCTAGAGTTTATATTTAGGTGTATAATCCAGTTGGAGTTACATTTTGATATGGTGTATCCTAAATAGTTATCAAATCCATCTATTTCCCACTTGTGTCTACCACCTCCCTAGTTTGATCCACCCGCTCCGAGGCATCCTTCTCCTTCGTTTGTACAAATCTGAGCAGCCTTCTATGTAGAACAAAATCCGTCTTCCATGGCCGACCCAGACCTGCCACAACTCTTCTCTCCCTTTCTCTCTCTGTGCTCAAGCAACACTAAGAATATTTCAGTTCCTCCATATGCCAAGGCAATTAATTCCCCTCACTGGCATCTCGCCCACCCCTGCCATAGCTCCCTTTGTCTGATTTATGCCTCTTCTAACACCTAGATTAGCTAAGGCTTCACCTATGGGCTTCCTTCACACCATTCTTCTTCCCAACTAATCGTGGGTCTAAAAGTTGAGGCAATGTCTGCTTCCTTCAGAGGGAGCCAAGGCCATAGGTCTTCACCATCTTATGCCCAGATGAGCACAGTGCCTTGCACATACAGGAGGTGATCAGTGCCCATGAACAGTCAAACGCAGTCAGCAGGAGTGACAGTTTGGTGGAAGTAATTCTGAGGACTGTGGGACACATAGGTTGAGCCAGAGGGCTTTGAGGGGAGGGGTGGCCTCTGCTACCTCTCCAGAGCAACTTTCCTCTCCCAGGCCCCTGCTCTCTGTGATCCAGTCACAAGGAACACTTGCAATTCCCCTTATTGGCCTGTTCCTCCAGCCTCTGGACCTTTGCACACGCAGTTCTTTCAGCTAAGAACACCCTATCCAGCACCTCACTGCCTGGTTAATTCCGACTTTTCCAATAGGATTCACCTTCCTTAATTCCCAAAGCTGAACCAGGAGAGCAGCCTCCTCTAGCACGCACTGGTCTGCCTTAGTCATGGGTCTCTGTTAGGCAAAGACCTGTCGGGGGTTTAGTCAAGATTGGACACATTAATGCCCAGTGGTGAAGAGCAGAGAGCTCAGAAGCTGGTTCTAGCCCTGACTCACCAGTTGAAGGAGCTGAGCAAGTCGCACTCTCTTAGGCCTCCGTTTTCCTCATCTGTAAACCAGGAGTGAGAATGGAGTCAGATTAGATCAGTGGCTCTTAACCTTCTTGGGGTCATGGGCCCTCAAATCCTAGGAAGGCTATGCACTGTTTCCCCAACAAAATGCTTGTGTGTACATCATATAAGGGTTGTGTGTACATCATATAAGGGCTTCGACCTGCTGGGTCGGGGCCCCCAAGGTCAATCAAAAGCCCTGAGCTGGGGGACCGGACCGCTACAGTCTTGCTCCCTCCTGCTTCTCTGCTCTCCACCTTCTGCATCTCGGGAGGTGGGGTCTCTCCGGGTCCCGGGTGGCCTAGGGTGGGCCTACTGTCCTGCTCGCAGTCTCTCCCGCCGCCTCCTGGGTAAAGCGGCACACGGGCATTCCCAGGTGGATGCGAGAGGGAGGGCTTGGAGGAGCGGGCAGGGATGCCGGCCTCACAACTTCCAGGTTCAAGAAACCTCAGAGAGTAAGAGAAAGATGGGCTTCCACAGTTCCTCATTTCATCACAGTCGCTGCGCGAATGGGGAAACTAAGGCCGAGAGGGCAGGGACTCATCCAAGGTCATGCAGCCAGACCGGGCGTGGGGAACCGGTTCCTCGAGCCCTGCCCGGCGCCCGGAGCCTGCGCCCCAGGGCGCGGTGGCGGGGAACCCGGCCCTGCCCAGGAGCCGGGCTGCGGCGAGGACCCGGCAGGGTGGGGCTGCAGTTTGCAGAGCGTCCGGCAGGGGTCGGCTCGCCGCCAGCCCGGCCCCTCCTCCGAGCAGCTGCCTCAGCCCGAGGTAATCTCGGCCCCGCGCTTAGGGCGCGCGGGGCCGGGGGCGGAGGGACAGCTGCGGCCCCGCGGAGGAGGGGCGCCGGGGGGACGGACCCGGGGCTGCGGGCGGCGGCGCCGCCGCAGGGCCGGACTCCAGAGAATGCCCTCTGGGGGCGCCGCGTGGGGTGGGGCCGCCAGGCCCTGCAACTCGAGCTGTTGCCCCTGGTTAAAAATACCCCCTGTCCTGTCCTCTCCCTCCCCATCCCCCGCGGTGCCCTTCCGTCCAACCGCGACTGGCGCTGGCCCCTCCCCGGGGACAACACTGCCTTTTACTAATTTGTCCTCTCGCGCAGTTGGTCCGGCGTCTGCGGAGGGAGGGGCGGGGAGACACCGTGAGTCAGAGAGATAGTCTGAGAAGGTGCCCAAGAGATAAGGGAGAGCAGAGAGGAAGCGGGGCTGGAGCCCGAGGAGGAGGAAGAGAAGGGGCAGAAGGACGGGGGGAGGGAGGGGGGCGGAGGGGCCGCGGGAGGAGGGCGGGGAGGAGCGCTCTTCCTGGTTGGGCCCTGTCCTCAGCTGCCACCGGGGAAGCCAGCCGCAGGGACCGCAGGGACCCCCCGAACACTCCTACCCCAGGTAAGGAGGTGGGTGGCCGGGCCGCTGTTCCCGGTGCCTGGCCACTGCTCCCGCTCCCGGGCTGAGGGGCTACCCCTACCCCGGGCTCTCTGAGTGCCTGGGACTGGGGCAGGGGCTGGGGAAGCCGCACAGCTCCGGCGCCCGCCCCAGCCTGCGTTCCTCACTGCCTCCAGGGGCCGGGCTGCGCTGGGCTGGGGGAGGGCCGGAGGGGGAAGGACTGAGGCGCAGCAGCCCTGATCATTCAACGTGTCTCAGGAGCTTGGGGAGGGGGACCCTGACTGCCTGGAGTACTCAGCCCCCAAGCCAGGAAAAGGGGCCAGTGTACAGGAGCTCGGCTAGTTTCAGGAGGGGGGTTACAGGCAGGCAAACGGTCACAGAGGCCTTCCCTGGGGTCTCCCACCTTCCTGGTTCCTAGTGTTATTTCGGGCTCCGCCCTTCCCCAACCTGACTGGCTGACCACAGGACTGCAGACCCAGGACAATGGGCATCTGGGAAAAGAGAGGTGGTAGCACTGGGTGGGGGTAGGGAGATGGTGGCCAGCATACCTGGGGGGATGGGAAGCCCCCTCTCCAGGGTTCTGGGAGCAAAGGGAGGTGGCAGCCCTGATTCAGTGAGAGGGGCAGTGAGGGGGGAAAACCCCAGGTCTGGGGAGGAAGGATGGCAGCGGGCTGGAGAGCAGTTAGCAGACAGGAGTCCCAGCTCTAGTCCTGGGGAGGCCTGGGTTCTGAGCAGGCCCATCTCTCCCACAGGATGGCTGAGGAGGTCATCACTCCGGTGTACTGCACCGGGGTGTCTGCACAAGTGCAAAAGCAGCGGGCCAAGGAGCTGGGCCTGGGCCGCCATGAAAACGCCATCAAGTACCTGGGCCAGGATTATGATCAGCTGCGGGCTCACTGCCTGCAGAGTGGGGCCCTCTTCCGTGATGAGGCTTTCCCCCCAGTGCCCCAGAGCCTGGGCTTCAAGGACCTGGGCCCTAACTCCTCCAAAACCTATGGCATCAAGTGGAAGCGTCCCACGGTGAGAGGGGCCACCCTGGGTGGGATTCAGTTTACCCCCTTCCTGGGTGAGGAGTGGGACTAGGACTCCAGGTCCCTAGAGTGGGGTCTGGGATACCTGGGTTCCAGTTTCTAGGAGGGACTGGCCCAGAGACAGGACTCTGGGTCTCTTGCAGGAGCTGTTCTCAAACCCCCAGTTCATCGTGGATGGAGCCACCCGCACAGACATCTGCCAGGGAGCACTGGGTAGGCCCTGGGGCGTTTTGAGTGTTTTTCCAAAGTAGTTCCCTATACCCGTTCCTTCCTGCTCTGCCTCAGCCCCTCCCTTCTGCAAGCCCAAGCGGGCTCTGGCTATCAGTGCTGGGGCTGGTTTGCCCAGATTCCTGGGTCTTTTCTGTAAGTTGAGGGGTGCCCTGCCCAGGGAACCCGTTTCTCCCCAGCATGGCACTCGTGTGCACCACTGGGTGCAGATTGGTAGAGCAGGCCTGACGTGGCTCTTTCCCATCCCAGGGGACTGTTGGCTCCTGGCGGCCATCGCCTCCCTTACCCTCAATGACACCCTCCTGCACCGAGTAGTTCCACATGGCCAAAGCTTCCAGGATGGCTATGTCGGCATCTTCCATTTCCAGGTGAGGAGCCCCACATGCACCTTGGGCAAGGAGGGTGAGGGAGAGAGCGGTAGCAGGCACTGGAGGTGGTAGGGACACTGAAGTTAGGGTGGCTCAGGGCCACACCTTGCAGGGCCAGTCCTCCCTCTCGAAAGTATTGTGTTTGACCTCTTGATTCCATCTCCGATCTGTCATGTGTGAGAATCTGTCATGTGTGAAACGGTTGGGCAGGTATTTCGGCTGGCAGTTTTCCTGGATGCTTGTGCACATCCGGGGAGAAAAGTGCTTAGAAGAGTAGAAAGATCTCTGTGTTATATCCTGTGGGACAAATCCTTTTCCTCCTCAGGGTCTCAGTTTCCCTATCTGAGAAACAGAGAGTGTTCTGCCGGGGAAAACCGACCGGCACATGTGGCCATCTACACCCTTGGCATCAGTCCACCCATCCACCCACTCCCAGCTCCGCCTTCACTTTGGCAATCGCCAGCCTCTTAGAGAGCCTTGCAGAAAAGAAAGACTCGGGATTAAGCCTATTTAAACCAGCGTTTCCTGATGTTGTTTGCGCACAGGGCCCATTTTTCAAATCACACTAATGAATTCTCAGTAGGCTGGTTTTGGGAGAGACACACCCCCAGGAAGCCTGGATGAGAATCTCTGGCCCCAGTGTCCTCTCCTTCCGCCTAGCCAGGGAGCCCCTTGCCCTACCTCGTCCTCACCCACCTCTGCACCTAAGGCTTGACTTGCAGGACCCACCGTGCGGTGGCAAATACTTTGGCCAAGTGCGGCACCTGCCAGCGTTGGCCCACCGGGGCGTGGCCTCACCGCCCTTTCCCCACCCTCTCCCCTCACTCCTCCAATCCGCTCCTCCCCGGCCTCTGATTGGCCCGTTCACTCCCTCACAGGCAGTGCGGTGGGCCCACCTTCTCCCCTCGCCCCCTTGTTCCGCGCGCGCACACACACAGCCCCGAAGGCCAATGCCGTCACTTTTGGCCTCGGCGGGCCAACTCCTACCTCTCTGGGAAACTTGCCCCTCAAGGCATCTATGAAGCAAACCCTGCGGTTTGCTGTCCACCTTGTGGTTGAAGGATCTGGATGACACATTTTCATTCCACACCTAATTTATATAGGTATCCGCACCCCCCTCCGTACGTACACACACACACACACACACACACACACACACACACAC
>NW_006789022.1:1446688-1452292 GCF_000442215.2 Lipotes vexillifer | reverse complement strand
CACACACACACACACACACACACACACACACACACACACACACACACACACACACACACACACACACACACACACACACACCATGGCCTAGAATGGGGTGAGGGAAAGGCAGGGGTCATGGCCTTAAAAGGTTCCAGGAGAGCCAAGGCCCAAGAGCTTTGCAACCTCTTCATCCCTAAAAAGGCACCTTGGTCTGTTTCAAAAAATATCAACAATGCTGCCCTAAAAACTACCTTCCTAATCGTCTTTAGTTTTCCCATGAGGAAGGTGTTGCCGTTCCCTTTTGTGGAGAGGGAAAGTGAGCCTCAGAGAGGATAACTTGCTTAGATCCCATGTCTAGGATGTATGACCTAGAATCAGGTATCTAGTAAGTGGGAGAGCTGCTGAGGCTTGAGCTCAGACCCAGGGGGTCTCAAAGCAGGTACTCACTATGATTCTCTTCCCCCAGCTGTGGCAGTTTGGGGAGTGGGTGGACGTGGTGGTGGATGACCTGCTGCCCACCAAGGACGGGAAGCTGGTGTTCGTGCACTCTGCCCAAGGTAACGAGTTCTGGAGTGCTCTGCTGGAGAAGGCCTATGCCAAGTGAGTAGGGGCCCAGCGAGAGCTCCAGGCCACCCCCAGAGTGTGGGGTCCCGCTTGGTACAGAGTGCTGACCGGGGCCTCTCACAGGGTGAATGGCAGCTACGAGGCCCTTTCAGGAGGCAGCACCTCCGAGGGCTTTGAGGACTTCACAGGTGGGGTCACCGAATGGTACGAGCTGCGGAAGGCGCCCAGCGACCTCTACCGCATCATCCTCAAGGCGCTGGAGCGAGGCTCCCTGCTGGGCTGCTCCATTGATGTGAGTGCACTCCATTCTGTGACCTGAGCCTCCTAGTGGCTCCCTCTCCCTACCCAGCCCAGCCTCAGACTCGCTGCAGGCTTGGCTCCAGACCCTATCCTTCACCTCACACCATCCCCGGATCCTCACCCAGCTGCGCCCGTCACTTCAGTCCCATCTTCCACCTCCATGCCTGGCGTCATCCTGGTCCCCAAAACCTCAGACCTCAGCTTGTTTTCCTGACTTCAGCTCCTTGTTCCTGTCATCTAAGGCCTTGCCTGTCTGCTCTCCAGTTCGCAGCCTCAGACCTCAGCTCCTTCCTAGAGCCGGCTCCCGTGGGCCCCCGCTTCTTCCCCTACTCCATTCACTCCCTCAGTTGCTTTTCTGTTCCCATGACTCATCCTCAGACCTCCTTCATCCTTCATGTCAGCCTCCACCCCCACCATCACTGCATCCTCCACCCTAACCCCGCCCCCATGCTCTTCCCCAGTCCTCCCTGACTCTAGTCTGTTCTCTGCCCTCTTCTCCGCCTCACTGTGCCCCTCCACACGAGGTCCTCTGAGGACCTCGTGGCTCTGTGGTGAGGCGAGGGGCCATGCACGGCTGTATGTATATGTTCATGCATGTTTGCACAGGGTCTGGCCAGCTCTGGCCAAAAGCAGTGTCAGTGAGGTGCCCAGGCCCCGCCACCAGTGGTAACATTGGTGGAGTAGCAGGCAGCACCCCTTCCAGGGGCTGAGATGGAGTCAGGGTTCCTGCCTATCACTTTCCATAGCTGTTGTGTGTGCAAGGGAACGCCAAGACTCGGGGTTCATCTCCTGACCGGGGATGGGAACAGTGGCCATAGTATGTGTGTCTTTCTGCAGATCTCCAGCATTCTGGATATGGAGGCTGTCACCTTCAAGAAGCTAGTGAAGGGCCACGCCTACTCTGTGACCGGGGCCAAGCAGGTACTGCCCCACGTGAAGGTCTTCCCTGCAGGGCCGTTCCTGCTTCCTTGTCTCTCTGGCCTGTGGCCAGGGCTGTGGGAGAGGCCGACTCTTCCTTTGACCTCCTGCAGCACCTTTTCTATCTCCTGGGGACTCTCATCCAGAGATGTTTATCTTGTGCCACCCTGACTTACTCTAGTCTGTGCACATAGCTGCCCTCCTCAGCAGGTTATTCTCCATCAGTCTTCTCAGCTGTGCTTCCCATGGTGGGTGCTGGGTGCTGAGCTGGGCTTGGCGAGCGTGAGGTGGAGGGAAGGGGTGCTAAAAGTGTGTGCCAGAAGCAGGCACTGATGGGAGCTCTGGGAACAGGTGAACTACCAGGGCCAGATGGTGAACCTAATCCGGATGCGGAACCCCTGGGGCGAGGTGGAGTGGACAGGAGCCTGGAGTGACGGGTGAGGGGCCGCGGACGCTGGCCAGGGAGGCTGGGGGAGGCTGTTCAGTGCTACTGGCATTTCTGCTGGGGGCTCTGCCAGCTCA
The DNA here is from genome assembly GCF_000442215.2 of Lipotes vexillifer. Classification (NCBI taxonomy): domain Eukaryota; kingdom Metazoa; phylum Chordata; class Mammalia; order Artiodactyla; family Lipotidae; genus Lipotes; species Lipotes vexillifer. Next base: position 1,450,006 of record NW_006789022.1, on the reverse strand, counting down.
GGGTGGGCTCGAAATTGGACAGAGGGGCCCATCTCCATGTGACTGGGTCTGAGGACTGCCCTGACAGAGCTCAGGCTGTGCAGGCTGCTGTGCCCAGCCTGTGAGCATCCTCGGGGCATTTGACCCGGCCCCTATAAGACAACCCCTGGGACTGGGATCTCTGGACTTGGCCTGGAGGGGGCCTCCTGACTCGGGCCAGGTGAGGACAGGCCTCAGGGACAGAGGCTGGGCAGGTCAGTGGCCGGCAGCCCCTGGCAGTGCCCTTTCCCCACAGCTCCCCGGAGTGGAACAGTGTAGACGCTTATGTTCGGGAGCAGCTCCGGGTCAAGATGGAGGACGGGGAGTTCTGGTGAGCAGCCCCCTCTTCAGTCTGGCCGTTCTTGGGGACAGGCACCCCAGCTCCCAATTCCCCCAAACCCAGCCGTGCCATGTCCCTCGGTGCCCTGGCTGGGGGCCCTGGCTCACCTCTCACCTTGACCCCCCCAGGATGTCCTTCCGAGACTTCATGCGTGAGTTCACCCGCCTGGAGATCTGCAACCTGACGCCCGACGCGCTCAAGAGCCAGAGGTTCCGCAACTGGAGCACCACCCTGTACGAGGGCACCTGGCGGCGGGGGAGCACCGCGGGGGGCTGCCGCAACTACCCAGGTGACCTGGCCTTGAGGGCGCAGGGGGGCAGGGTCTGGGCCCTGCTGCCCCAGACATGTCTTCTCTCTGAGCCTCAGTTTCCTCGCCTGTAAAGTAGGGGTAGTTGTGCTGACCTCGCGAGTTTGCTTTGAGGATGAAATATTGAATGTCCTTGTAAATTCCAAAGAGCCACATTTGATTCCCTTGCTGGGGTCTGAGCCAGAGTGCTGACAAGGGGAGAAGGCTTCGTTGCCGTCCAGCCACCTTCCTGTCACTCCTCATTCTGAGACCTTCCTCCTGGCCCACTGTCTCCCTCCTTGATTCTCTGTCACCTTTCCCTGGGCGTCTAGATCCGTGGGGTATCCTTCCTGTCCCATCTCGCCTTCTCTTCTTACCAGGCTAGAGTCCTCATCCTTACCAGGTTGGAGTCACCATTTTAATCTTCCCCCTGCAAACGCTCGAGTTTCCCGGCCCCTGTGTCCCTCTGCTCCTCTTCCCTGGTACAACCATAACCCTAGTTGAACCCTCTCCACCGGCTCCAGAACCGCTGACTGTGCCTAGAGAGAAGTTACACACCTGGAGCAGTATTTTCCCTGTAAATTCACAGACGCAAACCTCAGTTGTGCACTTTGCATGACCCCAGCAGCTCCTATGAGTACGTTCCCTCTCTCTCCTCAGACCTGCCTCCACTGTCACTCTCATCTGATTTCATGGGACACCCGTCCCATTTCCACCCCCAAATCCCCCAGCCTGTCTGGACCTGTGCCCGCCTTTGCTGCCTTGCCGCCCGGGACAGTGGCAGAACTGTCCCTGCTCGTGGGGACCCCGCACCTCTGCTCCAGACTCCCTTCTCCCTCACTCTGAAAGCCTCCCGCTCCTTCATCTGTCACCTCTCACTCCGTGTCGTGATGAGAGAGCTGCCTGCCTCAGAACAGTTGCCTGTCTCTCGACCCACTCCCCCGCCCATTTCTCTGCTCCCCTTCAAAGCGAAATTCCTCAGGAGTGCCGCCCTCAGCGTTTCCTTGCTCGCTTCCAGTTCAGTGTTCAACCCCCTCCAGTCCAGCTTCCACCCCACCCCGGTGCTGCAGCGTCTCACTGGCCAGCTTCGGCTGTGCCGCGTCCACCACTACAGCTCTGCTTTCATGACCTGCCCCCGTTAGCAGTTCTCAGGCTGGCTCACAGCCCTCTGTTTTCAAGCATTCTTCTCCCTCACAGGGATCTAATTTCATCAGTTTTTCCCCAAACAGATGACCACTGTTCCCTGTACCACTTATTGAGAAGTCTATCCTTTCCCTGCAACGCCAGCCCCGTCATACAGTTCCCACGTATGTGCGGGTCTGTTTCTGAGTTGCTTTTCTGTCCCTTGGCCTATCCCACTGCCAAGAGTGCATTGGTTTAGTAGCTATAGATTTATAAGTCCTGAAATTGGACAGGATGAATTCCTTCTTCAGGAATCTCTTAGCTCTTCGTGCTCTTTGCTTTTTTTGTTTTTTCTATGTGAATTTTAGGATCAGTTTACCAAGTCCTACAAAAAGCCCTTTTGAGATTTTACTTTGGAATTGGGTTGACTCTGCAGACCAATTTGGGGAGAATTGACATCTTTACAATTTTGAATCTTCTTATCCAAGAATGTGGTATATCTCTTTATTTATTTGGGCCTTCTTTAATGTCTTTCATCATAAAGAGCTTATACATCTGTTGAAATTTATTCCTAGATAGTTATCATCTTGTTGCTGTTGTAAATGGCATCTTTTAAAATTACCTCTCCCAAGTAGTTGCTGATACTGTAGCATGCAGCTGACCTTTTAAGTTTATTCTGTAACCAGTAAACTTGTTAAACTGTAGTTAACTTTACTCATTTTTCTGTAGATCCTTTTTGCTTTTCTAACTGACAGTATAGCATCTGAGAATAGTGATGAATTTGTTTCTTTTCCAATTCTTATTATTTTTGTTGCATTTTCTTGTTTAATGTGCTGGCCATGCCTGCAGCATGCTGACTAGCACTGGCTATGTCCTGGTATTACCCCTCTCTCAAAGGAAAAGTTTTTACTAGTAAATGTTGACTGTAGATTTCATCACTAAAAACTTTTCTACTCTAGGTTTTTGTTTTTGTTTATACACTTCTTTCTTTCTTTCTTTTTGGCTGTGTTGGGTCTTCGTTGCTGTGTGCAGGCTTTCTCTAGTTGCAGTGAGCAGGGTCTACTCTTCGTTGCGGTTCGCGGGCTTCTCCTTGCGGTGGCTTCTCTTGTTGTGGAGCACTGGCTCTAGGTGTGCAGGCTTCAGTAGTTGTGGCTCACGGGCTTAGCTGCTCCGCGGCATGTGGGATCTTCCCGGGCCAGGGCTTGAACCCGTGTCCCCTGCATTGGCAGGCAGATTCTTAACCACTGCACCACCAGGGAAGCCCCTTGTTTTCATTTTTGTATGCACCTTTTATCAGATTAATGAAGCTTAATGTTATTAAATACTTTATTATTAGAATTAGCTTTTTTCTTCTATCTGTTAAAAAGGTAAGTTACACTGATCACTTTTCTAACATTAAATTAACCTTACATTCCTGAGATAAAAACAACAGAGTCGGGCTTCCCTGGTGGCGCAGTGGTTGAGAGTCTGCCTGCCGATGCAGGGGACACGGGTTCGTGCCCCGGTCCGGGAGGATCCCACATGCCGCGGAGCGGCTGGGCCCGTGAGCCCC
>NW_006789022.1:1443444-1446608 GCF_000442215.2 Lipotes vexillifer | reverse complement strand
ACCCAAAAAAAAAAAAAAAAAAAAAAAAAGGAGAAGAAAACCAGAGTCATAACATAACTTTTTTTATACAATAATTTTACATCCATGTTCATGACTGAGATTTGCCTATAGTTTTCCTTTCTCATACTTACCTTGTCTAGTTTTGGTATTGGTGCTGTATTTGGCTGGTAAAGTGAACTGGGAAATGTTTTCTCTTTTTCTGTTTTCTAGAAGAGTTTGCATAAGGTGGGTATGATTTTTTGCTTGAATGTTTGGTGGAACTGGTCTATAAAGCTGTCAGGCCCGCTCTTTTATTTGTGTGAAGATTAACTTTTGTTATTGAGTATCTTTAATGGTGATTGAATTATTCAGGTCTTCTATTTCCTCTTGAGACTATTTTGATGAGTTTTATTTTCTAGAAGTTGATCCTTTGCATATTGTTTTCACAATTATTAGCGTGAAGTCATGCTTAATATACCATACCTCATCTGTAATGATATCATCTCTTTTATTGATAATGTTGCTTGTTGGCATTGTCTCTTTTGTTTTTACTAATCCTGTGAGGGGTTTGTCAATGTTAGTCTTTAAATAGAAATGATTTTTTTACTTTATTGATCCTTTTTAGCATTTTTTTCTATATTATTAATCTTTGCTTTCTTGCTTGTTATCTCATTCCTCTGCTTTCTTTGGATTTATTTTTAGACTTTATTTTATGACATCTTTTTTTTCTTTCCAGTTTTATTGTGATGTAATTGACATTCAGCACTGTATAAGATGCACAGCATAATGATTTGACTCACATACATCATAAAATGATGACCACAGTAAGTTTAGTGAACATCTCTCATCTCATATAGATACAACATTAAAGAAATAGAAAAAATGTATCTTTTCCTTGTGATGCTCTTAGGCTCTTAGGGTTTACTCTCTGCACAGCTTTCATATATAACGTATAGCAGTGTGAATTCTATTTATCATGTTGTACATTGCAGCCCTAGCACTTATTCACTTTAAAACTGGAACTGTATACCTTTTGACCACCTTTATCCAATTCCCTCTGCCCCCACCCTTTGCCTCTGATCACCACAAATGTGATCTCTTTTCCTATGAGTTTGTTTGTTTGTTTGTTTTTGAAGGATAATTGAACTACAACGCTATGTGAGTTCCTGGCCCACAGCATAGTGATTCAATATTTCTGTACATTTCAAAACGATCACTACAATAAATCTAGTTGTCATCTGTGACCATACAAAGATATTACAAAACTACTGATTATATTCCCCACACTGTACATTTCATATCTGCGACTCATTTATTTTGTAATTGAAAGTTTGTACCTCTTAATCTCTCTTATCTATTTGTCTTCTCTCTCTCTCTCCCCCTCCTCTCTGGCAACCACCTGTTTGTTCTCTGTATCTCTGACTCTGTTACTGTTTAGCTGTGTTTTTTCATTTGTTTTGTTTTTTAGATTCCACATATAAACAAAATCATCCAGTATTTGTCTTTTTGAATTAGTGTTTTCATTTTCTTTGGAAAAATACTCAGGAGTGGAATTGCTGGATATCATGGTAGTTCTATTTTTAATTTTTTGAGGAATCTACATAGTGAGGAATTCCATTTTGAGGAATCTCCATGTTCTCCATAGTGGCTGCACCAATTTACATTCCCACCAACAGTGCACAAGGGTTCCCTTTTCTCCACATCCTTGCCAACACTTATTTGTTGTCTTTTTAATAATAGCCATTCTGACAGGTGTGAGGTGAAATCTCATTGTGATGTTGATTAGTTATGTTGAGGATTTTTTCATGTGTTCTTTGGCCATCTGTATGTCTTCTTTGGGAAAATGTCTGTTCAGTTCCTCTGTCCATTTTTAAATTGGGTTTGTTTGTTTGTTTGTTGCGGTACGTGGGCCTCTCACTGTTGTGGCCTCTCCCGTTGTGGAGCACAGGCTCCAGATGCGCAGGCTCAGCAGCCATGGCTCACAGGCCTAACCTCTCCACGGCATGTGGGATCTTCCTGGACCAGGACACGAACCCATGTCCCCTGCATCGGCAGGCAGACTCTCAACCACTGTGCCACCAGGGAAGCCCGGGTTGTTTGTTTTTTTGATGTCGAGTTGTATGAGTTCTCTGTATGTTTTGGCTATTAACTCCTCATCAGATATATCATTTGCAAATTTCTTCTCCTGTTCAGTAGGCAGTCTTTTCATTCTGTTGATAGTTTCCTTTGCTGTGCAAATGCTTTTTAGTTTGATGTAGTCCCGTTTGTTTATTTTTGCTTTTGTTTCCCTTGCCTGAGGAGACAAATCCAAACTAGTATTACTAAGACCCATGTCAAAGAGTGTACTGCCTATGGCTTCTTCTAGAAGTTTTATGGCTTCAGGTCTTATCTTTAAATCTTTAATCCATTTTGAGCCTATTTTTGTATATGGTGTGAGAAAGTAGTCGAGTTTCATTTTTTTGCATGTAGCTGTCCAGATTTCCTAACATGATTTATTGAAGAGGCTGTCTTTTCCCCCATTTTGTATTCTTGACTCCTTTGTCATAAATTGCCCATATAAGTGTGGGTTCATTTCTGGGCTCTCTGTTCTGTTCCATTGATCTATGTGTCTGTTTTTGTACCAGTACCATACTGTTTTGATTACTGTAGCTTTGTAGTATAGTTTGAAGTCAGGGAATGTGATATCTACAGTTTTGTTCTTCTTTCTTAAGATTGTTTTGGCTATTCAAGACCTTTTGTGTTTCCATACAAACCTTAGAATTATTTGTTCTAGTCCTGTGAAAAATGTCATTGGTATTTTGATAGGGATTGCATTGAATCTGTAGATTGCCTTGGGTAGTATGGTCATTTAAACAATATTAATTCTTCCAATCCATGAGCACAGTATATCTTTCCATTTGTGTCCTCTTCAATTTATTTTATTAGTGTCTTACAGCTTTCCAAATACAGGTCTTTTACGTCCTTAGTTAAATTTATTCCTAGGTATCTTATTCTTTTTGATGCAATTGTAATTTTATGCCTTCTTAAATTAGACACTTATTTCATTAATTTTTTTTTCTGTGTATGCACCTGAAATGATAAATTTCCCTCCAAGTGTACCTTTGAGTTACACAATTTTGATATGTAATGTTTTTAAGAATTGTAATACCATAAAATTCACACTTTTTTTTTTTTTTTTTTTTTTT
>NW_006789022.1:1437113-1443434 GCF_000442215.2 Lipotes vexillifer | reverse complement strand
GGTACGCGGGCCTCTCACTGTTGTGGCCTCTCCCGTTGCGGAGCACAGGCTCCAGACGCGCAGGCTCAGCGGCCATGGCTCACGGGCCCAGCCACTCCGTGGCATGTGGGATCTTCCCAGACCGGGGCATGAACTCGTGTCCCCTGCATCGGCAGGCGGACTCTCAACCATTGCGCCACCAGGGAAGCCCAAAATTCACACTTTTAATGTGTACAATTCAGTCATTTTAATATGTTCACAATGTGTGTGATCATCAACATCACCTAACTCCAGAACATTTTCACTGCGCTCAAAAGAAACCCTGTATCCATTAGAAGTCACTCCCTAACCCTCTCACCCACCAGCCCTGTAACCACTAATCTAATTTCGTCTTTATAGATTTGTCTCTTCTGGACATTTCATATAAATGGAATCGTGTAGTATGTGGCCTTTTGTGCCTGGCTTTTTTCCCTTAGCATCACGTTTTCAAAGTTCATCCATGTTGTAGTGTGATCAGTATTTCATTTCATTCCTAGGGCTGAATAATATTCCATGATATGGATACACATTTTGCTTATTCATTCCAAAGCTGATGAATTGTTTCCAGTTTGGGGCTCTTATGAGTAATGCTGCTCTGAACATTTATGTACATGTGTTTGTATGAGCATATGTTCTCTTGAGTCTAAAGTAGGAGTGAAATTTTTAGGTTGTATGGTAACTCCATGCTTAACTTTTTGAGGAACTGTAAACTGTTTTCCAAAGTGGCAGCCATTTTACTTTCCATTTTACATTCCTCCTAGCAGTGTATGAGGATTCCAGTTTCCCCACATCCTCATTAACACTTATTGTCCAACTTTTTTATTATAGCCATCCTAGCAGGTGTAAAGTGGTATCACATTGAAGTTTTGATTGGCGTTTCTCTAATGACCAGTAATGTTGAGTATATTTTCATGTATTTATTGGCCATTTGTATATCTTTTTTGGATGGTCTGTTCAAATAGTTTGCCCATTTTTAAATGCAGGTTTGTTTTGTTTTGTTTTGTTTTGTTTTTTTATGGTACACGGGCCTCTCACTGTTGTGGCCTCTCCCATTGCGGAGCACAGGCTCCGGACGCGCAGGCTCAGAGGCCATGGCTCATGGGCCCAGCCGCTCTGTGGCATGTGGGATCTTCCCGGACCCGGGCACGAACCCGCGTCCCCTGCATTGGCAGGCGGACTCTCAACAACTGCATCACCAGGGAAGCCCTGCCCATTTTTAGATCACGTTGTCTTTTCATACATTCTTTATATATATATATCTTTGTATATTCTGGATGTGAGCCCTATGCGGTAGATGGTTTGTATGTATTTTCTCCCATTCTGTGGGTTGTCTTTTCATTTTCTTGATAGTGTCCTTTGAAGCACAGAAGGTTTTAATTTTGATGAAGCCCAATTTTTATTTTTTCTTTTGTTTCTCATGCTTTTGGTGTCATAATCTAAGAATCCATTGCCAATTCCATGGTCATTTATCTTTGTGTCTTCTTCTGAAAGCATTATGATTTTAGCTCTCTTATATTTAGGTTGTTGATCCATTTTGAGTTAATTTTTATTTATGGTGTAAAATAGGTACCCAACTTATTTCTTGTGCTTGTGGAAACCCAGGTGTCCTAGCATCATTTGTTGAAACACTGTTCTTTCCCCATTGAATGGTCTTGGCACCCATGTCAAAAATCAATTGGCCATTTATGTATGGGTTTACTTTTGGACTCTCAGTTCTGTTCTTTTAGTCTGTATGTCTATTTTTATTCCAGTACCACACTGTTTTGATTATTATAGATTTGTAGTAAGTTTTGAAGTCAGGAAGTGTGAGTCTTCCAACTTTATTCTTTTTCAAGATTGTTTTGGCTTCTGGGCCCCTTACAATTCCATATGAATTTGAAGATCTGCTTTTCACTTCTGTGGGAAAAGGTTGTTGGAATTTTAATAAGGATTGCATTGAATCTGCAGATCACTTTGGGTAGTATTGACATCTTCATAATATTAAGTCTTCCAATCCATGAAGATATGTCTTTTGACTTTTCTATGTCTTCTTTAATTTGTTTCAGCAATATTTTGTAATTTTCAGTGTACAAGTCTTTCAACTCCTTGGTTAAATTTATTCCTAGGTATTTTATAGTTTTGGGTGCTATTATAAAGAAATTGTTTCCTTAATTTCCTTTTTGGATTTTTTCATTGTTGGTGTATAGAAACACAACTGATTTTTATATTCTAATGTAATCTGCAACTTTGCTGAATTTGTTATTAACTCTAAACTTTCTTGTGGATTCTTCAGGTTTTTCTATATACAAGATAATGTCATTTGCAAGTAGAGATAGTTTTCTTCTTCCTTTTCAATTTGGATACTTTTTCTTTTTCTTGACTAATTGCTCTAGCTAGAATTTCCAATACAATGTCGAATAGTCGTGGTGCAAGTAGGCATCTTGTTCTTGATCTTTGGGGGAAAGCTTTCATTTTTTTTTTTTTTCACCACTGAGTATGATATTAGCTGTGGGTTTTCCATAAATGCCCTTTGTTGAGGAAGTTCCCTTTTATTCCTAAATTTCTGAATTAAAAAATATTTATTTATTTAATTTATTTATTTCTGGCTGCACTGAGTCTTCATTGCTGTGCACGGGCTTTCTCTAGTTGGCGGCAAGCAGGGGCTACTCTTTGTTGTGGCATGCGGGCTTCTCATTGCAGTGGTTTCTCTTGTTGCAGAGCACAGGCTCTAGGCGTGTGGGCTTCAGTAGTTGTGGCACACAGGCTCAGTAGTTGTGGCTCATGGGCTCTAGAGCACAGGCTCAGTAGTTGTGGTGCACGGGCTTAGTTGCTCCGCAGCATGTGGGATCTTCCCAGACCAGGGCTCAAACCCATGTCCCCTGCATTGGCAGGCAGATTCTTAACCACTGTGCCACCAGGGTAGTCCCCACATCCTTGCTTATTATCTCTCTTTTTGATTAATGTTAATTTTGTATGTGGGGAGGGGGAAATAGGCTCTAGGTGCACGGGCTTCAATAGTTGCAGCATGTGGGCTCAGTAGTTGTGGTGCACGGGCTTAGTTGCTCCGCAGCATGTGGGATCTTCCCAGACCAGGGCTCAAACCCATGTCCCCTGCATTGGCAGGCAGATTCTTAACCACTGTGCCACCAGGGTAGTCCCCACATCCTTGCTTATTATCTCTCTTTTTGATTAATGTTAATTTTGTATGTGGGGAGGGGGAAATGCTGGACTTATTGGTGCCTTTAAAAAGAAGTTTTGCACATTCTATCCGGCACTTGGTTGTTTTAGTCAGGAGGATTGTTCAGGCAGCTGAATCACTATATTGCCAGAAATGCAAGTCCCCCTCAGCCCTTGCAACTCAGTGGCTTCCTCTCAGACCCTGCTTTCTCTCGCCCTCTTCTAAGTCACTGTCCACACAGCAGCCACCTTTTTTTAAAAAAAATATTTATTTGGTTGCACCACGTCTTAGTTGCAGCAGGCAGGCTTCTTAGTTGAGGCTCCAGGGCTCCTTAGTTGCAGCTTGCCGGCTCCTTAGTTGCAGCAGGTGGGTTCCTTAGTTATGGCAGGAGGGCTCCTTAGTTGTGGCACACAAACTGTTAGTTGCGGCGTGCATGTGGGATCTAGTTCCCTGACCAGGACTCACACCCGGGCCCCCTGTACTGGGAGCACGGAGACTTAATCCACTGTGCCACCAGGGAAGTTCCTGCTGCCACCTTCTAAAATCCTGATCCAGTCATGCCCCTCCCAGTGCAGACCTGTCAGGGAGTCCTTTTGCTCTTTGATTCAATCCACACTTCTTATCACCAACCCTGCTTCCACCAATGTCTGCCAACCTCCCTGGATCCCCTGTGCTCACTGGAGCCCCAGGTGTGGGTCTTTTCTTCTCCCTCTGCCTAGGCTTCCCAGGGCTTCCCCTTCAGGTCTCAGCTCAAATGTCACCTCGAAGATTCCTTCCCTGCCCGACTTCAGCTTGCTTTCTTTGTAATTGTTCCATTAACTAACCTGACTTGTTCATGCTTTGCTTCCACTTCGTTCTGGAATGGGAGCTCATGAGGGCAGGGACCCTGTGTCCCTGTGGCACATCTGTCCCTTGGCACACGGTGGCCACAGTAAAATTTGTTGAATGAATGAATGAATGAAAACATGGGGGAGGGAAGGCTTGGGGGGACTGCTCTGCTTCTCCTCTGATCCCGCCTCCCTGCCTCCTGCAGCCACCTTCTGGGTGAACCCCCAGTTCAAGATCCGGCTGGAGGAGACGGATGACCCGGACGATGACGACTACAGGGGTCGGGAGTCAGGCTGCAGCTTCCTGCTCGCCCTCATGCAGAAGCACCGCCGTCGGGAGCGCCGATTTGGCCGCGACATGGAGACCATAGGCTTCGCTGTCTACGAGGTGAGTGAGCGGGCGGATCGCCCAGCACCCGGCAGAGAAAGCGGCCTCCCGGCGAGCTCCACCAGGGGCGCCAGAGGACAAGGTGGCGCCGACTGGGGCCAGTCACGCCCCTGAGGCATGCAGCCCTAGACTGAGCCTTCCGGAGGCACCTGCTGAGACCCTCCGCCAGGACTGGGGCAGCCAGGGGCCTAAAATTCATCCCGTGAGGCAGATGGAGGATGAGGAAGATGTTTAGCTAGGAGAGGGGAAGATTCTGGAATTCTCCCCTGTCCTTAGAGGCTGCATGGCTGCTTTTGGGCAGAGGGATCTGCCTTAGCTGACACCTGGGAGAAAGACTTTGACTCAGTTTCAGAAAGAAGTGGGCAAGTAGTCTTCCCTGAAGGAGTAGTGAGCTCCCTGTCTTGGAAGTATGTATGCAGAGGCTGGCCATGGAGGGCCCTGCTTCATGCACTGTATTCAAGACAGAAACTTCTGGATCTCCCTGGTGGGGGTAAAGGACAGTCGCAGCCTTAGCCCAGGCCCGTGGCCCTTTGTAGCAGATTGGGGTGGACCTCCAGTGTCCCTGGGCCGGAGGACTCTGCAGTTGGCCGGCCGCCCCGGGGGGCAGTCCTGGAGGCTCTGGTTCAGAGCTGAGGTGCAGGGCATTCCAGGGACAGAGGGCTCTGCCTGGGCCTCCCTCCTGGGGTCCTGGGGTCCCTCTCTGGCATGAATACAGGTCTGGGTCAACACTGGCCCCTGTCCAGGACCCTGTCTCCTGGTCTCCTCATCCCATCATTTTCATCTTAAGAACTCAGGGCCGCTGCCCAGCACACACCACAGCGTCTGCCCCTGGGCCAAGCAAGCATCTCTAACTTCCCTCATCTCTCTGGCAGGTCCCTCCAGAGGTAGGTGTGGCATCTGACTCGCCTGGATTTACACACCCTTGAACACACATGGCCCGATGGTGCCCAGAGGGAGCAGGACGGCGGCAAGCCCATACGTAGAGAGCTAAGAAGTCTCCTCATCTTGGGGCTAACACAGTGCCCCCACCCCCCTGCCCGCTGTTCAGTGGGCAGAGCAAACACTGTCCTCCTGGGTGCCAGAGTAGGTAATAAGTAAGGGAGCTGGATTTGAACCCTGGCCCTCGGAGCCCCACCTGACACGCACCCGTGAGGCTCTTCCTGTCTTACTGTTCACACTGAGGCCGTCTGGTTAGGAGCAGGTTGGTAGTGGGCTGAGTGTTCTGTACCCTTGAGCAAGTTGCTTAGGCTCTAAGCCTTGGCGTCAGTGTCTGTAAAATGAGTTGTCATGAGCGTTAAGTGAGGTGACATGTGTAAAAGGCCCTGCAGTGTCTGACACAGGGGAAGCTCCGGGTAAGGATAATGCCAAAGTTATTTCATGGTGTCACAGTATCTACATTCACCTCATGGTGTCACCTCCCCTCCACCCGGTGCAGTAGGCAGGGCTGTTACCCCCATTTTACAGATGAGGCAACAAGCACTGTGACTTGTCAGGGTTGGGTAGCCTGTGGGTGACGGAGCCGTGACACAGCTCTCCAGCCGCTTGGCCAGAACCTGGAGCCTGGGGTCTGGATCTGGGTCAGGGTCTGGGTCTGGGGGCAGCTCCTAAGGGTGGGCTGAGCGGGCAGCTGCGGCCCCCGCCCCCTCCTTCCCTCCCGCCAGCTTATGGGCAGGCCGGCCGTGCACCTGAAGCGGGACTTCTTCCTGGCCAATGCGTCGCGGGCCCGCTCCGAGCAGTTCATCAACCTGCGGGAGGTCAGCAGCCGCTTCCGCCTGCCACCCGGGGAGTATGTGGTGGTGCCGTCCACCTTCGAGCCCAACAAGGAGGGCGACTTTGTGCTGCGTTTCTTCTCAGAGAAGAGCGCTGGGACCCAGTGAGTAGAAGGGCCCCCCCCCCCCCCCCCCCGCCCCCCCCCCCCCCCCCCCCCCCCC